>NC_091450.1:27300685-27628741 GCF_964237555.1 Oryctolagus cuniculus
GTGCCGGCACACCGGGTTCTAGTCCCGGTCGGGGCGCCGGATTCTGTCCCGGTTGCCCCTCTTCCAGGCCAGCTCTCTGCTATGGCCAGGGAGTGCAGTGGAGGATGGCCCAGGTGCTTGGGCCCTGCACCCCATGGGAGACCAGGAAAAGCACCTGGCTCCTGGCTCCTGCCATCGGATCAGCGCGGTGCGCCGGCTGCAGCGGCGGCCATTGGAGGGTGAACCAACGGCAAAGGAAGACCTTTCTCTCTCTGTCTCTCTCACTGTCCACTCTGCCTGTCAAAAATAAAAACTTACTTAGGTCAGAACGGACTGGTGCTGGTGGACAGTGTGGGGAGGAGTACAGTCCAAGCACTGGGACATCTCGGCTCTGGTGGGTCTCTTGGAGAGTCTTGGTTGCCCCTGGGGTCACAGTGCCTTCCAGGCTTGTGGATGATTTCCTGTTCATCCATCTGGGTACCTGCTGGTAGGAAATGTTTTAAAATGAAGCTGAGCATTCCCATCTTGGCTTCTGGGGCTCTGGCCTTGGCCCTGCTCCCGTGCACTTTCCATCTCGCTTTTCCCTCTTCTAACTGCCTTGGTTCCTGTTTCTCCTTGGGGGTTTGCTTCTCCACCATGCCTCCAGGTGGCTCCTATTCGGTCTGAGGTCTCCATCCTGATGTCTCCACCACCTCCTCCTCCTCGGCTAATGGTGCTCGTCCAAGCCTTGTGGCACTGTCCCTGAACTGCAGTCACCACCACATTCAGTCTCCTCACACTTCTTATACTCATGACCCAGGAGGCCTGACTGCCACTGGCCAGCCCAGCTCAGTCCCTAACAAGCTGGTTTTCCTGAACCAAGTGGGTGGTGGGCTCTTTACCTTCCAAGTTGTTGTTCTTGCCTTGCAAGGAAATGCAATAGGCCATGGAGTCATTAAATGCAGTCTTGTTAACAGAACTGTTACTGGAATTGCTGGCCAATAGGGTACACCCGTATCTAAGTGGATGCATGAAATCTTTGGTAAGGTACTGATCATAGGTCTGAAGCATAATTGAGGTTTTCGACTTAGGACCACATTCAGGAGTTGACTCCTGTAAGAGATTTCAGACTTGGTTGAGAAAAAGGGACTGTGAACTGGGAAGTATTTGCAGGTTTCCCTTAGCCTGTGGCCGTGTGAGTGGGATGGCAGACTGGTTGGCAGACAGCAGTGTTGCTTGATGAGCAATCTACTGCTTTGTACCCAGCAGCTGTAGCAGGAGGAAGGAATGACCCCTCCTTACCCTTTCCTTACCTCCAGGCTCTGTTCCAGGGTCCTGCTAGAGGGGTGCAGCCCACTCACTGCTGTGGGTAGAGGGGTTCAGAGGTTGTATATGGCGTGGTAAATCACAACCGGCTGTCATTTGCTACTGTCCTAAAGAATTTGCTGGGGGCAGGGCCGTGCGGGTAACTGCAACTGCTCCATCTCCCACCATGAGCCCCACCCTGGCTTCTCTCCCTCTCTGAGAAGCAACCCCAGTGGCTCCCGGCTTCTTGGGTGTTCTTGGAGCATTTTCTGTCTCTCTGACTGGGTTGTCATCTGGCCCTGATTGCTCCTCTTGAGCTTAGAGGTACGTTTCTGTACTTGGAGAACTGGAACATCAGGAAGTCAATTATGGTTGAGGTCTTCCAAATAAAAGTAAGGCAGGAACTGGGAAAGTGTCCTGAACAGGGGATGAACTTTGGGCAGGAAGCGGCCTTGTTTTTGAGCTCAGAGACATTTGGTATAGTTCTGGTTCCTGGGTGACCGTGTTGTCCCAAGAGCGTTGCTCTCCTGGGGTTATGTGTTTCAGAAAGATGACTTGGCTGTAAAAGTGTGCAGACGAAGGACAGAAGTCACATCACAGAGTTGTTCATTGTGGGTTTGTTTGGAGTGCGCTCCTTCCCCCCCAAATCAACCAGTCTATTGAAACTGGAGGGCAGTGGTTGAGTGATTCCTGACGCTGTTTTGGAGTCAGAACTTGGTGTCCGTCTGGGCGTGCCTGTGCACTGGCTTGGCGGCTGCCGTGTGTGGAGCGTGGAGTCTGCTCTTTGGATGAGAAAGTGTCTGTGCATATTGTGCACTCGAGTGTTTATGGCCACGAGAACACTTAGGTGGTTTCTTTCACATGGGGAGCGGAGGGGCAGGGCCATTGGCTTCCCCTTGTTCATCTACATCTTTGCCTGCTTCAGCTTTTCGTGTTTTTCAACACCCAGTGATAAAAATACACATGAAAATATGAAACCAGCAGCAGTACAGAAATGTTCATAGTCACATTGTATTTCCCAAAACTGGGAACAGCCCAGATGTCAGGTGAACAGTCAGACAGTGATACATTTCTGTCACGGTCCTGCTTAGCAATAAAAAGGAGCAAACTGTTATGTACTCTGCATCTCTATATGATATTCTTTTTTAGCCTCCAAATATTTATTTGAAAGAGTTAGAGAGGTGTCTCCCATCTGCTGGATCACTCCCCAATTGGATGCAACTGCCATGGCTGGATTAGATAAAAGCCAAGAGCGGGAGCTTCATCCGGGTCTCCCACGTGAGGGCGGGGCCCAAGCACTTGGGTCATCCTCTGCTGCTTTCCCAGGCACTTTAGCAGCATTGGAAGTCGGGCGCCGGGGACTCAACCTGGCACCCATATAGGATTCTGACACAGGGGTGGCAGCTTAAACGGTGTGGCCCCAGTAAAGGGCAGAACCACCAAGATGAGGACAGATGTGTGGTTGCCAGGGGTGCTTAGGAAGGAAGTGGGTGTGGCATTTAAACAGTAGCACCAGGGATCTTTGGGTTGGAAATGTTTGGGGTCTTGACTGTGGTAGTGCACAGAACTAGACACGGTAAGTACAGTCATCAGAATACAGCCTGCGATATTGGCCTGTGGCTTGGGAAGATGGTGCTGCAGTGGGAAGTGGGGAAAGCGTGCTGGATTTGAACTGCGTGGGACTGTGCAGTCAGTTGCTCAGGTCCACACAGTAGAAGGAAGGGTGCAGGAGCACAGATTGCTTTGGGGGCACACACTCATGTTGTTACAAACACGTGACAGTTAGAGGAAGGCGAGCCACCTCAGTGTTGCACCTTTCTTCTGCTCAGGACTTTGTTTTTCCGTCCTGCCTGCCTTAGTGTCTGTGGGACAGTGCCCCTCCAGGGTTCACTGGCATCCTGGTCTGGTGGTTCTCTGTAAATGGGGGCGATTTCCTGCCATACTTACTCTGGTTGTGGTGTTTGAGAGGGTCTGCGCAGGGCCCAGCACGTTTCTGGGGCTCTGCAGCGGGAGTCACTGATGGACAAATACTTAACGTGTATTTGAGAGTATCAGGTATTTGAGGGTGGCTACTGCCATGCCGTACACGGCTGCAAGCCCTCTGAACCCTCTACCCACAGAGTCCCCTGCTGTCTGTGATTCTGCTGGCTGCTCCCTGGTATCGCTTAAGGATCTCAGACTTGCTGTCTGTGGTTGTGTATTGTGGAAAATTTTGATTCTTAGGTGTTCTATGTTGACGCCTTTTTTTTTTTTTTTTTTTAAGATTTACTTATTTAATTGAGTTACAGAGAGGAGGAGAGGGACAGAGAGAGATCTTCAGAGAGCCAGGAGCTTCTTCTGGGTCCCATGTGGATGTAGAGGCCCAAGCACTTGGGCTGGGCCATCTTCCACTGCTTTGCCAGGTGCATTAGCAGGGAGCTAGATTGAAAGTGGAGCAGCCAGGACTCGAACTGGTGCCCATGTGGGATGCCATCATTGCAGGCAGGAACTTAACCTAATGTGCCACAAGGCTGACCGATCTTTGGCTTTTTCAGGTGTACAGAAGAGCTGCGAAGTTAGTAGAGAGCGTTCCCATATACATTTCACCTGGTCTCTCCCACTAACAATTCACATCACCAAGAAGTCTTTGTTAAAACTAAGGAACCAACATCACTGTTAACTAAACTTGAAGCTCCCTATGATATCACTGGTACTCCTAACATCTTTCTGTTCCTGGACCACGTTGCCCTCTAAATTGATGAGGGTGTTTGAATGTGTTTCTTGTCCTTAGACAAGAATTCTGTGGGATGCTTTAAGAAAAGAATGCTGGGGCAGAGCTTCTGGAGATTCTATGCAGTCACCGCTCTGGACCAGAGAACTCCCCCAGGCTCCGCAGACTGCCCGGCAGGGCCATGCACACATGGCTGGGAACCGCAGGCTTGGACAAGGTGATTTGGCATAGCGATGGGGTTCCTTACTTAGCCCATGGATTTGGAGACCCAGCCCTGAGTTTTATAAACTGTTCTTCTGAAATATTTGTGGGATTACGATTTGAGAAATAAGTATCAGCTTCAAGTTTATATGCAGACACTGGTTGTAATTTGCTTTGATAACCTCTATTTTAAGTAATTTAAAAATGGATTCAATGCCGGGAGAGAGGAGGGGCAGGGAGGAAGACCACATAGAAGCCAGAGGGGTTTGCCGTGGAACTTGAGGTGAGCTGATGGAGTTGGGTGGGAAGGTGTGCTCTGAGGCTCCTTCCAGCCAGCCCGGGACTGCGGCCTGGCCCTGTGTTCTGTTGAAACGGAGTGCAGTTGGCAGAATGGGAGCCCTGCGTGGAGGCACCTGTGAATCTAAGGCAGAGCCGAATTTTTGTGGCCAAGGCACCACCTGGTGGTAACACAGAAACTTGTAGTTGGGAGGCTGTGAAGTTTTACTGGTTGTGGTGTGACACCCTAACCTTTTTAGGGGTAGATACTTGCGAAGTGACAGATGTCAAAGTCAACAAATCGGAATCCTGCTTTTTCTGGATGTCATCCAGGTGTGAAATTCAGGCACTAAGTTAGTGCTGCCTGATTTCCATAGCAATTGGCCAGTGTTCTTTGAGGTAGTTCTGTGACATCACAGGTGGGAGTCGGTGGGGAGGAAGCTGCATGGGAGCATAGACACTCTCAATAAAAGCGGAGAAAACACAGAAGCTAGAAACCTGTGGTGTGTTAAAGGAATCACGTTTTGTACCTTTTACACATACATTTAGAATTATGCCTCTGATACCTAGCACATGGTTTGTTGCTGAAAGGTTCACTGTCAACAGCTAATGGAAATATTGTATTTCCCAGTGTGATACGCACATTTTTGAATGGTAGTTGCTTCATTTTAACCTGCAGACATTTAGCGTATCAGGGACTTCTTCTTTTTGGGGCATTGCACGTGGTCCCTGGTGTTTGCTAAACATATCGCCAGTCTCATTATTTGAGATGGCTCTCTGTCAGAAAGTTAGCCACATCAGAGTTAACATGGCATAAAATTCCAGCTAGGCAGAGGTAGAGCTCAAGAGTAGAGCACTTACTTATGCAGTTGTGTACACGGTTCTTCCCGAAGGTAGTCTCATCTTTTAGGCTGTTTCTAGAAGCCTATAAGGAAGTTTTTTTGTGTTTTGGCCCTTTGATAACTGTCCAAGGGTTTACTGTGTCTTAAACTTTCAGTTCTCTTTCAGAACTAGCTCATTGATGAGGAACTGCAACACTCAGTCACTGGGTGGTTGAGAACTTTCTGGGTCTTGGCGTTAGCCAAGTCCGTTTCCTGAGGTGCAGGGGGACTGGTCGGTGGCCTCTTACCTTTGCACCTCTTCTGACATTGTTCACTGTCTCTCCAAGCCTGTGAGGGGTGCTAAGGGACAAATTGGTCCAAACAACATAAATACGCTAATTTGGATGTAAAAACCGGGGCACTGCTCAGGAGGATTTAGCCCAGATGTGGAACCTGACTTGTGGTTTGGTGCATTTCAGGGAACTGCTTCGGAGTTGTCTTCCTGGATAGAACGGTGCCGTAAAATGCTGATCTCTCTTAAGTCATCCCTTTGCACTTGGTCCAACTTCTAAGAGACTGGGCTACAAGTTACTGATTTTCTTTTTCCCATGCCATGTTGTAGGATATCATGACTAGAGGATCCATGGATCCCTTGAATTGACCTTGGTTTTTACTTTGCCATAACTTTTGATGAAAAGATACTGTATCTCAAGTCTCCAAAGTGAACCTTTCTTTAGCTATGACCCAGACTCACTAGGATCTCACTGTCTGGTTTCTGTGGTCCTCTTGAAATCACTGATAACTTTCATCTGGAGTGGGTATTTGGCCTAAGTGTTAGGATGCCCACATGTCCCTGTTGGAATGCCTTCCTGACCCCAGCTTCCTGCTGGTGCACACCCTGGGAAGCAGCAGGTGACATTCAAGAGGTTTGGTCCTTGCCACCCACAAGGGAGACATGGATTGAGTTCCTCATCCAGCCTGGCCCAGCTCTAGCTGTACAGTCATCTTGGAAGATGGGAATGCTGTCTCTGATGTGTGCCGCTTGACACACCTCGCAGTTACAAGTTACAGAAAATAAAAGATCTTGTCTTTACAGCACTTTAGATTTATAGACCAGCTGCAGAGTTATATAACTTGCCACAGTTTAGACTTCCTACAAGTATGTGTGGTCCTCATTTTATTTTCTTAAAAGATTTATTTATTTATTTGAAAGTCGGAAGTTAGAGAAGGAGAGGCAGAGGGAGAGAGGTCTTCCATCCACTGATGGACTCCCTGGTTGGCTGCAATGGCCGGAGCTGCGCTCATCTGAAGCAGAGAGCCAGGAGCTTCTTCTGAGTCTCCCATGTGGGTGCAGGGGCCAAGGACTAGGGCCATCCTCTACTGCTTTCCCAGGCACATGAGCAGGGAGCTGGGTCGGAAGTGAAGCAGTGAGGACTCCAGCCAGAGCCCATATGGGATGCCCCATACTGCAGGTGGCGGCTTTACCCCTTAGGCCACAGCCTGGCCCCACTTTTAACATAGTCATTGAGTTCATCGAGATCAGAAGTAATCTGAAATGTCTGTGTCTGAATTTGACTGGTAGTACAAGTTTCTTAGTATTTTGAGTATTTTAAGAAGGGAAGAAAGCACTATTTTGTATAGGAATCAATGGAGAGACGTTTTTGTGAGGTGAAGCAGAAGTTGGGATTTTGAAGACTGGGAGGGATGCTGTCCTTGGTGCTGAATCAAGATGCATTTGGATCCAGAGGCTGAAGGGCTCTGGAATTGGGAAGACGCAACTCACACCCATGTATGTTGACCGAAGCACCTCTCTTGTACCTGAGACTCCATGAGAGAGCCTCACTACCAGGACGCCAGTTCTGTAGACTGCATGGAACCAGCATTAGGTGTAGCAAACTGTTGTGGTATGTAAAAGAGTGCATTTCCATGGGCAGTATGAACATCCCTAAGCCTTAATGGCCTGGTGTGGTTTGTTTTACTTTCAAGTTGCTGTGTTTTGAACTGATGAATAGAGCCAGTGATTAGATGTTGGAGTATGTGCCTCATATTTGTCATTCAAGCTCCTGATTGTTTTTCAAGCCAGATTTTACCAAGCATTTATAATGACAAGCTCATTTTATTTTGGTTTCTGAATATTTTCCATTCTCTTTGTGTAATTATATAGACGTCATCCTCCAGGACATTTGAGTATGACGATTAGATGTTGAAGGCACTGGCTTGTGTTTGAAGTGACAAGCTCTAGACATTTGTTATACTCTGTACTGTTTGTTTAGTAACCTCAATGAGCTTGTAGGGTTGAGTTTTTTTTTTTTTAAGATTATTTTATTTATTTGAAAGGTGGAGTTACAGAAAGGCAGAGGCAGAGAGAGAGGTCTTCCATCTGCTGGTTCACTCCCCAGATGGCTACTATGGCCAGAGCTGAAGCCAGGAGCTTCTTTCAGGTCTCCCACATGGGTGCAGGGGCCCAAAGACTTGGGCCATCTTCTACTCTTTCTCAGGACATAGCAGAGAGCTGGATCCGAAGTAGAGCAGCCAGGACTCAAACTGGCACCCATATGGGATGCTGGCACTGCAGGCAGTGGCTTTACCCGCTGCGCCACAGAGTTGGCCCCAGGGTTGAGTAAATTACAGAACCTTTTCAAAGTAGTTGTTTTCAGTTATGTAAAGGTTCCTAAATAAAGCTCATTAGCTATCGTAGAATACGAGTTAAATAATAAGAATTTACATAAAGGAATGTACAAAAAAACTTTATTACATAAGTATCACTGCAAATGGCTCAGATTGTGTGGTGAATAGCCTGTGTTCAGGCTTTCCTTAACATTTGAAAGCAGTAAAATTTATATTTACTAAACATTAGCAACTACGCATTAGAGTGCATCTTTTGTGTGTGCTAGAATTGGAGTTCCAGTCAGCGAAAGCTGTCAAAAGTGAATGTATTCTTGTTTATTTCATCAAAATCATGAAGGTAAAACCCATGGAGTGTTTTTGTTTTCTTTGAAGCTGGAGATACAGATGACCCACCCAGAATCACTCAAAACCCTGTTATCAACGGCAATGTGGCCCTGAGCGACGGGCACAGCAACACGGAGGAGGACATGGAGGACGGTGAGTACCTGTGCTTGGCTCTTGTGCAGCGGGCGGAGAGTGGTCGGACAGACGTGACCCTTCCTTTCTCCTTGAGTGCCTCTGAGTTTCTGGAGGGTAGCTAGTTTTCAGGAGTTCACATCTGAGGGAACTTTAGGCTCTTGGTTGGTTTTGATTTCATGATGGCCTACAAACCCCCCAGGTAAGTTAAAGCTCTCTGGCCCAGGCAGGGAGGTCTGTGCAGCCCAGTCTGCAGTCAGCGGGCTTTGACCCAGGCCAGTGGTTCCCCTGCCTTGGCTAGTGTTCAGATCAACACGCACATCTTACTCTCCTTTCTGTTTGCAGCAAGATGCCTCCAGACATTGGAACGTGGCTTACCAGTACACTCTCACTGCAGCGAGCTTATCAGTCGTTAGTAGCTGATAGTCCCTGCCCGCTCCGATTGGGTGTGAAATCGGATTCGAGCTTTGGGCTTCTTCCCCCACATTTTGGTTTGTGGCTTCCATGTGAGAAAGCACATGTATGGGCATTTTGTGTCTAGGAGACCACTTTTTTCTCTAGAGACATTCCTCTTAAGATTTATCACATAATGTGACCTAAACTTTTGAGAGGTCAGAGTCATGAGAAGGGAGCAGCCAGTACTTGCTTTATGCAGCCCCTGGAATCTTGCAGTTTGATATGAAACCGTGTTCTGTCAAAGCATGTCCATCAATCCTCACGAGGGTTGTGTCCTTCCCAGGGGAGTAACGGGGCAGTTGAAAGAGACCATCAGTCACGGGCGCACCGCCAAGAGGACTGCCGCTCAGACCTCCTGCCAAAAGTTGAGCCTCCATGAGAAACCGCAGCCGTAGTTGAGTTCTCTCACAGTGCGGCTTACCCCCTGGCAGCTGGCTGAGGCAATATCTGAGGAAGGTAAAGAGGCGTGGTCTATACCCGCTGCTTTGTTACCGTGGAGTGCGCTTTCCACTGCAGAGGAAGGGCAGCGGTGTGGGTGTGGTCTCTTTGGTTGTTGGCCTGAGTGTTGAGGGAGAGCATCTGGGGAGGCACGGCCAGGCGTGAGGCACCAGGAGCGGTGTTGGCCAGTCTGAGTCGGTGCAGGAGCAGGAGCTGGCTCTGACCGATTCAGAGCAGGGGGTTCCGGTGCCTGCCCACTCGACGGGGAGGGCTGGGGAGCAACACAGGTGCAGGCACAGGCAGTTTCTCACCAGCTGTGGAGCTTTGTTGTGGCGGCTGCCCTTGCAGTGGAGGTGTCAGTGTCCCCCGTCCAAGGTCACAACGAGCCACTTGTCTGCCACGTGCCATCCCTGACACGAGGGTATATTCACCTTTTTAGTGTGAGGCAAATTCGTAGTAGTGGTAAATAATGGAATTAAATCACAGGACCAGAAAGTGAACGCAAATGGAGAAAATAGCCTTCCAGGGGCCTGGGTTGGAGCAGCCCTGGGGCCGGCCAGTGGCTTGGTGCAGTCCATCCCTCTGAACTTCGTCCTGTGGTGGCAGGGACGGGGGGAGGGCGGGAGATGGTTCTGGTTCTGGGGGCAGAATCTTAGCTGAGGCATATTCCCGGCTGCAGTACTTCCTAGGAAACCCTGTCTGGCAGGGTGTAAGTGTGTTGTGAAAAGAGGGCTGCTGTCGACACTTCTGTGTTGTGCAGCACGTGTCAGAGCTGCCCCTCCTGACCCTAATCTACGCTGCTTCTCCAAGACCCTGGATTGGAGCACCGCTGCCCTGCCTCTCCCTTTGCCATTTCACACAAGGTCATGTGACCTTGGAGTTCCTGGCTTAGATTTTTTTTTTTTTGGTAGCCAAATTGTTAGGGACTTGATTGACAAGCAAAGGGGCCTCCTTGGTAAGGACGTTTTGTGTGAAGTTATTCTGCGTAGCAAGACAAGCATCAGAATCAACTTCCAGCCCTTAGTCAAGTTTCTTGTTCCTTGCTTGAGTCTCAGAGCAAGTATGACTTGTGAAAGCTTAGATCTGGGTTTGTGGGTGTCTGCAGACAGGTTTGGGGTGTAGGTACCTGGAGATCACAGGAGGGCCATTTGGGGACATTTCAGGCTAAGCTTCCTGACTGAAAAATCCGAATTCCTGTGTCTGTGTGGTTTCTTCATGCACATAAAACCCAGGCCATTCATTGGCCATACCCCACATAGTCAAGATGCTATGAGAAGGGCATGCTGGGAGCTCTGGGCTCTGTGTTGTCTGCTGCTGCAGCTGCAGGTGCTGCAGGCAGGGCTCAGGGGGTGTGGTGACAGCACGTAGTGGAGCCCATCATCCTGGCGTAGTGGCAGTGTGCTGCGGCGTTTGCTGCGTCCAGGTAGATTGGAGTCTCCAGTTAACGAGTCTGATTCTGTAGGCAGGAGGTGTCCTTTGTAATCCCCAGTGTGCTTTTTAAGTTTTGAAAACATTGCAAAAATAGTACATAGGCTCCCAGTACTGTTTCACTTCTTTCCTTAAACAAAGCTGTTTATTGGTCGGCCATGTCTGTTACAGATGACTTTGAAGTTACTACTTTTTTGTAGGCCTTCCTGCAGGTATTTAGTACAACATTTCAATTATTCTGTTAGTCCGAAGTGTTTGAGCTATCGAAGGGACATTTTTATTGGCATGGAGTCTCATGCTGAATTCCCTCCTGTCCTAAGAAGGTGCCCAGTGTGTGAGGCAGAAATGCAGTATGTGATTGAACAAGCATGGGCCACACACCGCATGCAGGGCAGTGTGGGCTCAGGGAGTAGTGGGGAGTAGGCCACAACCTCTGAGGGAGGAATGGCGGGGGGGCCTGGAGGAGATCTGCTAGACTTAGGATCATGCTGACTTTGACCAGCATGGTTCCATTTAATACTTGAAGGGCAAGAAGGCATTTATAGTTTAGATTTTGTGTGTATCTATCTGATCTCTTCCATCCACTTGTTCACTCCCTTAATGGCTGCAACAGTCAGACCTGGGCCAGGCTGAAAGCCAGGAGCCAGAAACCAGGAATTCTGTCCTGGCACATCAGTTGGCAGGGACCTGTCGTTGGGCCATTTCTACTCTCTTCCCAGGCGCATTAGCAGGGAGCTAAATTAGAAGCCACATGTCTTGTACTAGTGCTCCATTATGGGATGCTGGTGTACCACAAGGCCAGCCTCCTCCAGGAATGGCATTTTAACACCCCCAGGCAAGGGGCACTGAAATCCAGTTGTTCTGTAAAATACTTAACCTCCACAATCCTCAGTTTCTTCACCTGTTGGGTGGTGTTTAAGTCATATCTACCTACCCTTGTCTACTTTGCAGGGTTTCAGTGCTGCTCAGCTGTGATTTGTGTTTTAAGTGGTTGAGAGCATCATTACTTTGAATGTTTCTTGCCTAGTAGTGGACTCGTGTTCTGCCAGGGGATTAGGGTCACACCTACCCCTTGAAAAGGCTCAGATAAATAATTTGTCTCAGACAGGACCCAGCTCTCAGCTGCTCTTCTTTCCAAGGGGCATGTGCCTAGGCTTCTGGGTAGGTTCATGTGCAGTGAAAGAATGGGGGTGACGAGTGTTTAAAAGAAGGTGAAAGTGCTAATCATCAAACATTTTAATTTTTATTTCTTTTGGCCAAGAATACTACCCTCTTGTGAGGACTGATGGACATGTTTTCTTAAGCACAGATTAGTTAGGTAAGAACTTCCATTTCTGTATGCTGAGGGTAGCCTGTGCTGGAAACTCAGTTGTGTTGGTGAAGTTTGGAGACAGAGGGTTGTGGCACAGATCCGGGCCTGCAGCGGCTGAGGGTGGACGACTGGTGTGTGTTCCGATGAACGTGCTCTTCTCCAGGTCCTGCAGTTCTTACTTTGTGCCCTGGCGTCACGGAGCTCAGGATTATCAAAATAGCACGTAACGCGGGGTCAGCAAAAGCGTTTCAGACCCTGTGTATTCGTAGAGCAGGACCCCTTGGGAGTGGGCTCCTGGTTTCCTGCTGGTCAGTGAACTGTTCCCATTCCGCAGGGAGACAGGAATGGAACATGAAAGAAAGTGTTAGAAACTTCTGTAGCAGTTCGGCCTTGCTGTGATGATTTTATTGGCAACTTCATTGTGTTTCATGAAGTCAGTACCAGGATGGTGGTGGGCATGAGAGCGCCTTGCCCCTACAGCAGTGGTGTGTCAGGACTGGTGGGCCTGTGGTCACCAGGAGGGGGTAGTTCAAAGCTGCCAACAAACAGTGTATTTGGGGAGCCTTGATTCTTTGTTAACCTCACTTTTGTTAACCTTTAATGTTTACTTTAACTCATGTTAGGAAAGAATTCTAGCGTTTTGCCTTTTTTTTTTTTTTTTTAAATTATTCTACACGGGGAATCCAGGCTGTTTCACAAAATGGTGAGCTGATGAAGGTAACCTTTGTTTTTAGGATGACTTCTTAGCCATCTTGCTGACTTTCGCAGTGCCGTGCATCAGGGACGCCCAGCTCCCACCCACTCTGAGGCTCGCAGGCCCACGAGCGCAGCGCCCCTGCCTGACAGGCACAGCTCGAGGCTTTTCTTTCCACAAATGTGCCCAGTCTGCTCCCTTGGTGCTGGGAATTAAGACATGGTAGAGTGGAAGTTGCTACTGTGCTGGACTCTTGAATCCAAGAGAGAAGGCATGTGTGTAATCAGCCCTGATTGGTGGATTTCCTTTAGAACCTGTGTCTTCTCAGTTTTAGGCTTTAATCGATTGGAACCAATGCTGCCCTGCCATTTCCACAAAGGTTTTGGTTTTAGCAGTGATACTGACTGTGTAGCCCAGTTGCTGCCGATTTGTGCTAGTGCTGCCGCTTCTGCCTGGCTCTGTGACTGATGACGTGTTTTCTTGCAGACACCAGTTGGCGCTCCGAGGCCACCTTTCAGTTCACTGTCGAGCGCTTCAGCAGACTGAGTGAGTCGGTCCTTAGCCCTCCGTGTTTTGTGCGAAATCTGCCATGGAAGATTATGGTGATGCCACGCTTTTATCCAGACAGACCACACCAAAAAAGCGTAGGATTCTTTCTGCAGTGCAATGCTGAATCTGATTCCACGTAAGACAGTTTAAATGATGCAACTACAAATGCACATAGTCATACTGCATATCAGAAGCCCCATTTGATCGGCTAACTCAGTTTCACTTTAAATTTCCTTGCTGCCTCTGCATAGCCCTTAGATTTTAAAATTAGATTGAAACACATTTCTCTCTTTAAAAACTCATTGGGTATGTATTTTGTCTAAACTAGAAGTGTATTTTTTCTTAAACGTAAAAAATTAAAGTTGATGTTGTTAAGTCTTACCAGCCCGTGGAATCAGGGCCAACCAGCTTAGGTGACCACCGAGCTACCTGGCTTACTTCTCCTCCCCCAAGATGGTGGTCGTCAGGGCCTCGCAGCCGTTGCATTTTGTGATAGGCAGTCATCCTCGGCTATTCAGAAGGCATGAATCAAGCATTCTTTGAGAAGTCTATAACCTGGGCCTCTGACTTACTTTAGAAAAAAATACTTAATGTCTAAGGGGGAATTTATTATAAGATAATTTAAAATGAAGAGCAATCTTGATGGTTCCTTTCTTCACATGAAACCAAAAATGAGAGGTTTCACTTTTTAGTATTTCAAACTTCCTACACTATTGGTTTGACCTAAAAAACTTCAATCTTTAAAAAAAAAAAACATTTATTTAAAAGGAAGAAAAAGAATGTTCCCTTCCAGTGGTTCATTCCCTAAACATCTTCACATCTGGGGCTGGCCAGACTGAAGCCAAGAGCCAGGAACCACATCCGGGTCCAAGCCATCACCTGCTGCCTCCCAGGGTTTGCATCAGCAGGAAGGTGGACTTGAAGCTGGGTGGGACATGAACCCAGGTGCTCCAGTATGGGATGTGTATGTCCCAAGCAGTGGCTTAACTCCTGTGTTAGGTGCCTGCCCTTGTCACTGTTGACTTATTTGAAGAAAGTGTGGTTCCCACCATCACACTTTGTACATTGGCTCTAGTGTCCCTGCCACTCCCCGACGGTGCCGTATGAAGTTCTCCATAGAGCTGTAGCAGTTCTGTGAATGCCCAGGGAAGTGCAGTCTATTTAATGTTTAGGAAGCTACAAGTCAATTTCTTGCCATATAGCTAGCTAGGACCTGCTTATAGGTCAGATTTTTTTTTGTTCCTGTGTGTACACTATGTGATCTGATCAGAATTGGGACATTGTTTTGCGGGGGAGGGTTCCTCCATAGTTACAGCCTGCGCAGCAGTTAGAAACACAGTGACCTCCATGTCCAGTATGAGCATCCTGTGCAAGCAGACAACACTGGCTCACTTGCTGTGCAGGGTCTGACAGCAGTTCAGCATTCAAGTGTAACATGTAATTACAAAGTCTTACTTTAGCCATAGATTCATTCTACAGTGGACTTTAAGGTGCTGTGTCTTTTTGTTTTCTCACTTTGTTTGGAAGAGAAAAAACTGTTTCGTTTGGATCAGTCTCAGATGCCCACAGCAGCCAGGGCTCAGGCAACTCAATCTAGGTCTCCCACTGGGGTGGCAAGGACCCAGCCAGCTACCTGAACTGTATCACCTGTTACTTCCCAGTGTGTGCAGTAGCTTGAAGCCAGACATGGAGCCAGGGCTACAAACCAAGGCGTTCCTACATGGGATGTGGGCATCTAAACAGTCTCAGCCACGTACCAAACGTCCACCCCATTTTTGGCTTTTAAATATTGGTCCAGAGACTTTCTTGTGGTCTACCCCGCATCTGACTGCATGGATGGTCTGTTCTCTTGTGGTTGGGATTTGGTGTCCATGCTCAGGGGATTGGGACTCACTGATGCATCCGTCCGCACCTGGGCAGGACAGCACTGCTGGTGAGACCCAGAAGGCCTGTGGTTCGGTGCTGCACCACCCCTGCTCGGTGTGACCGGGAGGTGCTGGGAAGAACAGGTCTGCACAGGGGCGGGGCTGCTGCTGGAACGTGGTGCCTGACTTGGCAGTGCAGGCCACAGGCTTACCCTGCGCAGCTGCTTTTTAGCTTTTTTCCCCTCAATGTTCTTTTCTTCCTTCCTCCCTTCTCTCCCTGCCTATTAGAAAGGAAGAGAGAGGGAGAAACAGAAATATCTAATCTGCTGGTTCACTCCCCAAATGCTTGCAGTATCTGGGGCTGGGCCAGCTAAAGCCAGGAACTGGGAGCTCATCCTGGGTGTTCCTTCTCTTTGACCCATCACCTGCTGCCTCCCAGGGTGGTCAGTAGCAAGAAACGGATTGGAAGAGAGGACTGGAACCCAGGACTGGAACAGGGTGCAAGCGTCCCAGACAGTGTCTTGATCCTTACACCAAATACCTGCCTAGTGATTCGTTCATTTGACAATTATTTTACCAAAACATTTTTGTTGTTCATTCATTTTTGGATTATTTTTGAAAGGCATATTTTAGATATATTTGAAAGGCAGAGAGATACCAATCTGCTGTCCACTGGTTCACTCCCCAAATGGCCACAATGGCTGTACTTGGGTCAGGCTGAAGCCATGAGCCAAGAACTCCATTCCAGTGTCCCAGGTGGCTGAATCCCAAGCACCTGGCCATTGACTGCTGCTTTTTCAGGCACATTAACAGGGAACTGGCTGGGAAACACAGTAGCTGGGACTGGACCTTGTGCTCCTACATGGGATGCCAGCGTCACAAATGGTGGCTTAACCTATACCAGAATAGCACTACAAAAACGCTGTGGTCTCTAAAAGGCCTTGATACTGCTGTTGAGAGTGGGGAAGCTTGTCTAGATCCAATCAAGTTCTGGCTTCAGATGACTCATGCAAAGAACAAAAGCAAACCCTGAGTGCAGTCACTACGGATTCAGAAAAAACAGCCTTGTCTCTGTTAGGGATCATATGTGTTGCCCAGCCCGGAAGGAGAAGGGGAAAAGCACAGACGGGATTCTGTGTACTGCTTTGTGGAAGCCTCAGTTGCATACGTCTGCTAAGGCTCAGGTGATTCTCTTTGAACAGGTCGTGGTCTTGTCATGCGCAGGCAGTACTGAAGATAATAAACTACAGAGACGACGAGAAGTCATTCAGTCGCCGCATTAGCCATTTGTTCTTCCATAAAGAAAATGATTGGGGATTTTCCAATTTTATGGCCTGGAGTGTAAGTAACAGTGTATTTGTCATCAGCATGGTTGCTTCCAAAATTCTTTTGTTGTTGAAATCCTTCTATTCCTTTTAGAACCAAATTTTTTATTTTGCAGTTTGGATAAGTGTCTTTTTGTGTTTTTTTCCCAGTTTGTTAGCTGAAGTGAAGCCATGTGGAGTCAAGTCTTAGTTTTAGTGAAATATTGGAGATGATTTCTGACAGGCTAAACTTCCTTTCAAAAATAACATACTTTTTGGGATCCATTTTCGTTTATTTATTAGAGAGAGAGAGATCGATTTTTTTCACCCACTGATTCACTCCTGAGGTGGCTGCAACTGCCAGGGCTGAACCAGGCCGGAGCCAGGAGCCAGGAGCTTCCTGTGGGTCTTCCACGTGGATGCCGGCCCCCAGGCTCTTGGGCCATCTTCTGCTTTCCCAGGCACATTAGCAGGGAGCTGGATCGGAAGTGGAGTAGCCAGAGCTGCAGGCCAGGGCTGTACCTGCTGCGCTGCAAGGCCTGCCCCTGGAACCCTTGATTGCAGAGTCAGGTGGTTTCCTGTAACTTGATGATTTGCAGGGCAGCTCACGGTGGCTCTGTTTTGCAGAGCCGGTCAGCAGTGGAATGTTGCTGCCTTACTGCCTCAGGCGGTACCCAAGTTGGAGGGTGCTGGACGCCCTGCCCAGCCCTGCTCTGTCGAGCGCCTGCAGTTCCTTTGACCTGTGCATGCCCCAGATGCTTCCTCAGGGCTTTCGCAGTTTTTGTTCAGAGATCACTGTATAAAACAAATCAAAATACTCCATAATTGAAACAGAACATTTTAGTCTTTTTAAGTACAGGTCACTGGGGGTTGTTTTCATGTGCGCCTATGAAATTGGATCTTCTTTGTCTTTTATAGGAAGTGACGGATTCTGAGAAAGGATTTATAGATGATGACAAAGTGACATTTGAAGTCTTTGTACAGGCCGATGCTCCCCATGGAGTTGCGTAAGTTTTTCTTTAAGTGGGGGCTTTTGTGCCACAGTGAAAGCAGCATCACCACACTTGGGATGCATGTATTTGACGTGTACACACGGAGAAACACGTCCGCCCCACCCTTCCTTCCGTAGCTGGTGTGCTGGGCACTAGGCATGTAATTGTGGTCAGCACGCCAGCTCTGGGTTTCTGTTTTTGAAGCACGTGTAGACTCCTGGTGGGGGTGCTGAGACCAGTACTGAGATACCACAGTAGAGTGCTCTGCTTTCATTGGGAGAGACGAGACCCCTGAGAGCCCAAGCAGTGAGTGAGCGGGAAGGCAGCACTGGAGCCTGGTTCTGCACCCACAAACACCCGGGCCTCTGAGCGTGCCGTTGACTGAGGACATGGTGAGCGTCTCCAGGGCGCCCCACCAGCTCAGTCGCTGGTGTGTCACAGCTTCACGGCTGTGCCTCGGGCAGTGCCAGCTGCGGTCTGCTTCCAGGCAGCTCTCCCTCTGGTGCTCTTGCGGCTGGAGAGGATGGGACAGTTAACTCACAAAATCTGCCTTTTCTCCTCCAGCTGCTCACATGGTAAATGAGGGGAAGAAAGCTCTGGGTTTGAGAAGTGTGACCTGAAACATGCCAGCTGCACGTGCTGTCTGTTTCTGCCCCAGAAAGGGCTTTCTCTGTCTGCTGGTTGCTGGGCTGCAGGTGTGACTTGCATGTTGTGCCAGTGACCAGCATCGCTGGGAGGCACATGTGACGTAGCTGCGGGGCTTGAGCAGTGTCCCTCACTGCTGATCTTGACCAGTGGCAACGGTGCTGCTGGCAGCACACGTGTTCCAGGGCTGTTCTCATGCTGGTTGTGTTGACGCTAATCCACACGCTCAGGCATGAGAAAGGAGGCAGTGGCCACTGAAGGGCCCGATGGGTCTGCTGCCGAGGAGCGCGTGGGCCGTGTTCCCTGTCGGGATGTTGGAGAAGAGGTGCTGATGGTGCGTGATGGGGAAGTATGAGGCTGGCTCCACACGTGGTAGAGCCGAGGTGCTGTCCTGGTCACCATTAACCTCGAATTGATCTTCCAGGTGGGATTCAAAGAAGCACACAGGCTATGTGGGCTTAAAGAACCAGGGAGCGACTTGTTACATGAACAGCCTGCTGCAGACTTTGTTTTTCACAAACCAGCTACGAAAGGTGAGTGGATGGACCTCTCCCCTGCCTCACATCACCCTTTTTTCTTGGCTGTGTTAATGGTCAGCAAAGCACATGGCTCCCCCAGTTAAGCTACACTCATTCCCTGGTGCGTGAGCAGCTGTTGTTTAAGCTACATTGGGTGATCAAAAGTTTGCTGCAGCCAAAATGATTTTACAGATTGTGCTGAGAATAACTAAATAAGGAAGTGATTGGTGGCAAGCAAACAGTTTTGTATTAGCATGGATGAGTTGGCTACAAGGTCTAATTTTCCTTTTTTGGAGATAGAACATTATTAGAGGATATTAATAAAAAGGGTAGACATATTTTAGATTTTTTTTTTTAAAGTTTTTTTGAAAGGCAGGGTTTGAGAGAGATCTTCCATCCATTGGTTTTTACTTCCCAAATTGCCAGCAATAGTGAGGGCTGTGCCAGCCTAAGAGCATGGGTCTTGGAACTTGTAGGATGCAGCAGATGATGGCGCCAGTAACTTGAGTTCCTGCTACCTACATGGGAGAACCAGATTGGAGTTTCTAGCTCCTGACTCCAGCCTGACCCAGCCCCAGCTGTCAGGAATATTTAAGGAGTGAAGCAGTGGATGGGAATTGCTTTCTCTTGTTCAAGCTCTCTGCTTTTCAAACACACACACACACACACACATACATAGTATATATATAATGTATATGTCTTAATATGTTGCTCCAAGAGATGTGAAATTATAGTCGTCCTCTTTGGAGAGCTTTAGGTAAAGCTAATTTCTGATCTGTTTGGGGATAAAGCAATAGTGACTACTTCAGCCATTTTGATTCTAGAAATGATAGTTCTATATTGCAGTTAAATTTTTTTAAATTTATTCTCCCAGGCTGTCTACATGATGCCGACAGAGGGCGATGATTCATCTAAAAGCGTACCGTTAGCCTTACAGAGAGTGTTCTACGAACTACAGCACAGTGACAAGCCCGTGGGAACAAAAAAGCTGACAAAGTCATTTGGGTATGTGTCCGCCCTCTGCCTGTCCCTCTGTCGCGTATGGTGTGGGCTTTCCCCGCCGGGAGGCTGGGGCATTGGAGTACTTCCCTGTGCTCGCTCTGCCTGGGGGGAATCGAGGCTTTGCTGTAGGTTTGCTGCAGAAACAGCCCTTGGGCTGGAGAGTGCGAGGGCCCACATCGCCTCCCCCAGCAGTGTGGGCCTCAGAGGAGGGTAAAAATGCTGACTGTGCTGTCCACTGAAAAATTTGTTGGAGTTAGAACCCTTAATGTTCTCAAAAAATTAGAGAGTCATGGCTGATGGTTCAATTTAATTTTGAAGTCTTAAGTTGCTTTTTAATTTACTACTTTGCAATTGAGAGGTCTAATTACAGTTGTCCGTTTTATCTTTGAAAGGTGGGAAACCTTAGATAGCTTCATGCAACATGATGTGCAAGAGCTCTGTCGAGTGGTAAGTTTCAGGCAGTAATTGTGTAGTTCGTACACTGGATATTTTGAAGCAATGTCCGAAGTTATCAAGCAAAACCTCAGACCTAAATCAGATAACACCTTAGGCTAGAAAGAAATAGCAGCATTTTATTTAGTTTAACAATCTGTAGAGAGTTATTTGAATATTTAACTGAATGTAAAGTGTTAGGGGAAGCTTGAATGTACATAGTAAATGGTAGGCTTTAATTTGTTAAATTGGTATATATGTCACTTCTTAACCAGAGAACCAACAGATTGGCTTAGTTAGCTGTCCCTGTGGCCCAGTGTCCCTTAAGAGTAGCAACTTGCAATGTTCTAGTGTCCAGAGCCTCCTGTACACCAAGCTCCCCCCGAGGCAGCCTTGTGTGTTTCCCCACCCCCAACCCCACCATCACTAGTTCACCATTTGTTGTGATGTGAGATACACACACACACACACACACACACACACATACACACACAATATGGTTATTCAAGGTGATTGGCTGGGCAAGGTGTGTTTTCTTTTTTGCAGCACTAGCTGGATTGAATCCAGTTCATTAAATATCCATGGACAAACCAGTCAATCCTGTTGACAGGCTCAACCTCACTAATCTCTTGGTGTGGACCATTACGAGTTAAGTTTAGTGATCAATTTACATGCTTTTCCACAGAGGTAAAATGAATATAAAAAAATGCTTCTAAAGGCACTACAGATTACTAATTCATTCCAAAGGCTGTATAAAAGGTTAACCTCAACTGTTGCATGTAGATATATTTGTAAAAATCCAACCAAGAAAGATGATTTTGTATGTTTTTGATAATTGCATGCCAAAGGTCATAGTATTTTATAGTCTAGAATTTCTTTGACAATTGATATTTCCTAGTTGAATATTAAATTATTGTATGCTGCTTAAACGTGAAAATTTATTTAAAGTCAACACCTTCTCTTTCAGTTGCTTGATAATGTGGAAAATAAGATGAAAGGCACGTGTGTAGAAGGCACCATCCCAAAACTATTCAGAGGAAAAATGGTGGTATGTGACCCATTTCAAAGGATTTTGAAAGTTTTTTTAGTTGGAAATTTTTTGACCAATAATACTTAAACCGTCTTACTTTGCTTATTTGTAGTCCTACATTCAGTGCAAAGAAGTGGACTATCGGTCTGATAGAAGAGAAGATTATTACGATATCCAGCTAAGTATAAAAGGAAAGAAAAATAGTAAGTGCTGGGTACATGGGGCGTAAGCTTTTGATAATTTCTGCTTTGGTGTAGTGTTCAGTTTATACAAGTGGTTTCCACTGCCGTATCTACAGCCACGGTCTGAAGTGCACAGCTCACGGGGTGAACACACACATGGAATCTCCGTGTGGGAATCTCCGTGTGGGTTAGAGACAGCCTGCTGTGTCCTGCTAGGCCGCTCACCCCCCCACCCCCCAAACACACACACACAGACACACACTATAGGAAACCCACATCTTAGGTTAAGCTTGCCTGGTTTAGGTGCTGAAGTGCGCACAGTCTTTGTGTCTGATTTTTGACCAGCATCATGCGTGTGATGCGCCCGTGTTGTAACAGTGTGATCATTGTTGCTTTATGGTGTTCTTTTTTTAGCAATGCACACCACAGTTGTGTTTTGCTTGTTTGCTTTTAAGATTTCCTTATTTATTAGAGTTACACAGTGGAGAGGCAGAAAGAGGTCTTCCATCCGCTGGTTCACTCCCCAGTTAGCTGCAGTGGCCGGAGCTGCACCGATTGAAGCCAGCAGCCAGGAGCTTCCTCTGGGTCTCCCATGTGGGTACAGGGGCCCAAGGACTTGGATCATCATCTTCCACTGCTTTTCCAGACCATAACAGAGAACTGGATCAGAAGTGGAGCAGCTGGGACTCGAGCCGGCACTGCAGGTGGCAGCTTTATTCGCCACGCCACAGTGCCGGTCTCACCACAGTCATTTTTAAGACCTGCCCTCTTCTTGGAGTGCTTTCAGTCGTAGGCTGTTTTGACATGAGATTGACTGCTCATTGCTCCTGTGTGTTTAGCTGACCCACAGGGCACACACAGGTTGAGCTTAACTGGCAAGCTAGTGGGGTCCCCAGGGCAGTTTCAGTCTCGCCCTGTGAGCCCTGTGGGAGAACAGCAGCGCTTCCGCATGCTCGCAGGAACTGCACGTCACCAGGGAGTCGGCTGAGGGCTCGGTTAGGTGTGAGTCTCCTCGAGTGTCAGGAACCCAGTGCTTCACGGCCGTTTGGTGTCGCCTTCTGTGAAGCACTCAGTGATTTTTTTTAACCAATTTTTGTGTTGGCTTCTGAGTTCGTGATTGGTTCGAAAGTTATATTTCCGCCAGGTTTTAAAATTGAGTGGGAGGAGCCAGCGTTGTGTCATACTGGGTAAAACCACTGCCTGACATGCCGGCATCCTAAATAAATGGGCACCAGTTCGAGACCCGGCTGCTCCACTTCCTATCCATCTCCTTGGGCCCCTACACCCACGAAAGCAGTACTGATTCTTGACTTGAGCCTGGCCCAGCTCTGGCTGTTGCAGCCATCTGGGGAGTGAACCAGCAGATGGAAGATACTCATTCATTCACCCTCTCTCTCTGTGTCTCAGTAACTCTGACTTTCAGATGAATAAATCTTTAAAATTGAGTGGAAAAGTCATCTTACTTCCCCTCTACAGTTTCTGTGCCGTTCCCTCCTGTTTGCCGTGCGTGGTCCCATCTGGTCTGCTCTTGCTGGAGTGAGTTCCCCCCGTCATCTGCACTGGGAGAGGCTTCTAGGCACGTTTTCTCATCAGTGTGCTGGAGACACATCCCTTGTTCCTCTGTGTGGGGCAAGTGTCAGCTTCCTGCTCCCCGACCCAGACATGGTAGCTGGTTGATGTATGTGATGTGATCTGCTGCCGCTGGCTCTGGGTTTCTCTGCGTGCTGTTCAGTGAGCAGCTTGGGTCTGTGGGTTTGTGCTTTCTTAGTGGGGGAAAGGTTTGGCCACTCCTGGCCGGCCTTTCCACCTGGGCCCTCCACGTGGTCACTTGAATCATCCGCCAGCCTCCTGACGGATGGTCAGGATGAGGAACAGTGCTGCATCTGCAGTCACTAAGCCTTTGTGCTGTCTGTCTTGCTGGGAATCCCACTCCTGATGTCTTCTCATTTCAGTCACCATGTTTTACATTCCTGAAGCTACTATCTGGGTGTTCGTATAAAAATCTTCTTGTCTGTTCATACCCTCTTGCTTCTGTCTTGAAAGGAATTCATCACTCGAGATGTCCTTTGTCAGACCAGAGTTCCTGCATGGAGCCCTGTCCTCCCCCCCAGCCTTATGCCGGTTCTAGCTTCCTGCCAGTGTGCACCCTGGCTGACAGGCAGCAGCGATGGCTCAGTCGCGTGGTCCCTGCCACCCACATGGATGACCTGTTTCGAGTTCCTGGCTCTGGCTGTGGTGGGCATTTGAGGAGTGTATGGGAGGGAACACACTGCCCATGGGGACTCTCACTCGGTCACTTTCCCTCTCAGGCTTCCTCTGCCTTTCAAGTGGGTGAAAATAATATTTCCAAAGGCAGTAATTCATAATAGCTTTCTCAGTGTTTCTGTCTGCTGGTTGTCACCTGTGTCACTTCTCCTGAAGGGTTCTCCTCTTGAGACTCTGAACTTGCAGCTTTGTTCCACCATTATGTTTTATTAGGGGGTGGGGTGGGGGCAGAAAGGAGAAGGAGCATTTTTCGCCCTTGTTCTGGGGCATAAATGAGTTACTTGAGTACATGTTATGAAAAAACTATGCCTAGGTGAAAAATATTTATGCATGCCAAAAGAAACTGATTGCCTTTTCCCACAAACTTCTGGAGGTGCCCTCAGGGTTTTCTTCTTTCAAAGCGTATTTAAGCTTTGTTGCCTGGGAGCACGACGAGTTTCTGGTCGAGGCTTTTTGTGTCCCCACATCCTCGGAAAGGGGTCAGACGTCCTAGGTGTCAGGAGGTCCTCGGCCCTTTGCGCCCTGCACGCCGGCTCGAAAGCCACCTGCAGACTTCGCGTTCTGCGCGGCTTTCTGCTCGCGGGTGCTCTTCCCATGGTGTAAGCTGCCTTTGGGCCCTCGGGCTCTCGCCTCTGTCTCCAGGCCCAGCCAGGCGCTGGGCTGGTGTTCCCTTCCCTGGGCTGCACCCTGAAAACCAAGCAGGAAGCTTGCCTCAGCCTGGCGTCCCCAAGTTTCCCTTCTGCCGGGGATTCCGTGCTGTGCACCTGTACCGCGGGAGCGCAGGAGCTCCCGACACTGGGGCGAGCCGTGGGTTGGACTGGGAGAGGGCTTTCCCAGCACGCGGCCCTTTCCCCCTCCCCGCGTTGCCCTTCGGTGGAGCACTGCAGTTGAAATGAAGACCTGTGTTGGATGTTGCTGTGGTTCTGCCATTTCTGTTTATCTACAGTCCGTGGGGAGCAGTTGTTCGGGGTTGATGTTAGGGCTGTCTGTTCCCGTCGCTTTGCGGTGGGGCCACCCGCCCTCCCAAGTTGTCTTCGCTGCTCTTGTGTTCAGCTCTTTGTGCCCTTCTGGTTCAGAACCCACTGGTGGCCCACACTGTCCATTCCATTCTGTGTTAACTGTCGCTTTTTAACAAGTGCTGTAGTCAGAATAAAGGTGCAACCATGGGTCTCATACGTTGCTACTTGCATACCTTAAACACACCCGTGCCGTGAGCTGGGCTAGCATAT
Organism: Oryctolagus cuniculus; assembly: GCF_964237555.1. NCBI lineage: Eukaryota > Metazoa > Chordata > Mammalia > Lagomorpha > Leporidae > Oryctolagus > Oryctolagus cuniculus. Next base: position 27,325,382 of record NC_091450.1, read on the forward strand.
GTGTAAGTGCAGTCTTCAGTAGAGGTGGCAGTTACTGCCTGTGCCTGCAGTTCCTGGGTCCCTCTCACACCTAGCTTGGATACATTGTAACCGAAGCTTTCCTGATGTTTTTGGTTGACGGTTTTCTCTTTCTCTTTCAAGTCTTTGAGTCATTTGTGGATTATGTGGCCGTAGAACAGCTGGATGGTGACAATAAGTACGATGCCGGGGAGCATGGCCTGCAGGTAACTGGACCCAGTGTGCTAGTCCCCATGGTAGCCTTCTCCTTCACTGACTGTTCTTCTGGTTAATTGGTAATTAAATATGTTGTGCCTTCCACGCAGATGTGTTGGCGTTGGGCAGGGAGGTTGTGGGGTTGCATACGCGGGAGCTTTTGTCACTGCTCTGTTCCGTTCCTCCCCTGCCTGCTGTTGGTCCTGACTTTCTGGTCACTTTCTCCTGGTCATAAGTGTCATTTCTTGGGTCACTTGGACTTTGGTGTGGCTGTAGCGAGTGGTTTGGGGGGGCGTGTGTGTGTGTGTTCTGAGGAGCAGGACTTGAAGCACGAGTGTTTTTGCTTGGGTCACAGCTCTGAGACCCTGGGCCCCAGGCAGCATTGTGAAAATGAGTCTCCACCGAGAGGAGCAGGTCAGATGCTCTGGGGCCAGCAGTGTCCTCGTTGATTCTGCATTCGGGCCTGTTGGTTTAAAACTTGTCATTCCTCACTGTGAACTAGGTTCCTGAATTTCACCTACCACACACGTTCCCAAGTGCCTCATCACAGCCCCCAGTTGCTCCTGGTCTCCAGCCTGTGGTTGGGTGTGCAGCTGGGAGGAAGGTTGGGGTTGGAATTTAGCCGTGGCATGCATGCTGGTGAGGGCCCCAGCTGGCACCGGTGTCGGCAGGGCCTTGTGTTAGTGAGGAGCCAAGACAGCCGACTCACACGAGTCGAGAGGCAGGCCGAGGACCTGGAGCCGGCGAGTCATGGTCCCTGCAGAGGAGGCCTTGTTTGCAGCAGAGGCCAGCTGTCCTGGGGTGCAGAGTGCCGTCTTAGCCGTGAGACTGGGAGCAGCAGGTGTGTCCCAGGGAGTGAGTGCCCACTTGTGTCCTCCCAGCCCACAGCTGTGCTCTGGCGTTTCTTCTGCTCTGTGCTCCACAGTGCTCACAATCGTAGGGACCTGCAGTCTGCGTTCACTGCTTCTCCAGTGAGGGAGCCTTCTGTGGTTCCCGTGGTTTTCATGGCTCCGTGATAAACAGCAAGTGATGACCCTAATTTGCCTGACCATCTCCCAGTGCTGGACATCAAGTTAGGGTACAATCCAAAGAGCCCTGTTGCTGCCCTCAGCCAAAGATTGTAAAGTCACCCCAGTTGGAAACCTGACTGCTGCCCAGAGTGCAGTCTTGTAAAAACAAGAAAGGAGCAGAGGTGAAGTAATTTTTTTTTTTTTTGCAATGTTTAGGAAGCAGAGAAAGGGGTGAAATTCCTCACGTTGCCACCAGTGTTACATCTACAGCTGATGAGATTCATGTATGATCCTCAGACGGACCAAAACATCAAGATCAACGATAGGTAACGTGTGCGGGGTGCAGCTCGGCACTGATTTTTAGGGTTTCCCTTTAGTGGTGTGTCTGGAGAACTGTTGCCAAGATGACTGCACAGTTCACTTCTTCTCGGTTGGTTTTTGACTCGGGTGCTTGCTCTTCCCCAGCCACCACCCACACCTTCAGCCCCTGCCCCGCAGTCACGTTGAGTTTCTTCCATGGGTGGTCTGACTCTGGGCTCCCTTCAGAACCACTGACACACCTGAAGCTGGCCATGCCTGAGAGAGTGCATTGTGTTCTTTGATTACAAGGCTGACTGCTGTTAAAGTCATGTATGTGTCCTCAGCTTTCCAGGCATTTTTTCTCAACTCTTCCCTTATTTTATATTGGGAGACAAGTAATGTACTCTGTGAAGTCACGGCCATCTCATGTGGTTCCAAGGACCTTCTAGGTAGCTTCCTAAGTTTCCTATTACAAATCAGCCATTGAGGTAGGAGACAAGTGCAGTGTTTTAGGTGTCAATGAACACTGAATTTCTTAAAATGTTTCTTTAATAGGTTTGAGTTCCCGGAACAATTACCACTTGATGAATTTTTGCAAAAAACAGATCCTAAAGACCCTGCAAATTACATTCTCCATGCAGTCCTCGTTCACAGTGGAGATAACCATGGCGGACACTACGTGGTTTATCTGAACCCCAAAGGGGATGGCAAAGTAAGTGGGGGCTCGGGACTGTGGGAGTCCCCTGGGAACTCCACACTGACGATTAGCCTTCTCACTCTGCTTCTCACTCAGTGGACTTGTTCACTGTGGATTCTTCTGGCCTTTGAGGGCTCTTAGTGCTGTTCATTTACTTGGTGCCACTGGGAAGGTAAATGGTGAGTTAGCGCCTGTGCTTCTCGTGGTTAGTGATGAGCTCTCGGCCTCAGCTTGGCTTTGTTCATGATAGGAGGCTCTAGAATTCTACTTGCTGCTCACCAGTCCTCGCCCAGAGCCTGGGCCTGGGGGATTCTCTGCAGGCTCGCTGGTCCCTCGTTAGTGTGGCCCTCACTCTCGCATTTCTGCACAACCCTTGGAAGCGGAGCACATGATTGCTGTTTGGCAGATTAGGGCCTCAGTATCTGCATCCAGGACACAATGCCAGCAAGCAGCAGAGCCAGTGTCCAGCCCACCTGTATTTCCTACCAAGGTTTTTTGATGAAGAGTACTTTGAGCTGTAGCATTGAAGAATGGTTTAAAGTGGCTCAATCTGCAGGAGGTGTTTGGCCTAGTGGTTAAGAAACTCTCGTCCCATACTGCAGTGCCTGGGCTCTGCTGCTGATGGATGCAAGCTCTCTGCAAGGTACTGGTGATGGCTCAAATGATTGGGTCCCTGCCAGTCGCGTTCCTGGCTTTGGCTTGACCCAGTCAGTCTTGGTTGTTCAGGGCATTTGGAGAGTGAACCAGTGGATGAGATCTCTACCTACCAAATAAATATAAATTTAAAAATGAAATAAAATGGCTCAATCCAAGAGATCAGTAGGTGGCTATATTTATTTATTTGAAAAGCAGAGAGGGAGAGATCTCCCATCCGCTGGTTCACTCCCTGGAAGGCTGCAATGGCTGAGGCTGTGCCAGACCAAAGCCAGGAGCTCTAAAGCTTCTGCTAGGCCTCTCATGTGGGTGCAGGGTCCCATGTACTGTGCACTAGTAGGGAGCTGGGTCAGAAGTGGAACAGCTAGGACTTGAACCTGTGCCCATATGGGATACCAGTGTCACAGGAGGTGACACTATGCCACAACGCCGTACCCACCTCCCCCATTTTGTTTTTATTACCACATAAAATTTCGACTTTACTAACTGAATTAGATAAGTTCAGTATGGTTAATTTTTTATGCTATCTTTTCTGAGCTTCTAAAATTTAACATTTATTTGTAAAACAGAGCGATCACCCATCCTCTGGTTTATTCCCCGAGTGCCTGCAGCAGTGAGAGTGGAGCCTGGAACGCGAGCCGGGTTTCCAGCAAGGGTGGCTGGGGCCCCTGTAGGCTGCGCCTCATCTGCTGTACCCCAGAGCGTCCCTTAGGATCCAGACTCTGAGGAGTGGAGCCAGAGCTCGAACCCGGGCGCTGTGCTGTCTCAGCACCCCAGGCCGTGTCCCATCTCAGTGTGACTGAGCTCTGTGAAGAGTTGGTCGTGTCTGTAGATGGGACTGACCTAGAAATTTAAGATGACAGAAGCTGCCAAGTGGGCAGTCCCCACCAAATCGCTGAATGAGAAAACGTGCTGGTGGAGCCCACGGGAGGGCTCCCTGAGGCCTGGCCTGGTCTAGGTGCACATGGGACCTTCCCTGCTGAGTGTGCTGGGTCCTTTCCGTCTAGTGGTGCAAGTTCGATGACGACGTGGTGTCGCGCTGCACCAAGGAGGAGGCGATCGAGCACAATTACGGGGGCCATGACGACGACCTGTCCGTCCGGCACTGCACCAACGCCTACATGCTGGTGTACATCAGGGAGTCAAAGCTGAGTGAGTATGGAGCCCCTGCACTTGGGCCGTGAGTGCGGGGCTGCCCTCATTCGCCGCACCCGGAGACGGGCTGCGCTGAACTTGAGTACCTGAGGAGCCCAGTGGTCGCATGAGGAGGAGGATTTTGTCAGTGATGCTCCCGCATCTGGGCTGGCACACAGGTGAAAGAGGCTGCCTTTGTCCTGCAGGTGAGGTTCTACAAGCTGTCACAGACCATGATATTCCGCAGCAGCTGGTGGAACGGTTGCAAGAAGAGAAGAGGATCGAGGCTCAGAAGCGGAAGGAGCGGCAGGAAGCCCATCTCTACATGCAAGTGCAGGTCAGCCCTCCTCCGGGGCCTGCAAGAGTGCCTGCAGCCCTGGGCGTGGCAGAGAGACGGTGTTCTGGCAGGTACTTCCTGCCCAGAACAGGCTGTTGAAGGCATGGATTGAGAGACACTGCGCGGGGCTCGTGAGGGGCTGTGGCGGGGGGACAGTGGGAGGAGCATGCAGCCCCATTGCTCACTCGTGCTTGGGCTTGGGCCTGGGCTGAGCAGTGACGCTGCGATGCAGCAGTCTGGGCCACTCCAGATCCATTCCCGCGTAGTTGCTGGCCACTTCATGACCCTTCTGCTCCTCTGAACTCCTGTGGAGCAGAGGACGAGCTGTACGAGTTTGCTGTTGGGCAGGTGTGCTCAGCAGGTGAACCTGCATCTTGAGTCCTGGCTTCTCTGCTTTGTGTCCAACACTCTGCTAATGTACCTGGGAACGCCCTGGAGGATGGCCCAAGTGCTGGGCTGGGCCCCTGCCACCTGATGGGAGACCCAGACGGGGCTCAAGGCCCCTGGCTTCAGCCTGGCCCAGCCCTGACTTGTGGCCATTTGAGGAATGAAACAGCTGATGGAAGCGCTGTGTGTGTGTGTGTGTGTGTGTGTGTGTGTCCGTGTCCGTGTCTGTGTCTTGTCTCTCCTTCCCTTCCTTCCTCCCTGTCTCTGCCACTCTTTCAAATAAATAAGCAAATCTTTAAATGAGTTCACTGTTCACGTGCTCAGCATGGGCTCAGCGTTTTATGTCACATGTCACATGTACACTGTTCCTGCTTGTCTTCAGATCGTCGCAGAGGACCAGTTCTGTGGCCACCAAGGAAATGACATGTATGACGAAGAGAAAGTGAAGTACACTGTGTTCAAAGTCCTGAAGAACTCCTCTCTGGCCGAGTTTTTTCAGATCCTCTCTCATACCATGGTGCGTGCCAGGCCCCTCGCGCCCTCAGGCTCCCCAGTTCTGCCTTTGTCTTTCAGTCTCTGGGCAGGCGCTGTGTCCCAGCCCCGCCTGGCTGCGAGGTGCATGGCTGGAGCACACTTCCTGCTGAGGGTCGATGTAAGATAAACACAGGGCTCTTGAACCAGCATTTCGGAGACATGTTAGAACCTGCAAAGAGGGGCCGGCGCTGGGCCTCACTCAGTTAATCTTCTGCCTGCAGCGCCGGCATCCCATATGGGCACCAGGTTCTAGTCCCGGCTGCTCCTCTTCCAGGCCAGCTCTCTGCTGTGGCCCGGGAGGGCAGCGGAGGATGGCCCAAGTGCTGGGGCCCTGTACCCGCATGGGAGACCAGGAGAAGCACCTGGCTCCTGGCCTCAGATCAGCCCAGCTCCGGCCGTGGTGGTCATTTCGGGGGTGAACCAATGGAAAAGGAAGACCTTTCTGGTCTATAACTCTACCTGTCAAATAAATAAATAAAATCTTAAAAACAAAAACAAAAACAAAAAAAAAAAACAAAAAAAAGAACCTGCAAAGGAGGTTATGAGCGTTAGTCCCCTCCACACCCCGGCCATTACCATTTTGGGGAAAGTGGACCCTCGAGTCCTGGAACTCAAGTGTGGGTCACAATTGTCCAGATTAGCACGGGAGCTGTAATTATGTTTTATTTCTTTTGTAAAAAGCATCTATTTATGAAATGCAGAGTGACAGAAAGGGATAGTGAAATTTCTTCCACGCACTAGTCAACTCTGCATGCCATAATTGCCAGGTGTGGCCAGGCGCAGGAACTGCATCCAGGTCTCTCGTGTGGTTGCAGGGCCCCGAGCACTCGGGCCGTCCTCGGGCCATCCTCTGCTGCTTTCCCAGGCTCATTAGCAGGGAGCTGGATTGGAGGCAGAGCAGCCGGAACTAAAACTAGCACTCACGTGGGATGCTGTCCTTGAAGTAGTGGCTTAGTAGCGCCTCAGCTTATTCTCACCAAATTATTAAACTGATGCAGGAGTGGAATATCAGCTTGTTTCTTTATGAAACCTTTTTTCAGGGATTTCCACAAGACCAGATTCGATTGTGGCCCATGCAAGCAAGGAGTAATGGAACAAAACGACCGGCGATGTTGGACAATGAAGCTGACGGCAGTAAAACAGTAAATATTGTCAATAGCATGTCTCGCGAGGAACTCTGGCCAAGGCTTTGTTCTCTGCAGTTAGCACACCCTTTCCCCTTTTGGGGCCAGTTATACAGAATTGGACATTTTCTACAGTGCTAGAGTGTAGTTTTTCACGCTGTCACCTTAGCCAGTAAACATCCTCTAAAGTGAACGTCTCTTTTGGAACTAGATGATTGAACTCAGTGATAATGAGAACCCCTGGACGATATTCCTGGAAACAGTTGATCCTGAGTTGGCTGCGAGTGGAGCAACATTACCCAAGTTTGATAAAGACCGTAAGTGCCCTCCAGCAGTGGGGAGCTCCTGGGCTGTGTCAGCACAGCTGGCTGCCCCGGAGGAGGCGTCCTCCCTTCATGCTCAAGGCCTGGCCGTGTGTGTCCTGGCAGCGGGGGAAGGTAGCAGTCGCGAAGGGATGCCCTGTGCTGTCTTGAATTTCAGCCCCGTGTCATGGTGGTCACCGTGTGCAGGGCCGGGAGCACAGGCTGGGTCTGTCTCCTGTTGCTGTGCTAAATGGCCCCAGAGAATATGTAGGTGACTGGGCTGGCCTCACCTGTGTTTATAAAACAGGGTTGGAATTTGCGGATGCTTGCTGTAGAGACATCATAGTTGTGAGTGGTCACTCAGCATTAGCATCCTTGGGGTTACTTGTGCAGCTAGTTAGTTACTGCAGGTCTGGCACACTGTCCTGCATGTGGCAGTTCCTGTGGCTTTGCTGGCTGGGCACCTGTTCCTGCTGTCCTAGGCTCAGGCTCTTGAGCCAGCTTCTGCTGACATAACTTTGAGGGACCTCAAGCTGTCGTTTCGTCATTAACTTATTTTAATGTCTTAGGTGTTAAGATGCTAACGAAACCTGTTTGGTTAACTTTGTAGATGATGTAATGTTATTTTTGAAGATGTATGATCCCAAAACACGCAGCTTGAATTACTGTGGGCACATCTACACCCCCATATCCTGTAAAATACGTAAGTGCTCCCTGAGCCCGTCTGCCCCCTGCACTCCACCTTGCAGGTTGCGGCTGTGACCGTGACACTTTCTGTCTCCTAGGTGACTTGCTCCCGGTTATGTGTGACAGAGCAGGATTTATCCAAGATACTAGCCTTATCCTCTATGAGGTGCGTTGGTTTCTTTTACCATAGTTGGTGTACCACTGGGTGGGTGGGTGGGTGTGTGTGTGTGTGTGTGTGTGTGTGTGTGTGTGTAGGAGTTCTTACTGCTTTACCAGCCCTGGGCTTGTATCTAGATTGTGATTTTTACTTAGGGTAGGTGGTTATTACAAACTTAGGGGTTTATGAGCTGTCCCAATACTGTGTTGACTTTGTAAACGTTGGTCAATAGTATTGGGTGCAGAGAGTGCGTGGGAAGACGGCTTTTGACCGCCTGTGTGACTGTTCTGTCTCTCTCACTGCAGGAAGTTAAGCCGAACTTAACAGAGAGAATTCAGGACTATGACGTGTCTCTTGACAAAGCACTCGACGAACTCATGGACGGTGACATTATCGTATTTCAAAAGTAGGTGTTTCTTGAAGGATTTTGTCACCTTGCACTTATTTCAGTGTTTGCTGGCAATCTTAGAACCAGGAAGCAGTGTGATGCTTGTTGGAAGCATCCCAGTGTTGGTGGCAGTTGGCCTTTTCTGGAGTGTGGGCTAGGCCAGGCCAAAGCTGTGAGCCGGAACTCCATCCAGGTTTGCTTGGGCCGTCTTCCTCTGCCTTCCCAGGCACATCAGCAGGCGGCTGGGCTGGAACCGGCACTTAGATGGGATGCCAGCAGCCTTGAGATTTGCATGGAGTGAAGATGCTCTCCTCCTTGCTCCAAGTGACCACTATGTGCATGAGAGCTTTGCAGGGCGTGGACGTCTGTGCGGAACAGCACAGTAGTTCCCTTGGCTTCAGCTATGTGAAATGGGAAGTTCCTTAGGCTACACGTGTAGGGAATTCATCAGGGTGAGTCTGCACGTAAGCCAGCAGATCTGTGGCCGCCGATGACGGTGTCTCATGTGCAGACACCTGCCCTGCGCGGAGGCAGCCCGGCTGCTCCTCGCCCCAGAGACGGGAACCTGAGTTACTGCTGCAGAGCCTCTTGGTGTCACTGTTGCATAAAAAGATGATGCTGTTTGTAGCGATGACCGCCTGCCATGGACTTTGATGGACTTTGCAAATTTTCTCCCCCTCCCCCAGGGATGACCCCGAAAATGATAACAGTGAATTGCCCACCGCAAAAGAATATTTCAGAGACCTCTACCACCGCGTTGATGTCATTTTCTGTGATAAAACAATCCCTAATGATCCTGGATTTGTGGTTACATTATCAAATAGAATGAATTATTTTCAGGTATTTAATAAACGCTCTTCCTCCCCTCCCCCTCCCCCCCATCAAATTCCACACCAGACAGAGCAGTTTCTGTGCTAAGTGCTCATTGAGGAAGTTCCGAGGGAGGGTTGCAGTCCGTCTGTCAGGGGCTGCTCCTGCCGTGGTGGCGTGGGGCGGAAGCAGTCCTCCTCAGCCTGAGCTCTCCCTTAGCCAGCATCATTTGGTTTGAGAGAGAACAGTTGTAATCGCTTCATCAGTTATAACACGCCAAGTGTCTAATAATTAAGTCATGGGAAAGCAAACAGCCTTAGCACTGAAAATGAAAGCACATTTAAAAGCTCTTCATCAGACATGCTTGTCCCATGGTGATAATTCTAAGAAGTAAAGTTCATTTCTATTAAATTTGGGAGGGATTAAATTCAAGTCACCCGGAGCACATCTCTGTAGTAGCTCACTCCGGTGATTGGTGAGGTTTATGAACAAGTTCTTCCCAGTGCGAGCCTTCGTTCTGTCTTCTGGGTGGCTTCCTCCCCAGGTCGCAAAGACAGTTGCCCAGAGGCTCAACACGGATCCCATGTTGCTGCAGTTCTTCAAGTCTCAAGGGTAAGCCACCCTCACAGGCTCAGCTGCCTTCCCTGGCTCACCCAGAAATCCTGGCCACCACACCCGATGTGCCGTATCCTGCCGAGTTCAGACGGAGAACTGTCCCTACTCACATCTTTTTTTTTTTTTAAAGATTTATTTATTTGAAAGAGTTACGGATAGAGCGCGAGAGATAGGTAGGGAAAGAGAGAGAGGTCTTCCATCTGCTGGTTCACTCCCCGATTGGCTGCAACAGCCGGTACTGCACCGATCCAAAGCCAGGAGCTTCCTCCGGGTCTCCCAAGCGGGTGCAGGGGCCTAACGACTTGGGCCATCTTCTGCTGCTTTCCTAGGCCATAGCAGAGAGCTGGATAGGAAGGGGAGTAGCTGGGTCTTGAACCAGCACCCATATGGGATGCCGGCGCTTCAGGCCAGTGCGTTAACCTGCTGCGCCACAGTGCTGCGGCCCCCTCTCCCCCAACACACACATCTTGACCACATTGCTCAAAGCTGACAAAGTGCTGGCAGCCTAGTATGTAGCCCCACGTCAGTGCGTCCCTGTGTGGCCAGGCCTGTGTATGCCACGCTGGCTCTGTGGGGGCGCACTGCAGGTGTTACGGAACCCCGTGCCTGGCCCACATCTCGACTGTGCTGATTCTTAGACGTTGTTGGGGGAGCTGTGGAGTTGTTTATGTGCTGTTTTCTTCTGTAGGTATAGGGACGGCCCAGGCAATCCTCTTAGACATAACTATGAAGGTACTTTAAGAGATCTTCTACAGTTCTTCAAGCCTAGACAACCTAAGAAGCTTTACTATCAGCAGGTACGAGTACAGAGTAATGCAAGCGTGGGCTGCGAAGACCAAGGGCGGGTTTCTGCGGCAGCATGGCTGACGTGAATTTCTCTTCTTTAAACAGCTTAAGATGAAAATCACAGACTTTGAGAACAGACGAAGTTTTAAGTGTATATGGTTAAACAGCCAGTTTAGGGAAGAGGTAAGTTTTTCTTAACACTGAATTTTAACTTTCACTGCAGTTTGCTCATCATTTCTGCCTATCCCCGGAAAGATGAGGATAGAAGCAGAAGTGCCACAGGTGCTAGGAGCCTGTCCCCGCCCAGAGCCCTCCTTCCCGGATGCGCTCGGCGAGCCACAGTGTTGAGCTGTGCGAGGCCTCAGGAACCCTCTCTTGAGCGGGAGATCCTGCAGTCTACGCACTGCTGACTGGCCAGGGCAGTAGGAGACGTCTTAATATTTCAAAATTTTTTGCAGCAAGATAAACTTAGCTTTTAATTCTGTTTTTCCATGAACGTTTTTGCAGTACCCCAGCCTTGTTCTCTCTCCCTTCCTGCCTGGGCCTGATTGATCCCAGCATGCCCCACTCCAGTAGAGAGGGATGCTCAAGTGCCTCCTGCCTACGCGGGACCAGGCTGCAGCCAGAGCGGCCGGCGATGCCTTGTGTGCACTGCCGTTCTTTCCCCGCTGCACTGAGAACTCAGGGAGAGGGGTTTTTTTTCCCCAAGAAGCTGCTCTGTTGGTGGCAACCAGTTTCCTAAGTGCATCAGTGGCACATTAGCCCCGCCGTGATGTCAGCATGGGGGCCGGCAGGAGGCCGTGGAGAAGAGGCTGCAGTGTCTTCTCCCTTCACGTGTGTCTGTTTTCATTCAAGTGTGTGTTTCATCTTGCATTGCTTAGGAAATAACACTATATCCAGACAAGCACGGGTGTGTCCGGGACCTGTTAGAAGAATGTAAAAAGGCTGTGGAGCTCGGTGAGAAAGCATCAGGGAAACTTAGGCAAGTATTTCGCGAGAGCCCTGTAGCACACTCGCCACTCCTCAGTGCCATCTTACTGCTAGTCCACTAGATCTCTGCCGACGGGCTCTGTGCAGGCACAGGAGGGCGGCCTGGGTAGGTGACCAGCGGGGCACTAGCCTGTCACTTTGCCATCCAGAGAGGACGTGAGCAAAGCCTCTGGTCCTGCCCGCTTGGCCTCCTTTGTGGGGCGCTGGCCATGGCGCACACGAGAGCGCGTCCTCTGACTGCAGCTGGGGTCGGGGGGATGTCCCCTCAGCCTCACTGTGAGGACCACCTGGCCAGAGCCTGTCTGGTTCTCAGGTTTCAAACCCTGGTAAAATTGAAAACAGAAAGAGGACCAGGTACATCTTGGAAGCTTTATAGATAATTTCTAGAAAAAGGCTGATGTTATTCTTTGGTTACGTGAATATGTATATATGTTTGTTTGCTCCTTTTTCTCCTTTAGGCTGCTAGAAATTGTAAGCTACAAGATTATTGGGGTGCATCAAGAAGATGAACTACTAGAATGTTTATCTCCTGCAACGAGTCGAACGTTTCGAATAGAGGTACTTGTGCCCTTGCCTCCAGAGAGGGCCCGGGACCCTTGGGTGGGATGCGGAACAGATTTAGGAACTGGGAGTGGTTGCTGAATGTGGAGCAGCTGTCTTCTCCACAGTAGCTAGGAGAATACATTATTTGGCCTGTTAGTCTTTTCAAAGGAAAACCTCTAACTATCTTCTGGCTCTCACGTTAGAATCTCATCATTCTAGCTTAATCCAGGCATGGCATTTTGGTGAGGAGGCAGGGGCCCAAGGCTTCGGGCCACCCTTCACTGCCCTCAGGCACATTAGCAGGGAGCGGGACTGGAAGTGGGCATGGCTCGGAGTCAAATCCGTGCATCACAGGCTGAAAGGGCATTATTTTGTCCACATTACTGGCACCTACACTCCTCTGTTTAACGTATCCAGGAAATACCGCTGGACCAGGTAGACATTGATAAGGAGAACGAGATGCTGATCACAGTGGCACATTTCCACAAAGAGGTGTTTGGGACATTTGGTATCCCGTTTTTGCTGAGGATACACCAGGTAAGACCTCTGTAGTGGCAGCCTGAGCATCTCGGGTCAGCGTGAGGCTGCTGGGTGTGCATGAGCCGGGCCTCTGCCGTTGCAGGGCGAGCATTTCAGAGACGTCATGAAGCGGATCCAGAGCCTGCTGGACATCCAGGAGAAGGAGTTTGAGAAGGTAGCGCCTCCCGCCCGCAGCGCTGTGGCGGCTCGGGCTGCAGCCTGTGCACTCGGGACATGGGAGTTGGGCCACTGCACAGAAATAACGGAGGAGTTTTGATTTTTTTTTTCTTGTCTTTTAGTTTAAATTCGCAATTGTAATGATGGGCCGACACCAGTATATAAATGAAGATGAGTATGAAGTAAACTTGAAAGACTTTGAGCCTCAGCCTGGTAAGAGCCGTCTGTGTTAGCGTGGGGCTGGGAGGAGGTGGGCAGCCTTGGGATCGGTTCTGCAGTTCCCATCCCTGGTGACGTCCGCTCAGGACCTCCTGGAAGGAAGCAAGCAGCGGGCATGGCGAGCCCTCGTTCCCCCCAGGCTCCTGCCGGCCCCCTCTGGATGCAGGAGCTGAGGGGTTGCTTGGTGCCTCAGCCGTTTCTCTCCCCTCCCCCAGGTAACATGTCTCATCCTCGGCCGTGGCTGGGGCTCGACCACTTCAACAAAGCCCCAAAGCGGAGTCGCTACACGTACCTGGAGAAGGCCATTAAGATCCATAACTGAGTGTCCCCGGGGTGTGCGAGGCGGGGGTGGCGCGTGGTGCGCGCCCCTTTTTAACAGCCGCAGAACTCTGGTACACGTGTGCTCTAGCCCGTCTTCAGCAAGAGGAGCTGCTGCTGATGTTAATTTTATTTTGTTGAGGCTGTTCAGTTTGGCTTCTCTGTATCTATTGACTGCCCTTTTTGAGCAAAATGAAGGTGTTTTTATAAAGCTTGGATGCCAATGAGAGTTATTTTATGGTAACCACAATGCAAGGCAACTGTGGGCATCATGGGGAGAGGTGAGCGGAGCGTGTCACTGGCAGGAGGTCTCCAGGCTGTCTTGTAGCTGCAGGCGCTGCCCGGCCGCCCTCGCGGGCCCCGGCCCCAGCCCTGCCGCCGCCGGGAAGTCTGGTGTCCGGGCTCGTCTGACTTCCTTCCTTCAGTTATACTTTCAATGACCTTTTGTGCATCTGTAAAGGCAAAACAGAAACTCACAACCTAATAAATAGCGCTCTTTCCTTCATCGTGTGCATTGTCGGCCCTTCCTCGGGTTCCTGTCCCGCAGCTGCCGGGAGTCTTTCCTGAGCTCCTCTCGCCCGCCAGCCACTGCTGCCCTGCAGCCCGCCTGCGAGCAGACGCGGACGCACCGAGGAAAGCCCTCCAGGCCTGGGGTCTCCCACAGAGTCGCAGAGACTGCTGGCTGCAGCCGGGGTCCCGCCCGGCCCTCAGCAGCTCCCTGGCAGCGGGTGGGAGGGTGGGGCCTGGGGTCAGTGGAGCAGGACAGACCCAGCAGGAGGGGCGCCTCTCAGCAGGGGGGGCATGCTCACGAGCGGCCAGTGTGCTGCCGACTTTGTAAAAAAGCTAAAAACGGAGAAATGAAATTGTATATTTAACAAATGCCCACGTACACTTCGCCGCGGGAGGAGGCTCCTCAGCCGGGCGAGTGCAGGTGGACCTCGCTGGTGTCTGCTCCTCGTGTGGTTCTCTCGGTCCCGGCCTCGTTTGCTTTGTTCTGGAGCTGACGCCGCGTGTCTAGTCTGAGTGCAGTGCAGTAGATCAGATCACACGCATCTCCATCCTTGCCCAGCATCTTTTGTTTGTTCCTGTAGCAGCAGTGTACACCAACTCTTCCTGTATATTGCCTTTTTGCTGGAAAATGTTGTATGTTGAATAAAATTTTCTATAAAAAGTATAATTCGGTGAGTGGCGTAGGAGGAGGGTCTCTGCGCCCCGGGCCTGGCCGTGGAACCCACGACGCTGAGCAGGGCTCCCTGGGCTGCTCTCCCTCGCAGTGGAGGTCGGGTTTTGACTTGGTGCCCCCTTAACTAGCAGTAGCGTGAGTTTGAGAAATAAAATGCTCTCCGGATGGAAGGGCCCCATGTGCAAATGGGATACGAAGTGTTTTAGGGGGCCTGTGGGGGGGAGGGGGTCCAGAGAGGCCTGCACACTCGAGTGCTGTGACCTGGATTAGAAGTGGGGCCCTCGAACGCAGCTCTCCTGTGCTGGGTCAGGGCCTGCCTGCTCGCCCAGCGTCCTGCTGGCTCATCCTGCCCACGCCCAGGACAGGGATTTTTCCATCTCTAGGCTGGTTGGTACCGGGGGCTGACTTGTGGTCTCTATTCCTACTGTAGTGTGTGCCATCTGGTGCACCAGTGGCACAGGAGCAGGCCGTAGGGGTCTCTGGCTCTGCAGGAAGAGCCCCCCCATGGCCAGGGGAAGCAGCCAGAGCCGGCCGCCACCTCTGCTGGGAGACTGCTCCTCCCTTGCGGTGCTTGGCAGCTTGTTCTGGCTGTGTGGCATGTCCCTCTCGTGCTGCAGTTCTTTCTGTTCGCTCCCAGTTGCAGTGTCAGCAGTTCGTTACTCTGGCTTTGGGGACACAGGCGTGGATGTTCTCGTTCTACAGATGATGGAAGCAAAGAAACTGCTCTTGGTCCTCTCCCTTTAACCCGTCTACAGTGTGCTGATGCTGTCCAGACAGCAGTGGGACACCCGTGAGCGCCTGGGCTGGCAGCAGCCCCCTCCTCTGTGGCTTGTACAGCTAAGAACTAGAGATGCATCCACAGGTACACACTTGCCACAATTGAACACTTATTTATTTTGTTAAATATCTGAAAGCCAGAGTTAGGAGGACAGAGAGGGCTTCCATCTGCTGGTTCCCTCCCCGAATGGCCACACAACTCGGGGCTAAGCCTGGACTCCAACTGGGTCTCCCACGTGGGTGACAGGGGCTCACGCACTTCAGTGATCATCCACTGCCTTCCCGGGCACCTTAGCAGGGAGCTGGATCAGAAGTGGGACAGGTGGACCTGACCTGACAGTCTGGGGAGTGGGCAGGCTGGGCAACACTGGCATCCCAGAGCAGGTTGTTCTGAGGGAGCTGTTCCACGGCGTCTGGGATGGACGTTGAGCAGTTTACCAGGGTCCCCGTGAAACGCCTCGGGGTCCCTGTGCTGGGGTGGCTGAGCCAGCTGACCCGTCCCCCTCAGACGACGCGGGAACGGGAGCATGAGGACCTGCACTCACACAGGCCTCGTGTCGTTTTACTGACCCCTGGACACAAGGGTCAAGGAATCTGCCTGGATTGGAATGCACAGGCTTGGGGCCAGCACTGTGGCACAGTGGATTACAGCCCTGCCCTGCGGAGCCAGCATCCCACACGGGCACCAGTTCGAGTCCCGGCTGCTCCACTTTCGATCCAGCTCTGCTATGGCCTGGGAAAGCAGTGGAAGATGGCCCAAGTCCATGGGGCCCCTGCATCCATGTGGGAGTCCCGGAAGAAGCTCCTGGCTCCAAATCAGATCATCTCCAGCCACTGCAGCCATATAGGAAGTGAACCAGCGGGTAGAAGACCTCGCTCTCTCTGGCCCTACCTAAGTCAAATAAATAAATCTTAGCAAAAGAAAGGCACAGGCCTTGGGTGAACAGAGCCATATTCCTGCTCCAGGTGTGAAGGTGTCATGGTGTGGCAGCAGCCAGGACTGGGTGCGTGCTAACCGCTCTCCTCCCAGCTGTTGAGTTACTGGCCCACTAGTGAGGCGGGGCGGCCGCACAGGGCGCTGGAGGAGCGTTTTTATGACCTCTTCAAGAGAAGCTGTGCCCAGGGTGGGGTTCAGCCCCATCCTCCCTGGGCAGGGGTCCGATTCCTGGCTCAGGCTCCCTGTTCTTGTGGAGCCTGGTGGGCAGCAGTGAAGGGTCCCCACCTGCATGGGAGACCCAGATGGAGCGCCCAGGCAGCGGTCAGGCACGTTCCCTGCGCAGTAGTAAACAGAGTCCCCCCAGGCCCCACACCTCGGTGGGGGAGGCTGCTGGGCCCAGAGCGCCTGGGTGGCCCCACTCCTGGATGGAGACAAGGCTGTGATGGGTGCAGGGAAGGGTTGCTGGGGACAGTGGCCTGGCCTAGTGAGCAGCGTGGTGGGGGCGGGAGCAGAAATGGCTCTCAGCTGGCCTGGGTGGCCCCTCCCTGCAGTGGGTGTGACTCCTCTGCCAGCCAAGGACTCCCGGCTGGGAGGGGCAGTCTGGCCAGGCAGCCTTGTGGCCACTGATAGAGCCAGGGGCATCCACCCCTCCCGGTGCTGCTCTGATAAAGGGGCAGAGTGGGTGCCTCCTGGCCTTCGGCTCTGGCCAAGCTTGCCATGGGGATGGTAGCCAAGAAGCCGGCCTCAGAGCCTTTGAGAAAGGCCTGTGTGCTGGGCCCCATGAAGGGGGCCCACAGTCTGTGTCACGCAGAGCCCAGACCTGGCAATGTGACGCATGGGCGCAGCCCCGATCCCTTACCTGACTGCCAGGTGCACCTGCTGAGGGCAGAGCACAGCCTCCCTGGGAACCTGGGGCTCTGTTGGTGACATCCCACGGCTGCCTGGGCACGGAGGCTGAGGCCTCAGCCCTGGGTGGTGCAGGTGGTGGTTTGGGGCTAGGGCATGGCCTCGTTGGTAAACCTTGCGGCCGCCCTGTGACGTCAGCACCGGCAATGCAGCGCCTGGGTGGGGGTGTGGGGACAAGGAAGGTTGCTGGCTGCAGCTGGACAGGACCTCGGGGCTGCCCCTGGCCACTGAAGCTCCAGTCCTCAAAGGCCGGCGAGTTGGCTCTCGAGCTGGAAGCCGCCTCCCCATCCTGCAGCAGACTTGGCTCACAAGCAGCTCCCTGGTTCTCAGCGGTAGGAGAAGGGGAGCAGCCTCGCACCCAGCACCATCTTCCCAGAGCTCGGCCGTCCCTGGCTGGCATGACGGGATGCAGGCAAGTTGGCTTCTGCCTGAGAACCAGGCTTCCAGGAACGCCTGCAGGGCCGGAGACCTGCTGCCCTCAAAGTGCCGTCCTCCGCACGCACCTGTTCTCACTGATGGAGCGGTTCTGGGTGGACAACCGAGTTCCTGTCCAGGTACCGCCTTGGGACCAGCATCAGCTTGGCTAATGCTGCCGCGGGCAGGGCTGGTGCCGCCGTCCTGGGGTGCCGGGGCGGGTGTGAGCATCGCAGTGAGGCCCGGCACTCGGGGCCACTGCATCTTCCCCAGCCTCTGGGAGACTCAGTTGGGAAGCTGATGCGTAGGACGGTATTAGTCATGTTGGCAGAACTGTAAAATTGTCTGGCTGTGCCGTGAGGTTTAGCTCCACCTCCCACTCCCCCTTCCCCCAGAAAGGGTCCGATCTGCAGGTCCCTCTGGGCCTCTCCAACCCTAGGAGCACTGTGAGGATGAGCTGCTTGGCTCCTCATCCAGCGACTGACCCCGGAGCCAACCGCCCGCTCTCAGCTGCCCACCAGCCCTGATGGGTGCCAGGACAAGCTGAGAGCTCACCCACCTGACGGGGGTCACAGAGCGGAGATGGCGTGAGGAGGCTGACGGCCCCTCGGGGCATCCCTGCAGGCAGCAAAGACTGTGCTGGTAAGTGAGCGAGCAGACCTCTCAGTGCTGGGGGCAGGGGCAGCTCCCCAGGGGTCCCAGGGACTTGGTCTGAGGGTGGTGACGTCGAGGCAGGTGCTCGGCTAATGGGCTGAGCCAGCTGGTTCTTGCCCACTTCACTGAGGCCAGTTCTGCCAACCACTGGCAGAGGGAGGTCCCGGGGCAAGCTGGGGGGATCCCATCCTCTGCCCCTCGGAGGAGTGGAGAGGGAGTCGTTTCCAGCTGTGGGGAATAGCAGGGCCCCCGGGGCATCCAAGTGAGGGCGCTGGGGCAGGGGGCAGGTGCGCCTTGGGTGACCCCAGGAGTGGTGGGAGGAGAGGAGGCTGCACAGGGCAGGCCAGGGCGAGCGCCACAGAGAACCCAGGCACGGAGGCAGCAGTGGGAGCCGTGGCGGTCAGGGTCGGCCAGGAGGCGCTGGGGGTGGGCTGAGCAGGGGCACTGAGGTCTCCCTCCCCGGAGGCCGAGCAGGCAGTCAGCCCTCCCTGTGTGGCGGCGACCTCGTTTATTCTGGACGGTCACAGGCGGTGGTGCCGGAACAGCTCCTGCTTGCACACGGGACACGTGTGCCTCACGTCCATGAAGCTCCTCACGCAGAAGGGGAGGAAGCAGCAGCCCAGGAAGCACCTGCAGCCCCGGGGGCAGCGGCCTGTGAGCTGGGGCCACCCCAACAAGGGGGCTGCCCTGCTGTGCTCCCACGCAGCGGTGACGGCAGCCCCAGGTGCCATCCTGAGCCCGTGGCCGGTTGAGCGCAGCCCACCCACCCACGGGTCTACCCTGGGCTTTCCCTCTGTCCTTGGCCCTGCACCCTGCAGGGACCCGCCCAGCCACACTCAGGGGCCACTCACCCGGACACAAAGAGGCCAGCGCACAGCAGCCAGGCGAGGAGGCCGGGGACCATGGAGGTCTCGGTGATGACGTAGTTCCCACAGTAGGGACACAGGGTCTGCATCGGCATGGACGTCGTTACCCTCGGCATGGTGCTGTAGGGTGCTGGGCACGGGAGGGGCACGTCAGGCCCTTCCCCTACCCCGGGTCCTCTGGTCGGTGCCCCCTCAGCACAGTGGAGGGAGACAAGGGGACTGGGGAAGCAGAGAGCATCTCTGGGTCTCAGTGTGGTCCCTGCACACACGGCCGCCCCGAGTCCCCAGGACCCCCGACCCTGCCTTTTTCTGCTCTGCTGGACCTGTGAACGCCAAGCCCTGGCTTCTGGGTAAAGCAGCTCAAGAAAGACAAAAGAACACGCTGTCCCGACGCTGTTCCCTTCTCTTCCTAAGCGTGGCGCTCTAGTACCTGCGCAACGGGACCAGAGCAGGCTCGGCCACGGCTGCGTGCCACACACCCAGGGCTCAGCGTTCGGGTGCTTCCTCTGGGGGCTGGGGAGAGCGCAGGCTCCGCAGCGCAGGGGTGTGGTATGCGTGCTCTGCCCAGCCCTCCCAAGGCAGCCCTCACACAGCAGACAGCAGAGAGGCCGGAGAATTCTTGGGCAGTTGCTCTAAAATCCCACCCCGGCCCCGCCCCGAGGGCTCTGCCTCCCTTCCTCTGGGATGAGAACGGCAGACATCTCCTGAGCACTGCTGTGGACACACACACACACACACACCCCTACACACCCGCCCCAGGCGGGGCACTCACCTGGGTGTGCAGCTTGGGTCTCTTGGTAGTACGTGGGGGACGGCCCTGGCATCCTCAGGGGAGGAGAGTAGGGAGGTGGAGGCTCCTTAGGATAGCCAGGCTCTTGGGAGAGGAAGGACCACACCCTCAGAGGGTGCCCCCTCTGCCAGGCCGGCCTGTGGGAGGCCCCTGTTTTACAGAACAAAGCCCCCCCCCCCCCCCTCAGGTAGGGAGATGAATCAGGTTGCCCCTGGCTGCAGAGGGAGGAGGTGAGGGTGGAGTTGTGAGGGCTTCCTGGAGGCAGTGTTGGGAGCTGGGGATGGGGTGCACGCCTGGCACCCATCACAGCTTCTTGGCAGAACAGGTGTGGAGACCAGGCTGAGAGGGTAGGGGACAAGCCTGAGTTCAGAGCCCAGGCCGCTCCCCACTGTGTCCCAGCCTCGGCTCAGGACGGCTCCAAGTGAGGGGCAGCCCGGCCCCCACGTGGCGGGAGGGCTGTGAGGCTCTGCCACACAGGGACACCCGGCCCCTTGTTGCCTCCCAAGAGCCCTCCCCTGGACTTCCCACACACATGCCCTGGAAGCAGGCTCAAGGCATCGAGACCAGGAATTCTGGGACCCCAGATGGCAGACTGAGGCCCAGAACGAGACAAGAGCCCCACAAGCTGAATTGCAGGTGGGTGATGGGAACCCCCTGCCTTCCCAGGGAAGGAGTGGGGGGCTCTGGGCTGTCCCCACCGAGCCCCTCCTCGTAGGGCAGGGGTGCTCAACAAGCAACAGTCAACTGCTGCCAAGGCCGCCAGCGGCTGCTTCTCTGGGTAAAGAAACAAGGTCAGCTAAGGGACAGGGCAGGCCCGTGGCTAGTGTCCCTCTGGGGTCGCGGGCACAGATGGCGCTGGACCTGGGCCCCAGCGCGAGCCCTCACTCTGGGGAACAGTGCCTCTCAGTGCTGGGAACGACTTCTGTCTCAGCGGCGGGGCCCGGGCAGCGTGGGGTTCAGAACGCTTGTCTCGATGCATCCCCATGGTGACAGCAGGGGCAGGCAGGCAGGCAGAGTGCAGGCTCCCCCGGGGTGCCCCAGCTGGGCTGGGCTGGGCAGGGCCGGGCAGGGCAGGGCCGGGCAGTCATTGTGATGTGACAGGTCAGAGTGGCCTTGTCCTCTGCCTCCACTCAAACAACCTCTGGGGCAGACGGAGGGGTTGACCTGATGGGGGAAGCCCCAGCCACGGGGCTGGGCAGTGCCGAGGTTGGCACACACACGGGTACCAGCGCTGCTGCCCGACAGGCGCGTGTAACCACCAGGTACCCGACGCGGGCACCAAAGCCCAGCGTAGAGAAGGAGGACGACCTGTGGGGAACAGGGACAGCAGGGGTCTGTGACCCAGCTGCGGGGCCCCGAGCCCATGCTCTCCCAGACACCAGACGGCTCCTCCTGGTGCCACAGGACGCAGGGGACCGCCCCAGGACCATGCTGCCTGGCACCCAAGTAGGAACAGAGGCAAGGCTGGGGGGACAGGCTTCTCACACCCCCGAGAAGGGGGGGTCTTGGGACAGCTCACGGAGTTCCCGACGGGGGACCCTTGTGCCCAGCGCTGCTACTTCTAGACAAAATTGTCAGGATAGAGACGAGCCAGAGCGCCTGTGGGGAGGAGGAGCGGGGCACGGTGGTGGACACGCAGGCTCCTCCCCGTACCCCGACAGCCCTCCCCCGCGGACGGTGCCCTGTAACACTGGGTAATGAAACCTGGGGAGGAGTTGTACCCACTACACTGACAGCAGATGACAGTGGGGAGACCTGGACCCCCAACCCACAGCAGCCCCAGTCTGCCGGCAGCCTGTGCACCCAGCCCCCTCTGCTGGACGGAGTGTTCCCGCCCTCAGACTGTGGGACCGGCTGAGCCCCCTGCCCAGTTCTCTGCTCGGGGAAGGGAGTTCAGCCAGCCCCGCTAGGGACAGAAGTTACGCACTTAGGGGTGTGGGGGTGTGCTGTCACGACTTCCTGTGTGAGCAGGGGGGAGGAGGTTTTGCAAGCGAAAGGCGGTTACAGGCTCCGGCACTGGAGGTCCCCCTTGGAAGCCACATGGTTATTTTTGCTAATGAAGTCCACGGAAAATGCTGGAGAGGCAGCCGCCAGCGAGCCCCCTGGGTCCTGCGCCTTCCCAGAGGACACCGAGCCAGCCACAGGCGGGAGTTTGTGGGTCATGGAGATAAGAGAGAGAGAAGCTTATTTTGGTGCAAAACGTCGCAGAGTCTATGCAATTTTTTTTAGTAATACTCGTTTCCATGAAGTCTCTGAAGATAGCTCTATGCACCCAAATAAACACCTTCTGATTCCCTGTGGTTGAGCTGTCTGTCTGAAGGCTGGGGTCGCCTACAGCCTCTAGTGTCCTGCGCGCCCTGGCAGCCAGCGACGGCCAGCACCCACGGAGGGCCCAGCTCCTGGCTTCCCCCTGGCATTGTCCAGAATGTGGGAGTGAACCAGTCCACACCGGGGGCCGGTCAAAGACCAGAGTTCAATCCCGGTCTCCCACGCGGATGGCCAGAACACAACTGCTTAAGCCATCTCCCGCTGCCCCCCAGGGTCTGCCGCAGCAGGAAGTTGACACAAAGCTGAGCTGGGACTTGAACTTGGTTCTTTCAATATGGGACGGTGTCCCGACTGCTGGGCTAACTGTCTGCTCTTGCAACAAAATTAACTTGACTTTAACTCCACTTTTCCACAAACATTTTGAAATACCCTCATAAATACTAAACCCTCTTAAATATTGAGAAATAAGCTAGGGGCTGGCGCTGTAGCTCACTAGGCTAATCCTCCGCCTGCGGCACAGGTACCCCAGGTTCTAGTCCCTGTTGGGGTGCCAGGTTCTAGTCCCAGTTGCTCTTCTTCCAGTCCAGCTCTCTGCTGTGGCCCGGGAGTGCAGTGGAGGATGGCCCAGGTGCTTGGGCCCTGCACCCGCATGGGAGACCAGGAGGAAGCACCTAGCTCCTGGCGTTGGTTCACCCTCCAATGTCCACCATTGGATCAGCATGGTGTGCCGGCCACAGCAGCCACTGGAGGGTGAACCAACGGAAAAGGAAGACCTTTCTCTCTGTCTCTCTGTCTAACTCTATCAAATAAATAATAAAAAAATAAAATAGAGAACTAAGCTGTAGAGTAACAGGTACTGACATCGACTAGAAAGACTGATGGGATACCAGGCAGGGTGCAGCAGGACGCTTGTCAAGCCGAGTGCGGATCCACCCCCAGCCTTCAACCACGCTGCACGGGGCCAGGACGGAGGGGCGGGCCTTGGCAGTGTGGGCATCCCTTACCACAGTGCTTGTTGCTCGGGAAAGCAAGGGAAGATGGGCCCGGGCTTGGGTCCCGGCACCCACGTCAGAGACCCGGAAGAGGCGCCTGGCCTTGGCCCGGCCCAGCCCCCGCCACGGCAGCCATTTGGGGAGTGAACCAGTGGATGGCACCTTGATCAATCTCTCTTCTCTGTTGTTCTGCCTTTCAAATAAATAAAGGCAGAGCCACACAGAGGAGAGAGAGCTTTCATCCGCAGTTCACTCCCCAAATGGCTGCAATGCTGGAGCTGGGCCAGGAGCTGCTTCTGGGTCTCCCACGCGGGTCTCGCACTTGGGCCGCCCTCTGCTGCTTTCCCAGGCACCGCAGGGAGCAGCAGGGACTCAAACTGGCACACGGGATGCTGGCATGGCAGGCGGCAGCTGAACCCGCTACACAGTGATGCTGGCCCCTAAATAAATCTTTACATAAAAGAATAAAATGGGCCAGCGCAGTGGGTTAATGCCCTGGCCTGAAGCGCCAGCATCCCATATGGGCACCGGTTGGAGACCCGGCTGCTCCACTTCCGATCCAACTCTCTGCTGTGGCCTGGGAAAGCAGCAGAAGATGGACCAAGTCCTTGGGCCCCTGCACCCACGTGGGAGACCCAGAAGAGGCTCCTGGTTTCAGATCAGTGCAGCTCCAGCCATTGCGGCCATCTGGGGAGTGAACCATTGGATGGGAGACCCCTCCCTCCCTCCCTCCCTCTCCTCTCTCTGTGTAACTGACTTTCAAATAAGTAAATCTTCAAAAAAAAAAAAAAAAAATTAACCAAAACCACACTGGAGGCACAGTCACTTTCCCAAGATCCCCCACCCACCCCCAGGAGTAGGCTCCAGAAGCCACAGGTGTTAGCGTTGATTGGATCAGGGGCACCCCTCAGCCAGCCTGAGTTCCCCTTCCATGGGACTGGGCAGGGAGACATTGCTGGAAGTGTGGGTGGCAGGCCCAGGGCTGGGAGGCGCTCGGCAGACAGAGCGGGCGCTGAACGGACCAGTGAACAAGCCACGCGTGCCACTCTTCACAGCCCACCCCTTTGGGCCTGAAATGCCCTGGCCATCACGCCCCATGCAGACGCGGGCTCACAAGGCTCAGGGTGGGGCTGGGGACTGCATCCTTGGCTAGCTGTTCTGAGGGTCCGGGCCCCATAGCTGAAGTCCCTAAGGAAGGCAAGGGATGCCGCTCTGCGGCTCCTACCACCAGGGGGCAGCATCAGACCGGCGTGAGCCTGGCTGCCTCCCTGCTCTGGGTAGGGCCTGGGGCTGAGGACCCCTTTCCCACCGGGTCGCCCTGGAAGGAGTGAGGAGGCTGCGAGAGGGCGTGAGGCCGGCCCCAGGTCACCCAGCACAGCTAGAACGATCCGATCACACCCCAGCCCTGGCGCCCGGGACCCATGGCCTCATTCTGAAGCTCAGCTGTCAAGCTCAGGGTTCCTGCGGGACTGGGGTTTTTGTTCCGTTTTTTTTTTTTTTTAAACAGAAATAAGGGTTGGTGTGAAGAAGGAAGAAAGTGGTTGAAGCTGTGGGCTAGGAGGCAGCTGTGTGGCCCCGCGGGGGCCTTCACGTCTCGGGGCCTCCTTTCCTGTCTGCACAACGAATCTAAGGACGGCGTCTGCTGAGCGCACCGCAGACCCAGCGAGGCAGCCCTAGCTCGCCTGGACTCTCACCGGCGCCCACTCTGTTCCGCTCTACCCCTGGGCCTTTGCACGTCCCGAGCCTGTGCCTGGGGGCTTTTCCCGAGACACAGCCGAGCTTGCTTTTCTTGGTTCTGTCTCACGGAGGCTGCTGTGGCTGTCACAGCGCCTGGTAGTTTACTTCCTCATTGTCTGCAGACCCTGAAACACCAGGGCGCGGGCAGGGACCTCACAGCTGTCTCCCCGCTGCCTGGCACGCAGTGGGCACTCAGTAAAGGCTCTGAATGGGGCCGGTGCTGGGGCACGGCTGGGTGAGCCGCTGCCTGCCATGTCGGAATCCCATAGAGGTGCGGATTTGAGTCCCAGCTGCTCCACTTCCAGCTCCCTGCTAACGTGCCTGGGAAAGCAGCAGAAAATGGCCCAAGTGCTTGGGCCCCTGCACCCACGTGGGAGACCCGGATGGAGTTCCAGGCTCCAGGCTCCAGCCTGGACCACCCTGGCCATTGCAGCCATTTGGGGAGTGAAACCAGCAGGTGGAAGCGCTCTCTCTGTACCTCTGCCTTTAAATAAATAAAATACAATGATGAGCGAAAGGGAGCCACGTGAAGCACCTGGCGTGAGCCGGGCACCTGGACCCTTCGCTGCCAGTGAGCGAGGCAGACAACAGCTGTGGCGAGTCCCTGGGGCCACCCGGGAGCCAACTGGCTGGGGTCCGGGGCCGGTGCACATCCTGGTAGAGGACTCCGCACCGCACTCACCCTCCCTGGGCTGCGCTTGCTTTGTGTGCAAGAAGAAGCCTGCGGCTGGGGCTGGGCAGGGGCCGGGCAGGGGCCGGGGCAGGGCTTTGCGCCCTCTCCTGCTCTTCCTCTTCCCAGAAGCCCCCTGGCTCAGACAGTGAGGTAACAAGAGGACCGGCGGCTGGAGGAAAGTACTGTCACTGTCACCACTGCAGGGGGGTGGGGTCACAGAGGTCACCCCCCTCCCCGTTCCAGTCCCCAGAGGGTCCCCTCTTCCTCCTCTGTCCAGCACAGGGTCCCATTTGCGCTGGGGACCCTGGAGCCCTGGAGCAGCGGCCTGCATGGTCATAGTGGCCATACTAACTTTGTTGAATTTCCCATCTGCTGTCCCCCCACGCCCTGTTTGTACGAGGCTTGAATGGGCTGGTGGGGGCTGTGCCAGGGGTGGGGGCTCCCTGCTTACTGGGGAGAGGAAGAGACAAAGAGCCCGTGGAGGGCCCCTCTGAGACCCGGTCATCCCCAAGGCTGCCTGGAGTGGAGGGGGCCAAGCTGTGGGGGCATCCGCGTGCACACGGGCGTGGTCTGCACACTAGCACACGACCACCTTGCTGACGGAGGCACTGCCCTGGTGATGAACCTGACGCCCAAGAGGAGAAGTGACCCGGCAACGGCGGGCGGCGACACAGTCCCCAGAGCCTGAGCGCTAGGCTCCGCCCCTCACCCAGAGACACTCCCAAAGACACAAGTGGCACCAGAACATCGGACCTCAGCCACAGGGCGAAAACCCAGCAACCACACAAGAAAGATGCTCAGATCTGACCACAGGAAGCAGCGCGGGGCTGGCACAGCCCCGTCCCAACCACGCACCCACTGGGTGCTGGGCGCCTGCACTGACCCAGAGCCCAACTCTCCACATCAGCCCAGGGCGCCCGCTGCCCCAGATACCATCAGCAGTGCGCTGGGCTGCTGACAATCCCAGGATGCAATTCACAGAAACCCACAACCTCACACACACTATAAGTTCAGCAAATTCCCCAACTGCAAAATGAAGGCTGACGACGGACAGCGCGGTCACAGACAACACCCATGGAGACAGACGTCCCCCCAACCCAAGGGGAAACATGTCCACACAGAGCCTTGTACCTAAATAATCACAGCTGCTTTTTTTTTGTTTGTTTTTTCAAAGCCCATAACTTGCAACAAGCAACATGTCCAGGGGGGAGGGGGTGGCGGCGCTGTGGCATAGTGGGTAAAGCCTTCGCCTGCAGTGCCCACATCCCATATGGGCACTGGTTCAAGTCCTGGCTACTCCACTTCCAATGCAGCTCTCTGCTATGGCCTGGGAGAGCAGTAGAAGATGACCAAGTCCTTGGGCCCTTTCACCCTCGTGGGAGACTGGGAAGAAGCTCCTGGCTCCTGGCTTCAGATCGGGGCAGCTCTGGCCATTGCGGCCATCCAGGGAGTGAACCAGCAGATGGAAGACCTCTCCGTGTGTGTGTGTGTGTGTGTGCATACAATTCTGACTTTCAAATAAATAAATCTTAAAAAAAAAAAAAAAAAAAAAAGCAAATGGAGGGGCAGAGCTGTGGGGTGGGGGGGATCCCTCCGTGGGAGGCCCACACCCGTATCAGAGTGCCTGGGTTAAGGTCTGCCTCCCCTCTGACCCGGCTCCCTGCCACTGAGCATCCTGGGAGCCACAGCAGGTGGGTTCCTGCCACCCAGGTGGGAAACCCGGATGGAATTCCTGACTGCTGCTTTGCCCTGCCCCAGCCTGCTCCTGCAGGCATTTGGGGAATGAACCAGCAGATGGAAGACCTACTGTCTCTCCCTCTCTCCTTCTGCCTTTCAAGTAAATAAAAATAAAAACAATGGAGCCGGCGCTGAGGCATAGTGGGTAAAGCTGCCACCTACAGTGCTGGCATCCCATATGGGCGCCAGTTCGAGTCCTGGCTGCTCCACTTCCAATCCAGCTCTTTGCTATGGCCTGGGAAAGCAGTGGAAAATGGCCCAAGTCCTTGGGCCTCTGCACCTGTGTGGGAGACCCGGAAGAAGCTCCAGGCATTGCAGCCAATGAGGGAATGAACCAGCCAATGGAAGACCTCCCCCCCCCACCTCTCTATAACTCTCAAATAAATAAATAAATCTTTTTAAAAAAACATTAGCAGCTATTTTTAAAACAGGAAACAGAAATAAACTGTGGGTATTACAGAGGAATGCTGCACAGTGGTGAAAAGGAATAAGTGACAGACGTGGGGGACAGTGTGGATGAGTCACAAGGTAACTCTGCGGGGGCTGGCGCTGTGGTGCAGCAGGTTAAAGCCCTGGCCTGCAGTGCCGGCAACCCATATGGGCACCGGTTCGAGTCCCAGCTCCCTCACTTCCAATCCAGCCCCCTGCTGATGAGTCTGGGGAAGCAGTGGAAGACGGCCCACCAGCCTCGGCCCCTGCACCCACACGGGAGACCCAGAAGAAGCTTCTGGCTTCTGCCTGGCCTAGACCCAGTCATCTGGGGAGTGAACCACTGGATGGAAAACCTCCCTCTGTCTCTACCTCTCTGTGTAAGTCTGCCTTTCATAAAGAAAAAAAGGAAAACAAAATGGTAATTACGCAGAGTGAAAGCGTGCCGACTGCACTGAGCGGATCCACCCTCAGGAAACTTTAGAAAGTGCAGAGGAAGCACAGGTGACCAGCCGCAGACTGGTGCTCGCCCGCCCGAGTGGGGGGCCATGGGCATCTCCTGTCTGGACTGCGGGGTGTGTGCAGGCGGATGCACACCCATGTGCATTTCCCTGTGTCACACACGCTACACTGTGCACAAGCAGAGCAGGATTTGGGGGGCAGTGACACTACTGCGCACGCCATTCTCTCTATGCATGCGTGCGGAACCACAGATGGACAAGAGCAGGTGCGCACCCAGGGACTTGGGTGGTCGTGGCGCTGGCAGTGTAGGTCCATCATCGGTGATCAGACCCTGCACTGGGTGGGAGTGGGGGCTGTGCAGGGGTGCGGGGGGCTGTGCAGGAGTGGGCAGCAGTCTGCAGGAATCTGTTCCTTTTGCTCAACTTTGCTGGGGACCTAACCTGCTCTGAAGAGCCAAGTCTGAAAATTCACGAAAGAGGAAAGAGAAGAGGCTGGAAAGGGGACGCTTCCAGGCACAGACAGGGCACACCTGGCTAGAAGGGCTAACTCCTAACGGTCCAGGGGTGACTGTGGCTGACCTCGTGAACTGTGTCTTTCCAAACAGCTCGGGGCCACCACCTGCGACGCGGGTGTCCCATGTGAGGCCGGGTGCCAGTCCTGACTTCTGCTCCAACTCCCTGTGAATGAATCCGGGAAAGCAGCGGATGACGGCCCAAATAGTGGGCCCCCTTCACCCAGGGAGACCCAAGATACAGTGCCAGGCTCCTGGCTTGGGCCCGGCCAAGCCCCAGCTGTTGAGAAGTGAATCAGAGGATGGAAGGTCTCTTTCTCTCTAACTCTACCTTTCAAATAAAAAAATTTTTTTTAAATAGCTAGTACCGGGACTTCGAATGTTCCTGACACAGAGATACAGTAATGTCTGAGGCGACAGCTATCGCTGGCCGTGATCTTGTTTCCACATACACTACCTACAAACTGAAACGCCACCAAGGGCAGGAGCTGTGGCACAGAAGATTAAACCACTGCTATGATGCCAGCATCCCATATGGGCATCAGTTCGAGTCCTGGATGCTCCACTTTTTTTTAAGATTTATGTATTTATTTATTTGAAAGAGTTACACAGAGAGAGAAGGAGAGGCAGAGAGAGAGAGAGAGAGAGAGAGAGAGAGAGAGAGAGAGAGAGAGAGAGGAGAGAGAGAGAGAGAGAGAGAGAGAGGTCTTCCATCTGCTGTTCACTCCCCAGATAGCTGCAACGGCCATGGCTGCGCTGATCCGAAGCCAGGAGCCAGGAGCTTCTTTGGGGTCTCCCATGCAGGTGCAGGGGCCCAAGGACTTGAGCCATCTTCCACTGCTTTCCCAGGCCATAGCAGATTGGAAGTGGAGCAGCCAGGACTCCAACTGGTGCCCATATGGGATGCCAGCACTGCAGGCTGGGGTTTTAACCTGCTGCACCACAGTGCCAGCCCCTGCTCCACTTTCCATCCAGCTCCCTGCTAATGTGCCTAGGAAAGCAGTGGAAGATGGCCCAAGTGCTTGGGTCCTTGCACCCACGTGGGAGACCCGGAGCAGGCTCTGGGCTCCTGGCTTTGGTCTGACCCAGCTCTGACTGTGGCAGCCATTTGGGGCATGAAACAGTGGACAGAAGATCTCTCTGTCTCACCCTCTCTCCCTGCAACTCTGTCTTTCAAACAAATAAAATGAATCTTAAAAAAAGAAATGCCACACTGTACCCCATCAATTATGATGTCAGTTAGAAATTTAAAAATTACTAAACAGTACGATCATATTCCATCAAGTGATGCTGCCACCCACCTTGACACTGAATGGGGCCCTGTGCTCACAGGCGCCTGCGGGCGAACACAGAGCAGCCACAAAAACACAGCTTCTAGCAAGGGGGTCTGAGGAACCCCCACGAACAGCACCTGCCCACCTGGGAACACCCCCACTCTCCGGAATGCCAGCTTCAGAATCGAAACAGTGCCAGAAAGTCTCGGGGTTTCAGGTTAGGGGGAACTCGGGCCTCCCGGGGACCAGTGTGTACGGCGAGGCGCTGGAAGCGATGGGGGTGGGGTCCTCCCCCCCTTTCCAGGTCAGGTGCACCCCCGGGCCTTTGGGACAACCTCTGATGGCCTCTCACATTCCCCCGATGCCCCTGGAGGGCACTGGTACCCCCAAGTTGCAGGGGAGGCAGGAGAACAGGAGAGGAGTGGGCGCCAGTGATGCCCAAGGGACAAAGTGCAGTGCGCAGGGACTGTGCACAGGGACTTCCTGGCCATTCCTGCTGGGTCTCCCGCCTTCCAGGCTGCGGGTCCTGGGGGGTGGAGACTGGGCGGGCACTTTTTATCCATGGCTGCCCAGTGCTCAACACAGGGCCTGGTGCAGGACTGCAGACCCGGTGTGTGCAATTCCCAGGGCTTCCACGAGTGAGGAGCCGAGAGGAGCCCTGGAGGGGTGGGGGTGGAAGAACACGGGGCCAAACGTTTGCAGAGACCCCACTGGGTGCCGACGCCTTCGATCGTCCTCTCCGTACCCCTCACACGCCCATTCTGCCAACAAGCACGTACCCAGACCCACAGAAAGGCCGGGTAACCAGGAAGGACCACTTACCTGCGGTGGGTCACCGGGCCTCAATTTCTTCACCTGTAAAATGGAATAAGAACAAATTCTTATTGGAGAATTCCCTGGCAGGACTAGAAAACACACAAACAGAAGTGTTTCTGGCCGGCGCCATGGCTCACTAGGCTAATCCTCCGCCTTGCGGCGCCGGCACACCGGGTTCTAGTCCCGGTCGGGGCGCCGGATTCTGTCCCAGTTGCCCCTCTTCCAGTCCAACTCTCTGCTGTGGCCCGGGAATGCAGTGGAGGATGGCCCAGGTCCTTGGGCCCTGCACCCACATGGGAGACCAGGAGAAGTACCTGGCTCCTGCCTTTGGATCAGCACGATGCACCGGCCGCAGTGCGCCAGCCATGGTGGCCATTAGAGGGTGAACCAACGGCAAAGGAAGACCTTTCTCTCTGTCTCTCTCTCTCACTGTCCACTCTGCCTGTCAAAAAAAAAAAAAAAAACAAAAACAGAAGTGCCTCAGCATGGGGGCGGGGGTAGCAATGGTGGGAGGAGGCGTCAGGTGGTGCTGTCCCTGTCTTGATGGAACCCAAAGTATTAGGGGTCAGTTTCTTAAGACTGATCCCCTCAGGGCTGGCGCTGTGGTGTAGCGGGTTAAGCCACCGTGTGTAGCACCACCATCCCATATGGGCGCAGGTTCAAGTCCCAGCTGTTCCACTTCCGATCCAGCTCCCAGCTAATGCACGTGGGAAAGCAGTGGAAGATGACCCAAGTGCTTGCCCCTGTACCCACATGGGAGACCCGGAAGAAGCTCCTGGCTCTTGGCTTCAGTCTGGCTCAACTCCAGCCATAGCAGCCATTTGGGGAGTGAACCAGCAGATGGGAGACCTCTCTCTCTTTCTCTCTTTCTAACTCTGTGCCTTTCAAATAAAATAAAGTAAGTTTTTTTTTGTTGTTGTTGTTTTTTTAAGATTGCTCCCCTGGAGGCCAGCATTGTGGCATAGCAGGTAAAGCTACTACGTGCAACACCAGCACCCCACGTGGACACCGGTTCAAGTCCTGGCTGCTCTACTTCCGATCCACCTCCTTGCTAATGCGTCAGGGAAAGCAGCCAAAAATTATCCAAGTGCTTGGGCCCCTCCCACCACGTGGAAGACCTAGATGGAGTTCCAGGCTCTTGGATTTGGCCTGGCCCAGCCCCAGCCATTGTGGCCATCTGGGGAGTGAGCCAGTGGTGGAAATTCTCTCGTGCGCATGCTCTCTCTCACTGTGTAACTCTAGCTTTCAAGTAAATAAATCTCTTAAAAAAAAAAAAAAAAAAAAAGATTGATCTGCAGACACTCAGAGCCAGGGTTACAGGGAGGTGAATGAGCCGGGGTTGTATAAGGGCCCCAATGCCAGGAAACAGCCAGGGCTGAGCCAGGCTGACACTGGGAGCCAGGGGCTCAATTCAGGTCTCCTGCCCCCATAGCAGGAAGCCGAGGAGCCAGGACTGCCACCAGGCGGTCCGGAGCTAGGCGCCTGGCCAACCCAGGGGCTCCGATGTGGGACAGGCGCATCCCGAGCCACACTCCAACCAGGGTACCAAACGGCCCTCCATCTTCTTCCACAGTACCGTTTCTGAGGCACAATTCACCTGCCATGCACGCCACCTGCTGAAAGCACACGCCCCCTCCCCTCCCCCCCCCCAGCTTTCTAAACCATATTCAGAGTTGTGCAAGGGTTAGGTAGGAAGTCAGAAATTAGCCTACAATCCTCCACCTTGCGGCGCCGGCACACCGGGTTCTAGTCCCGGTCGGGGTGCCGGATTCTGTCCTGGTTGCCCCTCTTCCAGGCCAGCTCTCTGCTGTGGCCCGGGAGTGCAGTGGAGGATGGCCCAGGTGCTTGGGCCCTGCACCCCATGGGAGACCAGGAAAAGCACCTGGCTCCTGCCATCGGATCAGCGCGGTGCGCCGGCCACGGCGGCCATTGGAGGGTGAACCAATGGCAAAAGGAAGACCTTTCTCTGTCTCTCTCTCTCTCACTGTCCACTCTGTCAAAAAAAAAAAAAAAAAAAAAAAAAAAAGAAAGAAAGAAATTAGCCTACGTGTGTGTGAGAGGGGCCTGAGAAAATGGGTGTCCACAGAAGCCTAGCTTCCCCGCTTCAGAGTCCTGCCAGACCCTGCTAACGTCCCAGGTGGTCCCAGCCCTTCCTCATGGGAACGCTCTCTCCTCTGCACCAAACAGGCTACCTGGCCTGCTAACACAGAGCAAGAAAACCATTCGAGCCCACCTCCAGGACAGGCACAGGGAGGCCCCCTCCACCCCACCCCAGTCTGACAATACTGAGTAGTAAAGCCGAGCTGGCCCCTCTTCCCTTCCAAGCCGCAGTCTAAACAGACGCAAACTCAGCTCTCTGCTCTCTGCTCCCGCCCAGCCGCCCGCCTGGCCTGCCAGTAGTGTGGTGGTGGGGTTCTCTCCATTTAACCAAATAAGCTCGCTCTCTCTGTGCCTTCCGTTCTGATGAACGCCCTGTTCCACCCCCCCCCCCCAAAACCTTGCTACTTCGCTGTCTCATGCACGGTTTCTTTCTTGCGCCAAGAACCCCACCACTTCTCTCTGGTGACACAAGCTTTGCCACAATCAACTCAGAGCAAGTTCGTTATCTCAGAAAGAAGCCCTGTACCCTCCGGCTTCACCCTCCTACCCCTCGCCTGCACCCACACCTGCAGTCCCGGGAGACCGTGCACCTACTTGGCCGGTCCCGGGAGACCCCTCGCCTCCTTGGCCGGTCCCGGGAGACCCCGCGCCTCCTTGGCCGGTCCCCGGGAGACCCCTCGCCTCCTTGGCCGGTGTCCGGAAGACCCTGCGCCTCCTTGGCCTGTCCCGGGAGACCCCACGCCTCCTTGGCCGGCCGCTGCATTTAGAGCGCTCCAGCCCCACTTCTGTGTCTACCAGTTCACTTGCACCGCTCTCCACCCCTTTTGCTCCCAAGAAACTCCGTCACCCATCTGTCGCTCGATGGGCACCTGGGGCACAGTCCCGCTACAGACACCTGTGTCCAGAACGTGTCTCCTGGGAGTGTCTCTAGGTTCGATGGTGTGGGGCCCAGCCAGGCTGCTTTGCACATTCGGAGAGCAGCCAAGAGGGCGCCTGTCCCGACCTGCAGTAGCCGGGCCTTCTCCGCGCCACAGTGACGGGGCTCCCACCCGCACTCCTGGGCCCTGCTGTCCAGAGGGGGCTATGGGCGCCCTCACCCTGGGCGCAGGGATCACGTGGCTGTGCCCACGGGCGGGTCAATGCTCCCTGCGTGCCTCAGTTTCCTCTCTAGTAAACTTCACCTCCAGAGAGAAAGGGCTTAAAAAAAAAAACCAACAGCTTCCCTCTTTTGTTTCTTTCTTTTTTTTTTTTTGGGGGGGGGGAGGGCAACTTCGCTACTTCGTTCTGCGCCCTCCGGTCTCTCCTTTACGCCTTTATCTGCGACTTTCTGCCAACGCGGAGCCGCCCCGGTCTTATCCGGTAGCCCGGAGCCGCGGCAGGTGGGGGCTGGACCCGATCCGAGGCGGTTGGCTAGCGGCATGGGGCACTGAGACCCCAGCCCACTCGTCCCGGGAGCTCACGCGCCGGGGCCACCCCCAGGCCCCCAGCCCCCGCACCCACACAAAAGTCCCCTCTGGGAGGCGCCCGCAGCGCCCCGGGCCCCGGCCCGCCGTGCCATTGGCGGGAGCTCCCGGGGGCGGGGCCTCGGCGCCCCGCCCAGGGCCACGCCCCAGCCCGGGCCACGCCCCAGCCCGCCGCTCGGCGCCCGCAGTCGGAGGAAAGCAGGCGGCGGAGCAGAGCCGGTCGCCAGGTAGGGGGCGAACTTTCCCTCGGGACCCCCCAGGGGCGTGGTGGGGCGCCCCCGGCCCTGGAGCCCCGGGAGCCGCGGGGCCGGCGGCCTGCTCTGCGCCCCCTTTGTGCGCACCTCGTGCAGGGGCTTCCAGCTCGCGGCCGGGGGCTTCCCCGGGGCAGCGCGGGTGTGGCCTCCGTGCGGTCGTGGCGCTGCGGGCCGACGTCGGGCCCTCGGCTTTTCTGCGTGGCCCGTGGGCGGGGGCGTGGATGCGGCGGCGTGGGGGGCGGGGGCTCCTGCCGGCCCCCTGCCTGGACAGGCCGGGCCGGGTCTGCGCGGGGTGGGGGCGCCGTCCTGGCGCCGCGCGATTGGCCGGCCCGGGGGAGGCGTAGCCGCGGGGGCGCGCGCCCGGGAGGGGGGACACTTCCGCGGGCCGCGCTGGCCGCTCCTGGGCCGCGGGCCGGAAACGCAGCCGCGGGTCGGTGTCTGGCGGGGCGGCGTCCGGGCGCGGGAGCTGGGGAGCGCGCGCCTGCCTGGGCTCCCCACCTGCTGGCCGGGGACGAAACTTTTCCCGGCGTCCGAGCCCGCCGTGCGCGGGCTCACCGGGGCGCCTCGCGCCTGCATTTTGGCCCTGCTGAGGCTCTCTGCGCCCCGTCGAGCCCTTCTGGTCCGCCGGCTGACCCAGCCCAGCTGACCCCCGCCTCGCCCCCGGGTCCCGGACTCCCCCCGGGGCTCTGCTCCCCGCTGTGCGCCCGCGGCCCCTCCCCGCCCTGGAAGCCACGCCTTAGGCGGGCTCCGGGGTCGCCGCTCCCTGTGTCTGGTCGGGGAGTGACCGTGGGACGGTGCCCCGCGCTGGCCAGGAACCGGGGCGGAGCGGCCGGGCTGGGAGCGCAGAGTTCGGGGTCAGGAGGAGGAGGGCTGGGCCCTGGGCAGGGGTAGAGGGTGGGAGGCTCAGGGAGGGGAGGGTCTTTCTTTGTTCTGCTGAGCGGCAGAGTCGGGCCCTGGGGTTTGTGTCCCATCAGCGGGACAGGAGCGGGAGCCAGGGATTATTTCGGATTGCTCGGTGCCCGCCACGGCTATTGTTGCCTGAGCCGGCCGTGCGCTTGTCTAGGGGACAGCGTCTGACAGATGAGGGGACAGTGAGGTGCCTGCCAGGGGTCACACAGTCAGGCCTGAAGCTGTGAGAACAGGAGGGAGGCCGGGAGCATGAATAATGCAGGGCCCGGGTCCGGTTCCCAGCCCTCCCCCTCTCCCCTCACCCCTCCCCGGGGCTGTGCGGGCACAGCTGGGGCAGGTGCAGGGGTGGGCTCTGGGTGACTGCATCTGCTGGGGGGGGGGGGCGGTGTTGGAGGGACGGCCTGGGCGGGGCTCCTGATGCACTGGTCCTTGGAGCTACTCCCCGCAGCGCCTGGCCTGGGGGGAGTGCGCCGTGGAGCTGGGATCCCCCTCTGGGGCCGTGTGCTGAGCCCTGTGGCCAGGCCACTGCGCTGCTGTTTGAACTTTTCTTGGTGGTGGTGCAATTGGCTGGTGGCGGGGGGATCCAGCCAGCCAGGCCGTCCCCTCCCCATTCCTCCCCTGGCCGCCTCACTTTCCAGAATTCTGTTCTCTGCACAACAATGGAGGGGAGTGGGGCCCAGCCTGGCACCGGCACCTGGCAGCCTCTGGCGTCGTCTCCACCTCTGTGGCTCCCAGGGCCTCCCCTGCCCGCGCCGGGCCCGCTTGCTCTGCCTGGCTGGGGCTCAGCCGGGCTGGGCTGGGGGGAGTCTGGGGCTCTGCCTCACCGTGCGCAGGAGGAACCCTCTGCCCGAGGTGACATTACCGCCTCCGAGGCCCTAGGCCTGGGCCCCTTTCCAGTTTCCCTGCCACCCTGCTGCACCGGGCCGTCCCTGGGGCTGCCCAGAAATGCAGGACCGGGTCCCCAGAGATTGCTCAGTGCACCAAAGTGAGAAGCCCTGGCTTCAGCACTCTGTGCCTTGGCTTCCGCA
Organism: Oryctolagus cuniculus; assembly: GCF_964237555.1. Classification (NCBI taxonomy): domain Eukaryota; kingdom Metazoa; phylum Chordata; class Mammalia; order Lagomorpha; family Leporidae; genus Oryctolagus; species Oryctolagus cuniculus. The sequence continues at coordinate 27,361,463 of NC_091450.1, forward strand.
TCTGTGAAATGGGCTTGATACGTGCACCTGCCCCTGCTGGGTTGATGCAAAGATCCATCTAGCTTGTGTCGGTAATCCCACAGAACTCCACACAAACTGCTGGGCGGTGGAACCACCCCTCCCCCCACCCCCACTTCATTCCACACGCATTCCCTGGCAGCCTCTCCTGGCCCTGGGGCTGAGAGAGCCCCTAGGTGATGGCCAGTCTGGTCAGCTCCAGCCGGAAGCCCGTGGACGCTCAGGGCGTCGGCCTTTTCCAGGCAGGTGCAGGCTTAGGCTTTATCTGATTAGATCAAGCAGAGCTCTGGCGCTCCCAAGGACGGAACCTGTTGAATGAAGTCTCTCTCGCTAAGGTGTGAGTGGCTGATAGCCCTGCCAAGGCTCCCTTTCCTGGAGTGAGCCCGGGGCTTCCCGGCTCAGAAGCCTTCAGGGGGTAGGGCCGAGGGGGGCTGGTGGTTCCCGGGGCCTCTGCATGGGTGGGTATGGGAGGAGACCCAGGAGGGGCCGTGCTGCAGGGCCTATGGAAAATTCCAGGCTATTTTGGGCCCTGGGCCCCTTCTCCCCTCAGCTCTCAGGGTAGAGGCCCTGCTGACACACCCCTCCCTGGGCACGTCAGGGTGGGTGTGGCCTTGCCAGCGCTCGTCCGAACGGGGGGGCAGCTTCTGCTTTAACCCGCTCCTCCAGCCCTTCTCCCCCACTTGTTTTTTCTCGGCAGCCTTGCCACTGTCTGACCCTGTGTCTCAGTTTTCCTCTCCGAGAAATGGGACTGAAAGGAGGGGACCGTGGCCTGCCCCAGGGCACTGCTGTTTTGTGGCTGGCTGAACCCCTCCCCACAGAAGCCCCTGGAGGGCAGGAATTTCAGCAGCCCTGGTTCAGAGCTGGCCGGGCAGGGCTGTAACCTGAGGGGGCGGGGCACAGGTGCACCTGCCAGGCCCTGGCTGCTGGAGTGGAGCAGGCAGGTGCAGGTGGACCCGTGCGTGCAGGTCCAGAGGCACAGCTGTGTGTGTGGACACAGGCTGGTGGGGGTGGCCAGTCACCCAGAAGCCGGCTCTGGGGTCCCCGTGGGTCCCCGGTGCACAAGCACACAGTTGTGGCGGCCTGGGGCGTGGCTCATCCGGGTTTGTTGTAGGCCAGGAGGTAGGACGGCAGCTGCAGGCTTCAGTTTCAACCCACCCCTCCTCCAGCATGGGGAGTTTAAGGGCAGGCCCTGCCCCTGCCCTCTCCACCGGGACACCCCAAGGCCATGCATGGCTGTTCCGTGCTGGTGGGTGGGGCTGGGGCCACCACAGGCCCCATCCAAGTGCGCCCCAGAGCTGGCTTCTGGGAGACTAGCCACTCCACCCCCCCCCCAGCTGTTTTCTGTGCAGCTGGACTCTGACCCACACTGAGGCCTTTCATCCCCCACCCCCGCCCCCGCCGGGCCTGCTGGGGGGTGGGCTGGCTCCTGGCCAGGCCTGCTCTGCTCGCCCAGCTGCTGTTCTTCGCACCAGGGCCCCGAGAGGCTGGCTGGGTGGTGGTGAAGGCTTCTGGGTCCCCCGGCAGCGTGCCCCTCCCCCCAGGCCCTGTGCTCGCTGGCTCCCGGGCTCCCCGGCTCCCCGCTTGGCGAGCGAGAATGTGGCCATCTGCTGCTGGCCTGTGCCCCGTGAGCACCGCTGGGCCTTGGGCACCAATGCTACTTAAGATCCAGCCTTAGGGCGGGTGTTGTGGCCCAGGGTGCTGTGCCACATCCCATAGCACACAGCACCCCCCTCCATGCTCATTGTGCAAGGCCCAGCCTGCACGTGCAGGGAGAGGTGGGGGGAGAGAGAGACAGTGATGGATCTCCCATCTGTGGGGTCACTCCCCAGATGCCTACAGCAGCCAGGGCTGGGCCAGGCCAACCCAGGAGCCAGGAACCCCGTCCGGGTCTCCCACGTGGGTGCAGGGGCCCGGTTCCCTGGGCCATCACCTGCTGCCTCCCGGTGCGTGAGCAGGAAGCTGGGTTGGAAGCGGAGTCAGGACCTGAACCCAGGCTCTCTGACGTGGGATGCAGGCGTCGAGAGCGGCGGCCCCACCACGTGCCAGGCACCCCGCGCCTCAGCCCCATACGTTTATCCCCTTCTCGTTCTTGTAAAACCTGTGACACATTCATGTTGCTTATTTGAAAGGCAGAGAGAGAGAGAGAGCCAAAGCTCCCGAATGCACACGTACAGCCAGGGCTGGGCCAGGATGAAGCCGGGAGCGGGCACTCGGTCGGAGTCTCCCACGTGGGAGTCCTGCTGCACTGTGATATGGGCTGCAGGATCCCAAGCACTGTCTTAATCCCTAGGCCAAACAGCTTTTCAATATATTTGTTTGCCTGTTTATTATTTGGCTCCCAGTTCTATGTCTCCACTGCCAGGACCGGGGCCAGGTACTGGGCACATGTTTGTCGAGTGACTGTATGATGATAAGGACAACAGTCATAGCTGACAATTGCTGCTCACCTGTGCGGGCCAGTGGGGTGCCCTGTGCTTAGCGTGTTCCTTTATTTCAACTTCACAACAACGGTATGCAGTCAGGGCTATTACAGTTCCCATTTTCCAGATGTGGGAACAGAGGCCCAGAGAGGTTAAGTAACTTGCCCAAGATCACACAGCCTGCAAGTGGTGGGCTTTGATGGCAGATGTGCCTGACTCCAGAAGAAAAGAGGGAGGGGGGAGGCCTTCCTGCCGCACGCTAGAGTCACCAGGTCCCACCTGCTGTCCCGTGCGGCCTCCCCCTGGGGCAGCTCCCTTCCCAGAACCCCGGGCCTTGGAACATTCTAGCACTCTATGACCTGTGCCAGTACGTCACGCTGGTGCCCTGGCCCCCAGCTGAACAGCCGGGGCTTTAGGAGGCGGGGGCTCCCTGAACGCGTGGTCCTCCCTGGCCGGGGCTGCAGCTGAGACAAGGGTCAGGAGGTAGCCACAGCACTCGCGCCAGGGACAGAACTGAGTCCCCCCGGGGGGCGTGGCCCGGCGATGCAGCAGGCCTGGGCCCTTGCATGCTGTGGGCGCGGGGCGGGGCGGGGGGCACGGGGGGCTCAGTGTTCTTGGAGTTCCCAGGGCTTCCACGGGTGTTGGGAACCTGGATTTTGAGGCCAGCTCCTAGCGTAAATCGGAAGCCCCTAGGGAGCCTTGTGCCCCCAGCCAGGGCTGCTGTGCCCTGCCTGGCCGCGTGGACTTGAGTGGCCCCTCCCTCGGGTTCCTGGTCCCCACTGCCCCTGTGGAAAGCGAGCCCAGAGCGGGGCGAGGATGCCCGGGAGCCTCTGCCTCCCGGATTCACGCCTCCCTCTCGGCCTTGCGCACCTGCGCCTCCAGCCGCCAGTGCCCCCTCCGGGCCCCCTGCTGCTCTGAGCCCACATCCTCACGCACGCCAGGGGCCGCGAGGGAATCTGATCGCGCTGCTGGGTGCCCGGGTCCACAGCCACCACAGCGTCCCCAGGCCTTTGTCCTGGGTGCTGGTGTGTGCAGCCCCTCAGGGCCGGACTGCTGACTGCTAAAGGCCAGGGATGCCTGGGCGTGGCTGGGCGGTGTGCCGCCGGGCCTGGCTCCCTCTCCCAGCTAGTCCGCAGGAGCCCCGGGGTGCCGGGACGTGCGCCACCCTCATCCCAGGAGCAGCCTGACATTTCTGTGCCGAACTGTGTTGGAGGCAGCCGCCCCACCCCCCACCCCGCGGTGGGCGCCTGGGCCCGCCCCCTGAGCGCCCTGCCCGCTCTCTGCAGGTTAGCCATGTCATCTGAGCCTCCCCCGCCGTCGCAGCCCCCCACCCACCAGGCTCCAGGAGGGCTGCTGGACACCCCTCGGGGGGCCCGCGAGCGCTCCCCGTCCCCGCTGCGGGGCAACGTGGTCCCGAGCCCGCTGCCCACTCGCCGGACAAGGACGTTCTCGGCGTGAGTCTCGGACTGCCTGGGGGCGGCTTCCTGAGCTGGGGTGGGGGCTGAGACTGGGGGGCGCCTCATTGGGGGGCCTGGGCGGGGGAGTCCCTGGGCTCCAGCCCCACGGAAAAGCCCACTTCCTCAGCTGCGCAGTGGGCACAGCGGCGGGGCAGCGTGCCGGCCGCAGGGGCTCCAGGCCCGGCGCGTGGTGACGGGGGATGCCCGGGCTCCTGCAGCCCGGCCCCCTCCGCCCCGCGCAGAGTCCTGGGCGAGCTGTGCAGGCTTGTGCAGCAGCCTCTTCCCTGGAGCCTGGGCCTGGGGGGCGGGGGGAGAGCCAGCCGGAGCCGGGTGGCCCTGACCACTGCCTCTCTGCCAGGACGGTGCGGGCTTCCCAGGGCCCCGTCTACAAAGGAGTGTGCAAATGCTTCTGCCGGTCCAAGGGCCACGGCTTCATTACCCCGGCGGACGGCGGCCCTGACATCTTCCTGCACATCTCCGAGTGAGTCAGTGCGTGAGCTCGGGGCGTGGCTGAACGGGGGGGGGGGGCAGCGTGGGCGTGGGCGAGGCTGCAGGTGACAGTTCACGTGTGCACAGACTCGTGATGCTGGCACTGAAGAGCGCTCGGGCACATGTGCAGTGTGGGCGCGGGGGCGCGGGCACGGAAACCGAGCTGGGTCCCCACCCAGTAACACCCACCCGTGTGTGTGCATCGTGTGTGTGTGTCCTGCCACAGATGCAGGGGTGTGAGTGGTGTGAGGGCCGTCCCTGCGAGCTGGGGCTGGGGGCACTTCCGGCCCTGTGTCCAGGAAGCAGCCTAGTGAGGTGTGTGGGGTAGGGGGCTGCCCGGCCCCTCGGCTCCAGGAAGGAAGTCTGGGGCTGGATCCTTTCTCCTCCTCTGGCTACTGACGCCCTTCCTTCCTGAGTGTCTGGCTGCCCCTGGGGAGCCCAGGGCGGGGCCCGCATGGCCTCAGCCATGGGGCTAGACCCAGCGGCCTATGCTCCACCCCCGGGCCAAGTGCTCCACCCCCGGGCCTTGGCCGGCATCCCCAGTCTCATTGCAGACAGCAGCAGGCCAAGTCCCACCGTGCACAGCAGAGCTGGTAGCCAGCACCACGCCACACCAGCTGTGTGCCCACCCTCCGGCCCCTAGGGATACAGACCCCCAGCCAGTACAGACACGAGGAAGAGACTAAAGCGATGTGTCTCAGATACACGTGTGCACGTGCCTGGGTGCCCAAGAGCATCTCCCCACGGCCTCTTTCCAGGAAGGATGTGTGGCTAATAACGTAGACGTACGCAATGCCGTATGAAAACAAGCCAATAGGGAAAGCATGGGGTGGGGGATGTCAGCAAACAAGTGCGCTGTGAGCTTGAGCTTCCTGGTGGACAAATCAAAGAGGGAAACGCTATCTGCATTAAGATTCTACGCACAAAACAAACCGTCCTGGGAGGTGCTGGCTGGCCGTGGTGTGTGGAATCCAGAGGGGACTTTCCCAGGGTCTCATCAAAGGGGGCCATCATATGCAGCTCTTGTCCCTGGAAAGGAAGGGAGCCTTCGGTAGGGGTGGGGGTGACAGGGAGAGGGCCCCTCCCAAAACGGGCTTAAAGCACAGAGGGAGCCCTTGAAGGCTCACTGGCTGTCCGCGGAGTCCCAGGGCCAAGACCCGGCTCGGTTTCTGGGCCTCCGGGGCCCCGGGCCGTGTGCCGCGGAGCTCGGGGCTGTTCCCCGGGCCATCTCCACACTCCTGTGCTTGGCCCGCGCAGCCTTGGACTGGCTGTCCCTGCCTGTCCACGCCTGCACAGCCTCGGACTGGCTGTGCTTGCCCCACACCGCACAGACGCCTGAGCTCAGCCTCTCCGGTGCCGGGGGCGGCTCCCTGGTGGTCCTCTGGGCAGGGGGAACTGAGCCCTGTGGGGCTTTCCCTGGCGTGGGTGCTGACCGTGCACTCTCTCTGGCTTTCCCTGGCGTGGGTGCTGACCGTGCGCTCTCTCTGGCCCCCGCAGCGTGGAGGGGGAGTACGTCCCCGTGGAAGGCGACGAAGTCACCTACAAGATGTGCTGCATCCCACCCAAGAACGAGAAGCTGCAGGCCGTGGAGGTTGTCATCACCCACCTGGCTCCGGGCACCAAACACGAGACCTGGTCTGGGCACGTGGTCAGCTCCTAGGAGACACCCGAGGCTCCGCTCCCCCTGGCGTGGGGGGAGACTGGGGGAGGAGCAGCAGGACCACACTGAAGAGAACTCTGTGCTGCACAAGCTGGGGCTCGGGGCGGGGGCGGGGGGGTGCGGGCCCCACCAGCGTCTCCTGGGGGAAGTGGGGGTGGGCGGGGGGGCCTCTCCCCGCCACCAGCACAGCCTCTGACTGTCGCAACAACCTCTCAGCATCTGAAAAGCATTAAAAGCATTGAAAAAGGAGAGGTGCCCCCGCTGGTGGCTGTGCAGAGGGTTTGACCTCAGGTGGGGCACCCAGGGCCCCCCGCCCCCCCGGTGGTGACATGCATCCCGTGTGCCTTCCCTCAGTGCCCCGGCTAGGTCTCTCCGTGGACGTGGGCAGAGCGGCCTCCAGTTCTCGGCTTGGTGGGAGCGGAGCTGGCGTGGGGGGCTGGGGGGAGGGGCGGTTTGTCCGGAGCTCTGACCTCTGACCTCTGACCTCTGGGCAAGGCTGGCCGGCTCCCAGCTCCTCTAGGAGGCTTACCTTTTCCTGTCCTCTAGCTGAGCGAGCCTCCCTCAGTAAGGTGCTGGTTGGAGGCCTGGGGTGGGGCTTGGGGTCTGTTTCATACAGCACTTCCTCCAGGACAGACCCGGATTCTTGCTTCCGGACAGCCTGTGGGCGGGGGGCTTCCTTAGCAACTGGCTTAGAGATGAACTGAAGCTGCCACCCAGAGCCAGCCCGGGTGCGTTCACTGCCAACGCTGCAGGTGTTTCAGTCACTGGATCCTTAGGGTTTCCCTTGCGGTGCTTTGGTGTGGCCTTAGTTAGGTTTACGGATAGAAGTAGCTGGGTGCTGTGCTTGGACGTAGGTGGCCTGTAGGTAGTCAGGAGTCCACGGGTCAGCTTTCAGAAACGGTGGCTTTTGGGCAGGTGACAGCGGCCCGGCTGGGAGGGCCAGGCGATGCCGGAGGCACTGAGCCGCCCCGCCCGAGAGGGGTGCAGTCTGGAGGGGGTTGCTGTGTGACCAGGCCATGGTGACGGCCAGTTTGCTCTGCCCTGCTGTGCAGCTCTGGCTTGGTGCTCCCTTCCCTCCTCTGCCCTCTGCTGGGTCAAAGGTCGCCGTTTTCCTTCCAGCCTCGGATGGCCCCCAGGCGGCTTCCCAGGGGCCTCTGTGTTTGGTGTAGACCACACTTCGAAGGCCGCTTCTGCTGAGGCCCAGGAGAGCTCCCTGGCCCTCGCCCACTGCTCCAGCCTGGGCGCCAGCCCCCTGTGCTGCCAGGGCCCGGTAGGCTCTGCCCGACCAGGAGCTGTGCGGAGGTGACCCTTGGAGTTTGTGGCAGGGCAGGTCCTCTGTACACAGCTCTTGCTCTGAGCGTCTTGGCATCATTTTCAGCTGAGCGTCCATGCTGGCAGGGACCCCCACTGCCCAAACACCAGCCTCAGCTCCCAAGGTGGGGAGACTCCCCCAGGCTCGGGGAGGGACGCAGGGTGTTGGTGACCGAGCCAGGACTAGAATCCAGGATTCCCACATCAGGTCTCGCCTCCCATCAGCCACCTTCCTCTGAATAAAGTGTTGTTTTGTGCGAGGCTGTGTGTGTTGTGTGTGGGCGGGCTTACCCAGGAGCGCCTGTGAGCCCTGGGGGAGGAGCGGCTGTCCCCAGAGAGGCTGCTGTGGCCTGGACGTTGTGTGTCAGCAGTGGTGCTGAATACGGTGGGTGCCCCTTCCCTTCTCACTGGCCAGGGGGTCTTCAACGGAACTGCACTACTGAGCATTCCGGAGGCTGCTGTGTGAGGGTGAGAGCCCTCAGCCCCCTCCCCCATTTCTCTGGGGCTCAGGCCGGCAGCTGTTCCTCGCCTGCCCCTGCTGCCGCCATCCAGGCACCGAGGGAGGACTGCAGAGAGGCAGCGGCTCAGGGGGCTGGCGGGAGGGCACTAGGGAGGGGACGGGTCTGCCCCACCCAGTGTCTCCAGGGGACTTGGTGATGTGGGTGTGTGATGTGTTTGTTAGGATTTTCAAAGGTGTACTGGGAGAACTTAATCAGCCCATCAGACCTGTTTAGGGAGAGGCCAGAGCTCAAAATGAGGCTGTCGGCTTCAGCCGCAGAGTAGCACATAACAGGTGGGGCTGAGGAGACTGACCCGGGGGAAGCCAGCGTGGGTGAAGGAACGAGTCCTAGGACTTGATTTTGGGGGGCCGTGGAAGACAGACTGGAAGAGGGTGGGAGGTGCCCGCCCTGGGCTGTGGGGGCCTGATGGGGGACTCTGGGGTGGGGGATTGGGAGAAGAGGAAGCCGCTCTGGGAGCGGAAGTGATTCACGGCCTCCGAGGCCTAGATTATGGCAACCTCTGCCCAGCTCCCTGCTCTCGGGCCCTGCCAGCGCGCCCTGCCCCACCGCTGGGCGAGCTTCAAAGGCCTTGCAGATCCTGGGATCAGCTCAGCTCTCAGGGTTCCTAAGGGTCTTCTGGCTGGCCTCTTCCTCTCTCCAAGGAGCCCAGCAGCTTCTCCACGCCTGAGTGAATTTCAGTCAACTTCTGTAGGCTGGGAGCGGGGTGGGGACAGCCCCAGCTAGCCTGGCTCGGGTGCCACCTCGGTGCCGCCCTCTTGCTCCACACTTACTGTATTCAGTCTGCGGCGGCGCCTTTATCCTGCCTGCTCCCTAAGGTACAGGGGATGACTGTCCTTCCTTCCAGGCTCCTGGGACTGACCTGTTCACTGAAATTACTTTGTGCGGATCACGTACGTGGTAGGACCATCCCAGCCAACACAGACGGAGGCCAAGATGAATCTGCCCTAATTCACACAACCTGGGCAGTAACTGCCACACGATGGAAATGGCCACTCTGGGAACAAGTGCTATGCACAGTGGCTCCGCCACAATTATTTTTGCATCTCTTAAGTTTTCGCTGGAACGGCAGAATAGCAGGTTGTCCCGTGACTCCCTCCCCAAATGCCTGCACCAGCCAGGGCGGGGCCGGGCTGCAGTGAGGAGCCAGCTCAGTTCAGGTCCCACAGTCCAGGCCATCACCTGCTGTCTCCAGAGTGCACGTCAGCAGGAAGCTGGACTGGAAGTGGAGTAGCCGTGACTTCAACCCAGACCCTCCAGTGGGGGACGGGGGTGTCCCAAGCAGTGGCTTGACTGCTGTGCCAAGCCCCCCCATCACTGGAGAGCCCACCGCGGTGCCTGGCTGGGAGGCGCACTTGGACTAGTCCCCAGCAGGGCTGGACTGGGATGCCCAGACCAGAAGGAAGGGGGAAGGCATGGCGGAGCTCAAAGTCCTTCAGAGGTGTGAGGGAGGCCGAGGAGGAGTTCGTGGCAGTGGAGAGGGAGGGGGTGGGAGGGGACGTGAGTGGCCGGAGGGGCTGAAATAGCCACTGGGGAATCAGGGAGGCCTGGGCGCACAGCCGGGCAGCCTCAGGGCACCCACCCAGGGCAGCCCTGAGGACATCAGCTAGCCCTATATCTCCCCAGGTGAAGGGAACCTGCAGGGAGTGGCGGGGCTGGAGCCAGTGGGCGGGAGGGACCAGGCACACTGTGTCGGAACACCAGGGTGCAGGAAGAGGCTGGGGTCTCCTTCCGCACCCACGTGGGAGTCCCAGGAGGAAAGTCGTCAGGATGAGAATCAACAAGGAACGTACTTTAATGTGCTGATTTTCATTCTGAAAGGCCATTACAGTATCACCTGAAAATTCACCGCGGTTTGAGGCCACTGGATGGCAACGCCCTGGGACTCACCCAGAGACACCAACCTGTGGGTGGGGAAGGGGCAGGGACCACAGCAGCCTCCTGCTGTCACCACCCCCATCTCAGGCCAAGCTTACCTGTGCTGATGGCGCCTGGTCCTGACCCAGGAGCTGGAGTGGTGAACCACTGCGCCCAGAGCGTCCGTGTTTCTAGAACCGTTCGCAGAAAGCACTCTCCCACTGCGCTCTGGTCAAGGCCTGTGGGCCTTTGTTTCACAGAGAACTTGGAGAGGGCATGGGGGACACAGGCCCGGCTGCGGCTTCCCCACCCCTCAGTCTGGGTGAGGGCCTGGGAGGGCCAGCTGAGGAGTGCGGCTCCTGTTCCTGTAACCATCCGGGCTGCACGGATCCCTGAGAAAGTAGCACTGAGTCCTGGCGCTGGGAGGCCTCGCTGGTCCGGGGGAAAGGGTGTCTGGCCGAAGGCTGATGTCTGGAAGCGAGTTCCTTTGCACTTGGCTCAGGGCCTGCCTCCAGGCAAAGGGCAGTATGGCCAGCACCAACCCTCCCGGGCTCTCAGTTCCCACGACCTCCCGTCTTGATGGCTACAGAAAACAGCCGCGGTGCAGTGAACAGAGCTGGCCCACCATCGCTCAGCCAGGCTGCGCTGAGGTCTGGGTCTCACACACAGGAAGTGGTTGGGAACAGAAAAGGTGCATCCAGTCATTTCGCTCATTCGCCCGCCCCCACGCTCCCTCGGGAGGGAACTCCGTTGCAGGAAGTGTTAAGACTGTGGTCACCCTTTCTTCCTCATCACCAAATCCCCCTTTCTGGGGTCTACACAGGGTCCTATTGGGTTTCCTGAGACTCAGGAGGGAGGGTCTTCCTGCATCATTCTAGAACCACGGCAGGTTCTAAATGATGGTGTAGTGGGACTCTGCACTTTAGGCGGGTCTCGGGCTGGGGTGAGGTGCAGCCTGCTGCGGGCTAGTTCTCTGGTCCATCCTCGACAGGCGTTCCTGGGCCGTGGAGGTGGCGCCAGGTCCCCTGCCGAGCGAGCACGACTGACAGCTGGAGGCGGGCCTGGTCACGGAGAGGGGGACTGCGGGGCTGTTGGCCAGGATGCCCTGCCCCGTGTTAGAAGAGCTCCTCGCAGACCCTGCGGGTGTCCTCGGGCGCCGTCACGGTGTAGCCCACGGTTCTCGGGTCTGTGAAGATCTCGTGGTCGTTGCCTCCCTGCAGAGACAAAAAGCACAGATGCAGGCTCCGCCTCCCCGGCTGCTGGGGGAGGAGCCGAGACGCCACCGGGCTGGGGCTGTTTCTTCGGTTACCTTTCTCTGAGTTCCTAGGAGAGGCACACGAGCAGTCATTAGTGAGGAGGGATTCATAACCTCCTCTTGAACTGCAATTTGGCTTGGAACACGTAATTACGCCTCTGAAAGGAGTCACGATGCTCTTGCGAGGCTGTCTAAGGCTTATTTTTCTATCAAGAAAGAAAAGCAAGCAGAGCCCCTGACAGAATTCTCACAGCCGTCAATTTGTCTTAGCTGTGCCCGAACCTTCCCCACAAGCCACGAGGGCAGGGCAGGCAGCTGGGAGCGCGTGGCCCACGAAGCCTTCTGTGGTGACCGTCAGGGCTGCGTCACTGCTGACAGCGACACAGGCACGGGTGATGGCCGCAGTGTGGCCACTGTGTGCAGGAACGGAGTTGAATGGCCAGGATTCTGACGACCTTCAATGGCCCAAGTCTCAGGTCTGAGCCACATGTAGGTGCATGTGTGTGGCTTGGGCTGGACACTGTCTGCCCCTGACTAGGGGTGTGACTACAGTGTGGATAGAACTCAGAACCTCACTGGAGGTCTGCAGTGAGAAGCTACGAGGATGCTGGGAAGAAGGCCTCTGGACAGCGAATCCCTTGGGTCAACCCTGTGCCTTCTGGGGCACTCACGCGCTACTTCGCCCAGTGTGCCTCCAGGGGCTTAGAGCACGGACCACCAGGCCTCAGCCAAGGACACACGGAGGCCTTGACGAGGCGGGTTTGTGCACGGGCCTGTGTCTGAAGAAGCCAAGCGCGCACTGGGTGGTGCCCGGCCAGCCTGTAGGCCTCCCGCTACGCTGTACTCGGGGCCACAGGGAAGCCCCTGCTCTCATAAAGCTAGGCACACGCAACTCAACACCTAGAAAAAGTCAAGTAGTCTGCGATGTGATGAAAATAAGGCAAAATGGATTTTCCTGACCAAGCACAGAACATGACGCCAATCAGGAGAAAAACTGTTGGTGCAGGGGAATCGGACACCAGTTCAGAGGACTGACACTGGAGACTGCCAGGGCCCTCACGCTGGCCGCAACAAGCCACCCCAAGCAACAGCTTCTCCAGCGGGAGACGGAGTCCGAGACTCGAGGAGGGGGCACTGCATGGAGTCCTGCCAGAGGCCGTGGACTGCGGCCACAGGCATCGACCCAGGAGCCTGCTGGGGCCAGCGCTGGCCTCACACTTTTCCTGGCCACTGTCTGTTCCGAAACACACACAAGTGAAAGCAGTTCTAGTAATTCTTAGGACTAAAAGAGGAAGTCGCATGCCTCTCAGGAATGGCCCGGGGAGTAAAAACCACAGAGACGCTGACAGTCTGGCACCCCCAGAAGTGCCACGCGTGGCTCTGTCACGTTCAGCACCTTGGCACTCACTCACTGAGGAGGAAGCCCACGCATTCAGGCAACAGCACCAGCACTGTTCGTGGATCTGGAACCTAGAGACACAGAGCACACAGACCCAGAAGGAAGCCCCGGAAGCCCAGCTCTGGACAGACAGCTCAAGCACTTTGTCAGGCAGAATTCAAGGGCAAGGGGACCCAGGGTGACCCGAAGGGAGGGAGGGGACAGGCCACAGATGATTCAGGAAGGAAGCAGGCCAGGGTCAGGCCACGGGGGCCTCGAAGACTTGGGATTTCATTGGAAGGCTGCGAGCCGAGACCTGATGGGATTCGCCCCGCAAAGGGTGGAGAGGAGGAGGTACAGGGGGAGGCGGAGAGCGCTGTTAGGAGGCTGTAGGCCATTACCCGGGGAGAGCAAGCTCTGAAGCAAAATGGGTTTACCTGGGTCCCCTGAGAGCTGCCGAGCCTCCCCTTCCCCAGAGAGAATGTCGCAGACAGCTGCCTGATTGTGGCAAGGAGGCAGCTGGGGTCCCAGGGAGAGCCTGCTTCACTTGACACTTGATGAGGCAGGGCCAGCAAGGCGTAAACGTCCCCTTCCCCAGGCTGGGTGGGCTTCCCAGCTCTGCTGGCCCTCAGAGGCCCTGCAAGGCTCCCAGGGGCATCAGCATCACCACCACCACCCACCTCAGGTCTTGCTCTCCCTCCCACCAACAGACCCGTTTCCCTCTTTCTGACTCAGAGTGTGGGTGCGGGGGTGCAGCCAAGCTCACTCGCCCAAGAAGGTACAAGGTCAAGAGAAGCAGAACCCCAACACTGCTCATGAGTTTAGCAAGGCTGCAGGAAGTGAAACTGCAATCATTGGATCTGCATATGCAGATTCCAGTTGGAAGGCTCGGAGGGGACCTGGCCAATCCGAAGGAGAGGCCCCAGCTCAGTGCAATCAGCTTCCAAATATGGAATCTCTGGGAGGCCGAAGGACGGGGCTGACAGGCATCCCCAGGCCAAGTCTGCACGTGCTGCCGTCGAGGTGCCATGTGGCAGTGATTATCCCTGCTGTGGGAGGGCAGTCGAGAGCACCCACAGCGGCTGGCGTGTCCTGCCTGAAGGAGCACCCAGGCCGCAGGACTTGGCGGGACAGGAGCAGGCAGCTGTGGGCAGCCCCTCACCGTGGCACAGGTGGACGCCCATTCCAGCTCAGCCTGGGGAGCATCTCCATCTCCAGGGGCCAGTGAGCCAAGGGCCTGCCCGCCAAGTGTCCAGAGCAGCAGCCCTCTCTGGCTGCAGGGTCAGAGAGGAGCCTGAAAATGCTCCAGGGCCATGTTTTGAGAGCGATTAGAAGACCAATGTACCTTGATCAGGTGAGCACTATGGCTTAGAATCCAGAGGAAAACGAGTATGGGGATGGAGCACGGGCCAGCCATCAGGCTGGTGGCCCTGGGGTGACCCTCAGATCTGGTGGCAGCTCGGACTGCAGCCTCTCTGTCCTGCCCAGGCCTTGGCACAGGAGCACCTCCAGGAGATGCGGACTCCGCCCTGGGGCTGACGCCGATGCCTCCCTGAACAAAAGCTGCAGACGATGCCTGTTTATGGGAGAATGGTTCTGAGGTTCTCAGGGCGGATGGGGCCATCCACTCGTGTTCAGGAGGCAGGCGGGCCAGCAGGGACCTGGGGAACACCCCTGGTGCACGGCTTCTAGGCACAGTACGCCGCCTTCCAGTGGGCCAACAACTGCCAATCTGGTTCAACCTCCTCAATCAGTTCAGAAGGCAGACTGTGGAGAGTGGCGATTCGCCCAAGGGCCCTCTGGGAGCACAGGATTTGCCTCATCACGTGAACTTAAGCCTGCCATCAGCAACACAGGACGACCTGATTCTCAAATGGTTTAGCCCCAGAAATGAGCATTACTCAGGTCTGTGCAGACGGCCCGTTCCGTGGCTTGCTGGCCCTCGGGAGTCCTGAGGATGCCGTGTTACCAGGAATGGTGAGTCCAGAATCGTGCCCGAAGCCTCACCAGGAGCTCCGGGCCAGGACACAGCTCACTACTTCCAGCACGTGAGAAGGTGCTCCCTGGCCAGGGCAGCCGCGCTCTGGGACAATCTCATCAACAGATGGGCCTTCTAATAACTTCCTCATACAGTGAGCAGAGGCTCTGCCTTCCTGCAGCCTGAACCCTGGGTTACCAACTCTCCTCCTCGGACCTCACTTCACTCACACGGCTCCTTTAGAGGAGGAACTGTGCTCCCAGGGGCCGAGCGGGGTCACCTGGGTCTCCCACTGCCTCCTGACACCTGCCCATCACACCTGTTTCAACCTGGCCTTAAAGGAAGACCGTCCTCTTCAGCACCTCTGCAGTGTAAAACGTTGCACAATCAACCAGGAGAGGAAGGCTCTAGGCTGGGGGATGTGGGAGGGCGACAAGGGGCGGGGCTTTGGTGGCACTCCCCTGGCTGGCTGGCTGAGGCCCCACCTTCCTGGAGCACTTCCTCTGTGGGAGGGAGGACCCTGCCTGCCCTGTGGGCTGCCTACCTGCTAGGACTGCAGGAAACGTACAGGCTAAATGGCCTGCTCAGGGTCTGACACGGAGGACATGCCTGAGAAGTTGTTTCCTCCCTTTTCTGTTTGACATTTTAAACATTTCTCTCTTGGCCTTGCAGATAAAACTTGGGGATAAACATTTGGCACAGGAGTTGAGCTGCACCTTGGCACCCTTGCACCCCGTCAGAATGCCTGGGTTCAAGCCCAGCTCCACTCCCAACCCCAGCTTCCTGCAGATGTGCGCCCCGGGAGGCAGCAGGTGTTGACTAAAATGCATGGGTCCCCGTCACCCACATGGGAGACCCAGACTGCTCCAGGATCCTGGGTTCCTCCTGGCCCAGCTCAGACAGTTGCAGGCATTTGGGGGAATGAATCAGCAGATGAAAGATCTGTCTCTGACGTCCAAGTAAATGAAATCAATACTAAAAACTCTCAACACTTATTTTTCAATAGCACATTCTCACGGTTCAAAAAAAAAAAGACCCCTGTCTTAGTGACGTCTCCATCCTGGTCCCCACCCTACAGGTGACCGCGGCAAGGTTTTTGTTATTTCTTTGCAGACTCCTTTTATGCATTAGCAAAGCTAACAGGGAGATTATGCCTCCTACTTAGAAACAGAGCACCTTGCTTGTACTGTTCTGCACTTGGCGCAAGTCCCAGAGGTGGGTCCACAGCTGTTTCCGTAGCGCTGAGCTATCTCCCTCGTGGACGAGCCAGCACGGACACGGCCAGTCTCCTCCTGCGGAGTGGCAGGGTGCTCCCGACCCTGCCCCTGCCATACGCGTCATTTCACACATGCTCAAGCACTGGCTAAATTACCAGAAGTGGAAGTGGTGAGTCAACATACGTGAGCTGCTCATGCTCATGCGCTGCTGGCATGTTTTCATGTTCATTCTGCCTTAGGCCCAGATGCGGCTGACGAATGCATCACAAAGCCGCTCTCCTGCCTGGGATCTGAGCGTGCAGGTGACTCGGCTGGCACAGCCCCTGTGCAGCCATGCAGGCCTGGGTGTGTCCTTCAGTGCCCCCCCACCCCCCTCCCCGCAGTGCACTAGGGCACTCTGGGGCAGGCCTGGGCTTCCAACAGGAACAGAGCCAAGTTCTAAGGAACCTAGGTCGTTGTGCCTGTTGGGAAGTGGGGCTGACGGAGTTTCTGGGACTGCCAAGTATTTCGAAAAGCAAGGGCCAACACCTTCTTCCTTCACCCTGCTCCAGGTTGCTCACAACAGAGGGCAGCTTTTATGTCACCCCAGATCCTGCCAGTGGGAGGCTGTGCTGCTGGGGATCAGAGGCTGATGGGCAGCTTCTCAGCCTCGGACCGGCCAGAGGAAGGGCTTTTACTGACAGCTGTTGGCTCAGGTGCTGTTTTTCTAGAGCTGGCAAAAACAGCAGCTTCAATACAAAACAAAGAAAACTGGTTTCTAAACATCTGCCATCCAATAATAATAGTTGACAACCAGTATTTGGGCTGCTCTGTGTGTGAAGTTTTGAGAACTGATAATGTTGGTTAAACGCTTAGATGGCTGGACAGTTAATCCCCTTTCCAGGACACCAAGGGTCAAAGGATCAGAGACGAGAACAAAGAACCACCCTAGAGTGCTCACCACAGCATTCGGCATAGTAGCACAAACCCCTTACCAGCCCAAGGTGCCTTTGCCAGGGGAATGGGCAACTGTGCCTAAATGAGAGAATATTACACAGCCATTGAAAATCTATTTGCAAAGATATTCACTAATATGGGGAAAATAAAGTGTTAGGACAAAAACTAAATATAAAATGCCATGCAGAGATCCCACGGCCGGGATCACCTACAGCGAAGGAAAAGGCAGGGATGGGGCGGGCAGCTGATGCACTGCCATCACAGTGACTTCCCTTTCTTCAGACCATTTTTTTTTTTTTTTTTTAGAATTTATTTGAAAGGCAGAGAGAGAGAGAGAGACTGACAAAGATCTTCCAACTGCTACTTGTCTGCTCCCCAGATGTCAACAACAGCTGGGAGCCAGGAATTCAATGCAGGTCTCCCACGTGGGTGGCAGGACCCGAGTACTTGAGCCATTCATTATCTGCTCCTTCCCAGGGTGTGCATTAGCAGGGAGCTGAAATCAGAAGCCGAGCTAAAACTTGAACCAGGCACCCAGTGTGGGATGTGGTGTCCCAGTTGTATCTTAACTACTAGGCCAAATGTTTAAACATTGTTAAACAGAACAGAAAACCCTCTAATTTCCAAATGCAAAGTCATTTTCTGATTATGCAAGAGCTGCATTCCATTCTGCAAAGTTCCAGCTGAGGCTTCTAGACTCCACACAGCAAGACCGTCAACAGTACAGGACAATCTGTTGTGTGTCCTGATGCTCGCTTCTCCGTCTGTCATACATGGCTCTGAGCTGGAAGGACTGAAGCAGCTTCTAGGCACCCCTGAGATCCTGGGTGTAACTTCATTCCTTTTTTTCTCCTTAAAGTCGGACAGTGTGGCCGGCACCATGGTGCAGCTGGCTAAGCTGCTGCTTTCGATGATGATCTCACGTGGGCGCTTGTTCACGTCCCAGCTGCTCCACTTCAGATCCAGATCCCTGCTACTGCGCCCAAGAGAGCAGCAGAGGATGGCTCAACTCCTTGGGCCCCTGCACTCACGTGGGAGACCCAGAAGCCGCTTCTGGCTCCTAGCTTTGGTATAGCCCAGCCCCGGCTATTACAGCCATTTAGGGAATGAAACAGCAGATGGATGATCTCTCTCTCTCTCCTTCTCTCTAATTCTGCCTTTCAAGTAAATTAAATAAAATCTTAAAAAAAAAAAACAAAAAAAGGGTGAACACTACACTTCCTTCAGTGAATTCTCCCACTCACTGGGAGACAACGGTGAGAGGACGCACTGATTTCTCCTGGAGGTTCTGATTTCGATTATTTGGGAACCACCCTTAAGTGGGACTGCTGGGTCATACGGTGGTTATGCAGGTTCCCCATGTAAGAGCCCCACAGTGTGGAAGGGCTCCCTGGTCTCCACACCCCTGCCAGCACTATCTTTTTTTTTTTTTTTTTTGATAGCACTCACCCTAGCAGGTATGAGGGATATCTCAATGTAATTTTAATTTTCCTCATCAGCGATGTTAATTAAGCCTTTTTTCATATACTTGTTGGCCACTTGTATGTCTTCACTGTTTACTGAAGCCCAGGGCTCATCTTTCAGTCACAGTATTTGCTTTAGACACAAGGCGTACAACACCTTCTCCCGTCACGTGGACTGCCTTTTCACTTGTGGGCTGCTGCCTGTGCTGTGCCTAGCTTCTGAGTCTGACGTAGTCCCCCTTCTCCACTTGGCCTGAGTCTGTGCTTCTGGTTCATACCCGAGAAACCACGGCTAAGATCAGTGTCAAGAAGCTGGTTGCCTAGGTCTTCTTCCAGAAGTTTAATACTTGCAGGTCTTATGCGTAAGTCTTGGATTCATGAGTACAGAGTCAGTGGAAGGAAATCAGGATCTCACTGAGAAACGCGCATGCTCCTATTCACTGCCACATTACACACAACGCCCTGCATATGGAAGTAACCCACAGGTGTACTGACAGATAAGTGGATAAAGAAAATGTGTATTCACACAGTCGATTATTACGGAGCCTGACTTTAAAAAAGGGAAAAAGAAGGAAACCCTGCTTGCAACCACACGGTGGAACCTGCAGGACACTCTGTGAGGTGAGCCAGTTACGGAGAGAGACACTGCCTGACTCCACTCGTATGAGACAGCTAAAACTGCCAAGCTCACAGAAGCAGAGAGCAGACGGTGGTTACCGGGGCAGGGGAGATGGGGAAAGGGAACCACAGTGGGTATGCAGTGTCAGTTACAGAAGATGAGCAGGCTCCAGTGTGCTGGACAACACAGTGCCCATGGTCAATGAGATTTACGTGGTCCATGTACAATTCTAAGAAGCTACAACTCATGTCAAGTTCTTGTTCTTACAACAAAGCAAAATTTAAAAAATCCAAAACTCCCCTCAAAAACAAAGAGGTATAAAGATATCCAAACTCACCAAACTGCATACATTAAATGTATACATCATTTGTTTTATCACCTAAAGCAAGACATGGGCTTATCCTCTCCTGGAGCCCCCTCAGGCCAGAAGACTGGTGGGGCACCTGGCTGAAGGCAGGTCCATCGTGGGCAGATCTCAGCAGAGCAGCAAAGGGGACAGGGGGACGCGAAACTGCACATGCAGTGTTTGTGATGGACCCCTGCTGCAGGCTGCCCATAAAGCCTGAAACAGGACTCCAGGCGGCCACAAAACCAATGCCCTGGGCAGCACGTGAGGGAGAAGCATCGCACAGAGGACAGAGGGGTCTGAAGAAGACGCCCTGGGGACGTGGAGCCCAAGGGGGGCCTGTGGGGCTGTGAACTGGTGCAGAGCCCCACCCCACCCTCGATGGCACCGATGCTAGCCCAGACTGCTGGGGTCCAGCTGTCCAGGAGGAGCCTCAGGGTGGCCCTGGGGAAATTTCTTCTGTATTTCCCCTTCTGCCCTGCCCTTTAACACGAGACTGAGACTGGGGATTTCTGACCTTGTCCTCCTCCCCGACCAGGGACTGCTCCTAGCAGAGACGGAGGGGGAGAGAGAGGAGACAGACAGAGTGCCAGAGTGTGAGTGTGTCTGTGGCTCAGGACTGACCCAGGGTCCTGAGACTCCTGGTCCTGCCACCATTTAAGATTCCTAGGGCTCAGCTTACCACAAATGCCTCCAGGGGGAAAATGCAGCGGGAAAATAAAGTAAAACCAGCAAGAGTTCGAAAGCCAGAGAGGGTCCAACCACAGTACCGGTGTTCTGGAAGGCACTTTTTAAAATCTTTATTAATAGGAAGAGGACACATTTCATAGATACAATTCTAGGATAACTAGACTGGAAGGTACTTTCAGAAAGTAAGATCCTTGCCACTAACGTGGAAGGGGGTATCTGAGCTTGGAGACGGGGGGACCCGATCACACCCTCCCTAGGACCAAGGCCATCATTCAGCTGGAACTGGGCCAGGGGTACAGTGTGGGTGAGGGGAAAGACAGCCCATTTGTCAATGTCCCCCGCCTTGGAGCCCAAATCCAACAATGAAACAGCAGACACTTTTCATACTTACTGGCATGGTTTTGTCTCCAAAGAAATAGATGGTCTTAAAACCGTCATTTTCCACATGTCTCAGGCAATACCTCTTATCCCATCCATCAGGAAAGACATCAAAGCTGATCTGGCCCCCTGTCGGGTTGGGAGGAGACACATAAAAGCTAAAGGTGAAAAACAGGCTAATGGCAGTCACTGAGAACATGTCACAGTCACAATGTACTCTTTGTCAGCAACTGGAATGCCAAGGTCGATATTTCATAGCCAAGTTCATTACTTATACTACTTTAGGGAAAGGTTCTAGAAATTAATTTTAGCTTTACGCCTTTTTCCAACATTATTTCACCTGGGTCTGAAAATGAGACACAGAACGCCAACCCTGAATAAGAAATGTCTTAGCATTTAGGTGCTCCGTCAAGCCAATGTGTTCACAGGGAGCATGCTTACGGGAGCCCCACAACAGCTACATTCAGCTGCTCCGCGTCCCACTTTCACACTCCCTAGTGGGAAATGCTGGACGCAGGCTGCATCCTGTCCATCTTGCAGGAAACAGGAAAATCACATTGAAGCTGATCTACAGGCAGCTTTCATGGAAAACAAAAGCCTTTGCAAATCTTGTCAGAAAGAGGTCCATCTTACAGTTCAGGGATGCTTAAAATCCACCCAGTCATCTATTATACACAATTCCTTTGCAAATCCAGTCTTCCTACAAGCCACGTGTTACAGCTAGGAACACGAGAGGGCCGTAAGCCAGGTCTCATCGGCAGTGAGAGGGGAAAGCAGTGTGCTTACAGTGTTTCACAGGCAGTCTACCAACAGACAAGCCCGAGACTCCAGACACCAGCAACGCCGACACGTGGTTTGGCAAGGCAGGCAGAAGCTTTGTGAACTTGAACGAGTTTCTTCTCCTTTCTGGCCCTTGACTTCTTGGTTCAAAAGCAACTGCCTCCCAAGCTTCCTTGCTGTTCAAACATTCTACAATTCCAAAACAGACTCAGCCTAACTCATCTCTGCCTTGTGAAGTGAGTGTGTCTCTTCCGCGCCGCGGTGTGAGGACGCGTTCTTACTCTTCTTTCATCATAACACGTTCCTCTTCATACCGAGAGAAGTGCAGGCAGGAACCGTCGTGCTGGGGAAGGAGCCAGAACCAAACCCAACAGTCGGAAGCCATCTCCTGACCGGGCAAGTCCTGCTGTGGCTGATTATGCAGAAAATCAGCGGCTGGTTTTCCTCCACAGGGTGGACGCTCGGTTCACCTTCGTGCCCATCTTGACACAGGGCACAGTCTGGTTTCAACAGCTCACCAGCCCACAAGCTCCTGGCCAATGGGTACCAACGTTTGGACATTTGTATATACGATACCTATGGAAAACGTGAGGCCTTTTCCTGCAAACTCTTTCCGCAGATCTGCTACAAATTTTTGTCTTATGTTTTCTTTCTGAGAAAAACAAAAAGACACCAATTGTCTATTGTACTGAAGTTTAGCAAGCACACTTTAAATACTGGCCACAAGGCTATACATCTTATTTTTATAAACCAAGCCATTCACCAGGATGTTTCAGAAAGACTCACTTTGTCAAGTTCATAGAATTCAATGCGTTCCTCCTGGCTGCAGCTCCTTCCAATAGGGGACACGTTCAGCATCCCATTTCGGAATTCAATGAAGGTGCCCCTGGAGAGGAAAGGGGAGAAAGGTTCCCTGAAATACACTATTGATTTGGGAAGCTTTCCAGATGGACAGTCTGAAAACTGGGCAGTTTTGAAAAGCACAGGCCGGCATGATCAGTGTTTCTCAGAGCTGAGTTGTGCAACACACCACATGGGACTACTGAACCTTGAAATGTGGCCAATCTAAACTGAGATTAGATTTGAAAGTAAAAAGCAGCAATGTGACCAGTATTAATAACATTTTATAGCGGGGCTGGCATTATGGCACAGCCAGATAAGCCACTGTCTACTATACCAGCATCCCAAATGAGCACAGGTTTGAGCTTCAGCCCTGGCTGCCCCACTTCCGGTCCAGCTCCTTGCTAATGTGTCTGGGAAAGCAGCAGAGGATGGCCCAAATACTTGGGCCCCTGCCACCATGTGGGAGACCCATGTGGAACTGTGGGCTCCTGGCATCAGCCTGGCCCAGCCCCGGCTGTTGCAGTTACTGGGGGAGTGAACCAGTGGACTGCAGATCTCCCTCTAACTCTTTTAAATAAATAAATAATATCTTGGGGCTGGTGCTGTAGCACAGGTTAATCCTCCGCCTGTGGTGCTGGCATCCCATATGGGCGCCGGTTCTAGTCCCAGCTGATCCTCTTCCCATCCAGCTCTCTGCTGTGGCCTGGGATAGCAGTAGAGGATGGCCCAGGTGCTTGGGCCCCTGCAGCCATGTGGGAGACCCGGAGGAAGCTCCCGGCTCCTGGCTCCGGATCGACACAGCTCTTGCCGTTGTGGCCATTTGGGGAGTGAGCCAGTGAACGGAAGACCTTTCTGTCTCTCCCTCTCACTGTCTGTAACTCTACCTCTCAAATAAATAAAATACTTCTTAAAAAAATAAAATAAAATAATATCTTAGAGACAGTTTAAAAGATCATTTTCAATACATGCAGAGGTAGGGAACCTTCTTTTCTGCCAAGGGGCCACTTGGATACTCATCATTTGCAGGCCCTACAAAACCAGCCTGCTACAGATTCACTGAATTTCGAGTCCCACCTGTGGTTATCTTGGCAGGGACCAAAAAAAAAAAAAAAAAAAAAAGGCCTTATACAGCTTGCAGGACAAATGTTCCGCACCCCTGGGTTACATAAAATATGTTATTAAATTAGTTTTACCTGTTTCACATTACATTTCTGTTGGACAGTACTGCTGTTAGGCAGAGAATTTTAGGGTTAGTGAAGACTCAGTGTTTCCCTGAGGAGTTGGAACACACACGTCCTAGACATTTACTTTGCCAGTGAGCTCTGGGACATAGCATTTTACCAAGCAAAGCCACAGAGGAAAGGGTCGTCCTAAAGCCTCAGTAACAGCCAAAGAAACGCCACTTATCCAGTGGCAGACTGCTCCTGTTTGGTTTGGTCACAGAAAAAGAGAACAGCTTGACCCTGTGTTAGATATTTCAAATGGAGATGATGAAACATTGTTTTTCCCACCATGTCTCAGTCTCTCAAAACAGCCTTTTTTTTTTTTTTTTTTTAAGATTTATTTGTTTATTTGAAAGTCAGAGTTACACAGATAGAGCAGGAGAGGGAGAGGGAGAGGGAGAGGGAGAGGGAGAGGGAGAGGGAGAGGGAGAGGGAGAGGGAGAGGGAGAGAGAGAGAGGTCTTTCATCTGCTGGTTCACCCCCCAACTGGCTGCAACAGCCAGAGCTGTGCCGACCCAAAGCCAGTAGCCAAGAGCTTCTCCCGGGTCTCTCAAGTGTGTGCAGGGGTCCAAGGCCTTGGGCCTTTTACTATTTTCCCAGGCCATAGCAGAGAGCTGGATCAGTGCTCATTTGTGATGCCAGCACTGGAGGCAGTGGTTTTACCCCCTACGCCAGAGTGCCGGCCCCTCAAAATAGCTTCTTAAAAACTCAGAGGGGTCAGTGTTGTGGCGCAGTGTGTTAAAGGTCCGACTTGCAGCACTAGCATCTGATATGGGCGCCAGTTCGACTCTCGGCTGCTCCATTTCCAATCCAGATCTCTGCTAATGCACCTGGGAAAGCAGTGGAAGATGGTCCAAGTCTTCGGACCTCTGTACCCATATGCGGGAAACCCGAAAAAAGCTCCTGGACCCTGGCTTCGGCCTGGCCTAGCCCTGGTCATTGTGGTCATTAGGGGAGTGAACCAGCGGACGGAAGATCTCTGTCTCTACCTATCTTTCAAATAAATAAATAAATAAATCTTTAAAAATAAAGAAAAATAAATAAATAAATAAAAACAAGGATGAGGCAGCTTGTCAGGCATGCCCTTCCTCCCTGAAGACGTGAAGTCTGACTGCACCGGCCCAACCCCCACGGCACACACGGGCAGCACCGACACCACCTGCGGACAAATGCTGCTCACCGCAGTCTCCGTGCCGCTTCCTGCACTCACCAGGCATCTGTACTATTCTGAACGGCAGCTCCGCACTGTGTCTCCCTCACTGGGTGGTAAGCTCCCTGAGGACAGGACTGAGCCTTGCCCTTTTGAACGTTTTTTATTCTCACTTAATGCTTAACCCCAAGACAAGGCAGAGCTGAGCCGGGATGTATGTACATTTTAACTTCACTGTGGAGAATGTCTAGCAGAGATAGACAGAACAGGGTAAAGACCCCCACATGCTCACTGCCCAGGGCACGTCATGCACACTCCCTCCTGAGGACAAGGAGGCTCCTGCGCTCTGGCTGGAGAGCCAAGCAGAGGCCCCGCTGTTAGGGTTCTGCTGGGCTGAGGCAGCCCTGAAATTCAACTGCCATTTGGAAAGTGGTACAGGATAAATGTTGCAAAGTGGGAAGAGAGAAATATTTCAAAGAAATCAGCTGTGATCTCCCCACCAAGAAACAGTCACTGCTGGCATACAGGTCTGTATCCTAGTTTGTTTTTTTTTTTAATGTACGCTATTATTTTCAAAATAGAATTTGATGATGGTAGCCATCCAGAGCAGGAGGAAGGTTCCCAAACCAAATGTCTACAGAGGTCAGAAAATGGGAAAATGGGAGAGGGGCCGGCACTGTGGCGTAGGCAGTAAAGCCACTGCCTGCAGTGCTGGCATTCCATACGGGCGTTGGTTCGAGTCCTGGCTGCTCTCTTCTATGGCCTGGGAGAGCAGTAGAAAATGGCCCAAGTTTTTGGGCCCCTGCATCCTCATGGGAGACCTGGAAGAAGCTCTTGGTTCCTAGCACTGGGTCGGCACAGCTCCAGCAGTTGTGGCCAATTGGGGAGTGAACCAGCAGATGAAAGACCTCTCTCTCTCTCTGCCTCTCCTTCTCTGTGTAACTCTGACTTTCAAATAAATAAATAAATCTTAAAAAGAAAAAAAAAAAAAAGGAAAGGGGAGAACTGGACTGTGAAAGACTGGAACAAATGCAGGCGTGTGGGATGGGGTAAGGGCAGAGGCGGCAGTGCAGCCAACGGCTGCCCCACGGGAATGAGGGCCCACAGTGGTCCCACACAGGCGGCAGGGACCAAGCTACCCGAGCTACCACCTGCTGCCTAGCAGGGAGCGCACGAGCAGACACCGGAACGGGAAGCCAGCACTCAGCACCGCAGTAAGGGACACACGCTGCATTTACATGCTGCTTCAGTCACGTCCTCTCCCCGACAGCTTGGAGACAGGGCTGCACTGGCTGTACACGTTTCCACCATGTGGACACACCAGTTCATATACTGTCGGCTCTCAGACCATTTCCAGCTATTCCTACACTTGATCTTACCAAAAGGCTGAGAAGCGACTTTTCCACTTAATCGTTACTAAGTGCTGGGCTTCAGACTTAAAGGAGCACGAGCGGAGCCTCTTTGCTAAAAGGAAACCCACCTCTTCTTTGGGAGTTTAATTTTCGCGATGTAGCTCAGGCAGTAGTTGATTAAATCCTGGATCAGCGCCTCCCCGAGGTGGCCTTGAATACTCTAGGGAAAGAAAACACTGGAGTTACTTGGGTTAGCAGGAGAGGGCCACAGCAGGCTCAGGCCGCAGCCACCACTGCAGGATGTCACCACGCTGACGCAGCGGCGTCCGTGCCGCGCCCCACTGCCTTTTCAATGCTTTTCCATTTTTCTCCGGTTGAAAACATTCAGCACACCAGAAAAGCTCTAGTCAAAAGCTTTTTATGCTTCATTACTCGAGATTTTTGTATTCATTAGCTTTCAAACACTTCCTGAAAGACCCAAAGAGTTTATTGCTGCTGCTTCTGTTCAATTAAAATATCTACAGATGCTGACAGAAAGTACACTTGCCCTCACTGCTAACAAAAGCCACACGGTTCCTTTTAGAAATCCACTCGGCGAGGCAGCCTACCCTCGTTGCTGCTGTAACAGAAATATTAGAATTAAGTATCTTTAAGAAACAATTATGGGGCCGGCACGGCGGCTTACTAGGCTGATCCTCTGCCTGCGGCGCCGGCACCCCAGGTTCTAGTCCCAGTTGGGGCGCCGGATTCTGTCCCGGTTGCTCCTCTTCCAGGCCAGCTCTCTGCTGTGGCCCGGGAAGGCAGTGGAGGATGGCCCAAGTGCCTGGGCCCTGCACCCGCATAGGAGACCAGGAGGAAGCACCTGGCTCCTGGCTTCAGATAGGTGCAGCACGCTGGCCGTAGCGGCCATTTAGGGGGGTGAACCAATGGAAGGAAGACCTTTCTCTCTCACTGTCTAACTCTGCCTGTCCAAAAATATATATATATATATAAATTATGAAAATTTGGTTACCAATTTGGTATCAAAGACCTTTCAGAGAACAGTTCAGACACTCAGGAACCCACCTGTTTAGACAAGAGTTTCCCGTCTTTGTATGCTACCAAGCCATTTTCTGGAAACACGTAATCATATTTTTCAATCACTAAAAAAAAAAAATATTTTTTAGAATGCAATGAATCAACACCTATGTTTATTTCTTGATTAATGTTTAGCATCCAAAAAACTACTCCAATAAGGACTATAGAAGACTATTTTGTTTTAATAGACTGGGAGAGTGGGAAAAAGGAAAAAGCTCCTTTTAAAAATGATAAAGGCCCTTTGGTTACAGATTTGAAGATGACTGGGCTGGAGACTTGGTGATGGTTGGGGTGGTTTATTTCCTGCCCCTGCCCCGCGTTACTGTGTGGTGGTGGGGCCCCCACACCTAAGTGTTAGTAAGTTTCCCAGGTGATTCTGACACATGTGGGCCTTCAGCTGGGGAATGTGTGATTTTATTGTCACCACACTCTTCATTGTTACTACACGCACTCCCCTATGCTGACACAAAAGCTCACTGAGGATGTGGTTACATATACCAGCAGGAGAGAAAGGGCAACTGTGTCCAGGTGATCGGGTTTCTGGGGCTTACTGTGCTCCATTGTGCTGCCTTCAGCATTTCTAAACAGGTCGTCTAAAAGGAAAATTAAGCTCCAGTGGGACAGAGTTGTAGAGGGACTGCAGCGGTTACTTTTCCAGTAATCATGACCCAGTATTACTGTAATATACTACATCCGGAACAGTTCCCAGCTCGGGTGACTTTACCCCTAGAGAACATCTGTAAATGTCTGGAGACATTTTTGGGTTCACGACTGTGTGTGTGTGTGTGTGTGTGTGTGTACTCTGCTGGCATCTAGTGGGTACAGAACAGGGATGTTGCTAAATGTCCTACAATGCACAGGGTGGCCACCAGAAACAGAATTATCTGGCCCAAAATGTCAACAGCCCCAGGGTTGAGGACTTTGCCCTAGAGGAGCTGGTGCCACGATGTGAGGCAGCTAGGGACAATGGGAGTTGAAAGACTGATGACTGCAGCCATCTGTCCACCCATTGACTCTTGCAGCCAGGCACCCCCGAGGCCGGGGGCTTAGGCCTCGGGCTTCAGAGATGCCTGACGCAGGTCCAGATCTTCCAGACACACAGAACCAGAGTTTGCAGTGATCACACAGTGCTACATTGGTAGGGCTTACACTGAGCATCCCAGGTGCTGAAGGGGCCTGCAAGACTCTCCTGCAGTTTTCTGGGGATTCTCGTCAGTGTCAGGGGCAGCCTGGTGACTCCCGTGGTTAGGGGCTCTGGGAAACACTGCGTTAGGGGAACAAGAGAGGCAGCTGAAGTCAAGGCACCTTGCAGCCGTGCCTGAGGGAAGGGACAGTCAGGAAACCGGCACACAGAAGGATCACCGTGTGCACAGACATGGACACCTTGCTAGGTGAGTCTATCCATGTATCTCGGCCCCCAGTACTCAGTCAGCAACTCCAGAAATTCATTTATATGATTAAAAGCCAAGGAAAAAGAAATGCGAAGAAATTATTTCCCCAGACAAGGATGCAGAAAGTCTGGTATACAGGGATTTTGGGCAGAGAGCTGCCTGTGACCCTTGGCTATAGGAGCCAATAGCCTCCTAAGATGGCAATCTTGGACTGAAATATAATTGTAAATGCATCGTTTACCATCAGTTCCCAGCTGCTCCTGCACTTTCTCGAAGTCTGACCCGCCTACCACTCCGATTTTGATCTTCTGTCTCAACTTTTGTAGAAAGTCATCCATTTCTTTGGTAATTTTCTGCATTCAAAGAAGGAAAATACAACAGTTATGAGCCACAAAATATAGGATTACAAGAGTAATGCAAACCTTATTTTCACACATCAAGATTCAGTTACTAGATATGTAGCTAAGTTAAAAAATTTTGGTTGTAACTTGGGGCATTATGTTTTTACCAGAATAAACTCAAGTTTTCCTTATTTTTACCAAAATTTAAACACATAGGCAATATATTACTAATAGCTGTTATATATTACATATTGTTCCAGCTACTTTTCTATGAATTTATATATCTGCCTATATGTACATGCAAATAGGTCTTATTTCTGAAATATATATAAGGGGCTGGCGCTGTGGTGCAGCGGGTTAACGCCCTGGCTTGAAGCACTGGCATCCCATATGGGCGCCGGTTTGAGATCCGGCTGCTCCACTTCTGATTTAGCTCTCTGCTGTGGCCTGGGAAAGCAGAAGATGGCCCAAGACCTTCGGCCCCTGCACCCACATGGGAGACTCAGAAGAAGCTTCTGGCTCTTGGCTTTGGATTGGCACAGCTCCGGCTGTTGTGGCCAACAGGGGAGTGAACCAGTGGATGGAAGACCAACCGGCCCCTCCCTCCGTCCCTCTCCCCTTCCCCCGCCTCTCCTCTCTCTGTGTAACTCTGACTTTCAAATAAATAAATAAATCTTAAAAAAAAAAAGTCATGAAATATATATGAAAATATTCTATGTCCTGTGCAATGTGCCAGGATCCGTTAGGCCAGTGAGGGCAAATAGTTAATGCCAAACCACGTGAAATTAGGCACAAATAGATAGCCCTAAGCTTGGTGGGACTTTTATTGCCTGCTATTCGGCTGCACCACCATTAACTTTCCAAGCACCCGACCTGCGACATTCTAAACCGCCCGAGGGGCTGCAGTCAACAATTTCCAGAGGGGTTTTCTGCAGGTCCGGACTGCCCTGTCTCGGGTAAGACTTGCCCACACAAGCCCCTCCGGACAAGGAGCTTTCCGGGCCCTGCCCACTGCCCAGGTGGCTGAGAGCTTACTTCAGACCCACCACGCTGCCCTTCCGAGAGGGAGCTTTCCCTGCCTTGGTTGGTCATCCATCTCCATGCCTTCTTGAGACTCGGGATTCCTAAACCCAGCACAGTGACTGACTCTGTCAACACTCTTGTGGTGAGCTTTCCGTGCCCAGGCAGACTGGCTCATTCCTTTGAAATGCTACAGTCTATTCCAATTATGGGTTTAGGTTAATTTTAGAACAAACTATTATGTTAATAATGAAGAAGTTCGGAAGTGTTTTTTTTTTTTTTATAATTACACAAAAACAAAAATCAAAAAGCAGAAAAGGTCACTGGATTTTTTAAAAGATCCTATCTATAAACAGTGGTCTTAATGTTATTATTGTATGCTAGTTAGATTACAAACTATATAATAATTTAAAGGAAATTATAAACTGAGAAGAAAAGCTATCACTATATTAAGACAGATCACAGTGAAATTTTATTTTAAAAAGACTTATTTATTTGAAAGAGCTACACAGAGACAGAGAGAATCTTCCATCTGCTGTTCACTTCCCAAATGGCAACAGCAGCCAGAGCTCAGCCAGGCGCTCCATCCAGGTCTCCCACATCAGCAAGGAGATGGATTAGCAGACTAGCTGGGACTTGAATCTGTAAGGGGCGCTGGTGTATCAAGTGGCAACTTAACCCAATGTACCACAATGCTGGCCTCCTGTGAATTGTTAAAGTCTTAATTGATTACTGGGGCCAGTGCTGTGGCGTAGGTTAACCCTCCATCTGTAGTGCCAGCATCCTATATTGGCACTAGTTCAAGTCCCAGCTGCTCCACTTCCAATCCAGCTCCCTGCTAGTGGCTTGGGAAAGCAGTGGAAGGTGGTCCAAGTCCTTGGGCCCCTGCACCCACGTGGGAGACCTAGAAGCTCCTGGCTTCCGATCGGCGCAGCTCCAGCAGTTGCGACCAATTGGGGAGTGAACCAACGGATGGAAGACCTCTCTCTCTCTGCCTCTCCTCTCTCTGTGTTAACTCTTTCAAATAATAAATAAAATTTAAAAAAATTTCAAAACAAAAAAATAGAAACAGAAAAAGATTCAAAACTTGAAATTAAGGTAGAAAATTAAAAATTTACTTCTGGTAAACAATTATAGAAAGTAGTTTTGAGGGCCAGCATTGTGGCATAGTAGGATAAGCCATTGCCTGCATGCCAGCTTCCCATACGGGTACTGGTTTGAGTGCTAGCCTGTCTACTTCCCATCTAGCTCCCTGCTAATGGCCTGTGAAAGCAGCAGAAGATGGCCCAAGTGCTTGGGCCTCTGTACCCATATGGGAGACCTGGATGGAGTTCTGGGCTCCTGACTTCTGCGTGGCCCAGCCCTGGCCATTTGGGGAGTGAACCAGCAGACAGAAGATTCCTCTCTAACTCTGCCTTTCAAATAAATAAATATTAAAAAATATATATTTTGGGGACAACTAAGGAAATTCTGCCATGTACCAGTGGGGCATTTATAACACCAGGGCCTGCCCCTAGGGCTGATGGCCATAATCAGAGTGTCCATTTCTATAAAGTATCACGGGGACATGGTCTCCTTTGTTCAAGCCCAAGGGTACTTCCAAACTTCAAAAAAGCTTGAACAATGGAATTAAAAGATAATTTTGATATAAATCTTTTTTAGCAGGCTGACACTGTGGCATAGTGGGTAAAGTTGTCATCTGCAACTCCGGCATCCCACATGGGTGCCAGTTCAAGTCCCAGCTGCTCCACTTCTGATCTCACTCCCTGCTAATGGTGGAGGAAAGTACTAGAAGATGGCCCAAGTGTTGGGCCCCTGCACCCATGTGGGAGACCTGTGGGAAACTCCTGGCTCCTGGCTTCAGCCTGACCCAGCCCCAGCTGTTGCAGCCATCTGGGGGAGTGAACCAGAAGATGTATTATCTCTCTGTGCCTCTAACTCTGATTTTCAAATAATTTTTTTAAAAAGATCTTTTTGAAACCTATGCAGTTTTTTATAAAATATGCATTTTCCACGAACATGTTGAAGACCCTCATATGCACAGATTTTAAAAGTTTGAACCTCAAATAAATGGATGTGTCAATTCCACTTTCCATGAACTTTCGGAAGCCCCCTCATACACAGTGTCTCGTCTGATCTGCTACAACAGTCAAGATGTTGTGGCGAAGACCACATGGCCGGTGAAGCCTCAACTGTTTTTCTATCTGGCCTTTTACAGAAAAAAGTTGATCAAGCCTTGGGCTACAGTATGAAGCATTAGAGAATTGGTAGACTTTTCTTAAGTGTAATAATGATGCTGAGGTTTTGTTCTCTAGAGATGCAGCCAAGGCCTAAAATAGGTGGCGGTAAGGGTCAGTGATGAGTGCAGCCTAGGAAGCTGTCCTGCAGGAGAGATCGTCCATCTCTTGGTTCCTCATCGGATTCACTCCCCAAATGCTTGCAACACTCAGGTCTGGTCCAGGTGACACCAGGAGTCCAGACTCTATCCAGGACTCCCATGTGGGTGGCAGGGGCCCAAGTACCTGAACCATCTTCTGCTGCCTTGCGGGATGTGTTAGCAGGAAGCTGGCCTGAAACGGGAGCAGGCGGAATCTGAACTGGCACTCTCATATGCTGTCACAGGAGTCGTGTACTGCGACTGCTGCGCAGGACTGTCCCTTTTCTAAAGAGCAATTCCCCTCGAGGCGGAGAGACACAGGAGCAGTGAGAGATGGCGTCTATGTCTAAGGCAGCTCTTCTAGGCTGTTTCAGCGACACTTTTGAAAGTTTTTAATGGCCGGCACCGCAGCTCACTAGGCTAATTCTCCACCTGCGGCCCTGGCACATCGGGTTCTAGTCCCGGTTGCTCCTCTTCCAGGCCAGCTCTCTGCTGTGGCCCGGGAGTGCAGTGGAGGATGGCCCAAGTGCTTGGGCCCTGCACCCCATGGGAGACCAGGAGAAGCACCTGGCTCCTGCCATCGGATCAGCGCGGTGCGCCGGCCACAGCACGCCGGCCGTGGCGGCCATTGGAGGGTGAACCAACGGCAAAGGAAGACCTTTCTCTCT
This sequence comes from Oryctolagus cuniculus, assembly GCF_964237555.1. NCBI lineage: Eukaryota > Metazoa > Chordata > Mammalia > Lagomorpha > Leporidae > Oryctolagus > Oryctolagus cuniculus. Next base: position 27,393,675 of record NC_091450.1, read on the forward strand.
GTCTCTCTCACTGTCCACTCTGCCTGTCAAAAAAAAAAAAAAAAAAAAAAAAAAGTTTTGATGATAGGAAGTTGGAAAACGATTCTCCTAGGTTTGCGCCACCTTTCTTCTTACGGGCTTTGGTTCGAAGTTCCAAGTAGCTTTAGATGAAACAGCGTGTTAAGGAAAGGACTGAGCACCAACAAGCTTCTACAACACTGACACGTGCGAATCTCTGGAGTGCGTGCTAATCAGTCTACTGTTTAGGTCATGTCCTGTGCCAGCAGCTGCAGGAAGACAGAGCCCGTTCTTTTGCCTCAGGATTGCAATGTGTGGGCCCAGCGTTGTGGCACAGGAGGTTAAGCCACCACCTCTATGGCGGCGTCCCACATCAGAGCACCATTCAGCCCCCAGCTGCTCTCTGCCGATCCAGCACGCGGCCATGTGTCTGGGAAGGCACAAGATGTCTCAGGCGCTTGGTCCCCTGTGGTCCAATGGGAGCCCAGCTTGGAGTTCCAGGCTCCCAGCTTCAGTCTGCCCCAGGCCCAGCCAGTGCAGTCATTTGAAGAGTGAACCAGCAGATGGAAGATCTATCAATAACCTCCTGTCTCCCTACTGCCTTTCAACTAGGTAAATCTAAAAAGCAACGTGCTCTTCAAGGTATGAGAATGCACATGTATCAGGAAGTGAAAGGCTGGATAATCAATAAATCTGTTGCTAGCATTTTTATTTATTTTTTACTTAAGAAACAATTTTCTTTTAAATTATGGATTCTATTTTTTGATTGTTAAAATTATTTACGCCGGTGCCGCGGCTCACTAGGCTAATCCTCCACCTGCGGCCCTGGCACACCGGGTTCTAGTCCCGGTCAGGCACCGGATTCTGTCCCGGTGGCCCCTCTTCCAGGCCAGCTCTCTGCTGTGGCCCAGGAGTGCAGTGGAGGATGGCCCAAGTGCTTGGGCCCTGCACCCCATGGGAGACCAGGAGAAGCACCTGGCTCCTGCCTTCCGATCAGCGCGGTGCGCCGGCCGCAGCGGCCATTGGAGGGTGAACCAATGGTAAAGGAAGACCTTTCTCTCTGTCTCTCTCTCTCTCACTGTCCACTCTGCCTGTCAAAAAAAAAAAAAAAAATTTACATTCGTTGCAAAGAATATGTATTTCAAAGGAATACATTCTCAGTTGCCAGGTTTCTTTGCTATTTTATACTTTGTGTGCGCACAGCCCCATTGTTTCTGAGATTGAGAAACACCTTCCTGAATGGCACAGGACAACTGGACACCTTCCACTGCAAGACCTCGCGAGAACTGACAAACGACAATGCCCTGAGACCCCAGTACTGCGTGAAGCTGAGGCAGTCAGACCTTTATGGGGTCTCTGTTTCTTTGTTTAAAATGGTAGTAATAATTGTTTTACTTAAGATGAAAAAGGGAAGAAAGTGAAGAGGGCCTAATATCACGTAAAAAGACATGGAAATGTAAACCCCAGGCCACTATGGTCCATGGGACAAACCGAGCAGTTGTTTTCTTAAAAAAAAAAAAAAAAAAAAAATTGTTTATTTGAGAGATACAGGGAGAGGGAGAGGGAGAAGAAGAAGTAGACACAGAGAGAGTGAACTTCAAAGGTCTGCACAGCCAGGGCTGGGCCAGGCTGAAGTTAGGAGCTGGGAACTCAACCTGTATCTCCCATGTGGGTGGCAGGGACCCGAGGTGCAATCAGGAGTGGGGCCAGGACTCAAACCCAGGCACTCCACGGTGGGAGGCTGGAGTTCCAAGTGCTGCTTTAACCATATGCTACGTACCTGCCCCAGATGTTGGCTTTTCTAATAAAGCAGGCCTGTACTGGAACACAGCCACCCCATGTTTTTGCACGGTCTACAGCTGCTTTTGCAATAAGCTGAGTAGTTATTGCAGACCATATGGTCTGCAAAGACTACAACATTTACTATACGGCTTTTCTTAAAAAATGAATTGCTGGCTGCAGTTCTAGGCCAGCATGGTTTTTTTTTTTTTTTTTTTTTTTTTTTTGACAGGCAGAGTTAGGCAGTGAGAGACACAGAAAGGTTTTCCTTCTCTTGGTTCAACCCCCAAAATGGCCGCTACGGTGCTGCGCTGATCCGAAGGCAGGAGCCAGGTGCTTCTCCTGGTCTCCCATGGGGTGCAGGGCCCAAGCACTTGGGCCATCCTCCACTGCACTCCCTGGCCACAGCAGAGAGCTGGCCTGGAAGAGGGGCAACCGGGACAGAATGCGGCGCCCCGACCGGGACTAGAACCTGGTGTGCCGGCGCCGCCAGGCGGAGGATTAGCCTAGTGAGCCGCGGCGCCGGCCGCCAGTAAGGGCTTTTAACAACCCACAGGTGTGTGCTGACTGCTGCCTCCCATGGCTGGTGTTCCTGCGACCAGTCTGTACAAGGGAGAGCCTCGCCACGAAGCTGATCGTAGCTGAAACGTACGCGCGCCCGCAGCAGGCAGATCTGAGCGCGGGGGGCACGCTTCCAAGGGTGCAGAGACTCACCAGGCTGCCTGTGACGACCTAGGACGTCCCCCCGACCCCGACCCCGACCCCGGCAGGGGCTGCACAGGGCGGGTGGAGACGGCCCGTGCTTACGGAGGCCTACTGCGAGCAGACACCTTGCATTTGGTCCTATTCGGATGACACGTAACAAGCACTGTCCCCGCTTCCGGCTGGGGCTAACTGGCCCAAGCTGAGGCTCCGCTAGGTCCTCTGGACTAGGAAATCTACACTTTCTTTCTTTAAGATTTATCTATTTGAGGGCAGAGTTGCAGACAGAGAGAGGTCGAGATAGAGAGAGGGGGTCTTCCACCCAAGGGCTCACTCCCTAAATGGCCGCAAGGGCCGCGGCTGCGCTGATCCGAAGCCAGGAGCTTCTTCCGGGTCTCCCACATGGGTGCAGGGGCCCAAGGACCGGGCCCGTCCACTGCAGCTTTCCCAGGCCATCAGCAGGGAGCCGGATCCGAAGTGGAGCAGGTGGGACTCAACCCGGCGCCCATATGGGATGCCGGCGCCGCAGGCACACGGATGTTTAACTAGTAACAGCCGCAGCGCCGGCCCGAACCCTGCGCTTTCAGCATCTCGCTCCAAGGTCCAGCCACGCGCGACGGGACGGGGAAGGTCACACAGCTGCTGAGGGGGCCTCGGCTGGGGTTCAGGGCTCGCGGCCAGAGAACGGGCTGCTTGTTCTAACCCAAGTTTCCCGACCCCGCCCTCCCTCTCCGAGCACCCCGGGATCTTGACGAGCTGCTTCAGGCCCGTCTCCCGCCGCTGGGGCACCCAGACCAAGGGCAGCCCCTGGAGGCGGGAGGCGGTCCTCAGTTGCACCCAGGCACCCAAGCTGGACGGTCGTTCGTCCCGTCTAGGAGCAGAAAGTGCTCCGTGCCGGCTGCCGCCAGCCCTCTGCGCGCCGCCTACCTGCCGCGGGGCGGTCAGGGTCCCGTCCACGTCGAAGAGGCAAAGCGCTGGTCCCGGAGCTGCCATGGCCCCCGTTTCCGTCCACACCTGAGACGACTCGTTGGCACCCGGACCTCGACCCGGAACTTCCGGGTTCGGCCCTCTTCGCCGCAGAGCACGTCGGGAAGAGACTCCCACAGCCTCCCACAATGCCCGGGGCTAGCGTCGGCCACGGACGCTACACCACAACTCCCAGCATGCAACGCGCGTAGTCCGAGCATGCGCCCTTAGAGTTTCCGGCGGCGGTGAGGTTGTATCCGGCGCCAGGGAGCAGGGCCATGGTAAGGAGGAGGGTGATGGGCTGCGTCGGGGTCGGAGCCAGTGTTGGGGCAAACAGGCAGGAATCCTGAGCTTCTGGTTTGTTGGGTCCTGGGGCGATTGCCCCGATGTGGGTTACGATGTGCTCCTCCACGGCTTGCTGTGGTCTTGCGGGGTCACGTGGGCCAGCAGCGGTGCTAGCGAGCCTCGCGGGGGTGCTCAGGGTGGGCCCCGAGCAGTCGGCGCTGCTTATCCGTGCGCTCCCCATCCATGGATTCACTCAGCTGCCGAGACAGCTGCGTCTGTGCGGAACGCCTACGGGCTCTTGCTACTCCCAAAGGAATCCCCCATAACCACTCTTTACGCCGCGTTTCCATCGTAGTAGTGGTATAAGGTATCACACAAACACTGTGCCATTTTGCATAAGAGACGTGAGCCCTCTGGTTTGGGTGTCTTGTCGTGCATCCCGGAACCAAGCCCCTGCCGGTGCTGATGCACAGTGGTGCTGCGTTTACGGCGTAAAAACCGTTGTCTCGTTCAGTGTGTTCTGAGTGCCCGTTGGTAAAGCCTAACGAACTCACGCAGGTGGAAGCCGAGTTCTGAGAGGAAACGGTCTCTTGTCTCCCTTCCAGGCTGCCCTCCTCCGAGCTGTGCCCAGGTGGCGGGGGCCGGCCGCCTGGGGAAAGCCCCTCTGCGGGCTGTGGTCCTGCGGTGGGCGAGAGGATCCCAAGAGGTGGGTGCGGAGCAGGTCTCCCGGTTCCGAGGAGAAAGCCCCGGGCACAGAGACCGAGAAGTTCCAGATGGTCTACCGTTTCGATGCCATCAGAGCGTTTGGGTACATATCTCGGCTGAAGGTGGCGCAGACGGCCCTGACGCTGGTGGCTCTGCCGCCCGGCTTCTACTGGTACTCCCAGGGCCTCATGCCGCTCGACTCGCTGTGCCTGGTGGGTGGCATAGCTGGCTTCGCCCTGGCCATGCTGTGCTGGATGAGCCATTTCTTCCGCAGGCTCGTAGGCATCCTGTATGTGAACGAGTCGGGCACCGTGCTGCGGGTGGCTCACCTCACCTTCTGGGGCTGGCGACAGGACACGTACTGCCCCGTGGCGGACGTGGTCCCCCTGACGGAGACGAGGGACCGGCCCCACGAGGTGTTTGTGCGCATCCAGCAGTACAGCGGGAAGCAGACCTTCTACCTACCTCTGCGCTACGGGCGCGTCCTGGACAGAGAGCGCTTCACACAGGTGTTTGGGAGACTGGACTCGCTCAAGTGATCAGCTGGGCCTCTGGGAAGCCCTGGGCCCCTTGGGTCACTAACCAAGAAGGCTGAGGGTGTAGACGAGGCCGAAGGAGGGAATCGGGCCCCTAGAGACTGTCAGAACCCTGGGAGTTTGTCTTTTCGGAAGAACACAGAAATTCGGACCCAGGTTTACGGGAAGGCGCCCGAGTGCGGATTCTTCCTGCACTTGCGCGTGCTGTTCTTGCAGATAATGGCCAGGAGGTTCTGTTCGGATCCAGTTCTTGGAGGAAGCTATGCCACGGTCACCCGGACAGTTCACGGGTATTTGGAAGACAGATGTGGGAGGAGCACAGGGTTTGGGGTGCTGTCAGCTCGCTGTTCTGGGCAGCTGACGGAGTCTGTGTGAGCCTTGGTTTCTCACGTCTGTCAAACGGAAAGTTCTTTCTGTCTCGTGGGCTGGATGTCAGAACACACAGTAAACATGCAAGGCCGTAGCCCTGGGCGACTGGGAAGCGTCTGCTCAGAGGTGGTGGTCGGGGCTTTCAGGCAGCGCGCGGGAGCCCTGTGTTCTGCCTCTCCATGCACCCCTTAGCAGAAGAGTGGGACGAAGCGTGGCGGGGGCATTGCACCCTCCCAGGATGGTAACTGCACCCCGAGTGAGGCGCGACGCCCCAGCTGAGATGTTCCGCACCCACAGGCCGAGGCCGTCCCGCTGCGTCATGGAGCCAGATGGGTGTGTGTAGTGCTCTACCTCTGCGTGTTGCCTCCCGTGATCGGTGTGTGTGTCGGCCACGTAGCTTGTAGCAGGGTAAAGGTCTTCGTGATTTTGCCACGCATAAGTCAATAAATTTCGTATCACCTCTGTTTTCATTGTCATGTACTCATCACAAATGTATCGTTGTAACCATGTTAAGTGTACAGTTCAGGGACAGTAAGTACATTTGCAGTGTGGTGTAACCACCCCCACAGTTCACCCCCAGAAGTTTTTCACCATCCCAGGGCCTCTGTACCCACAGAGCAGCACTCGCTCTCCCGTTGGCAGCCACTAATCCCCTTCTGCCTTAGAATCTGCCTGTCTGGACATGGCATGGCCTGGAATCACACAGTATGTGCCCTTTCGTGACTGGCTTCGTTGGCTTGGTGTGATGTTTTCAACGTGTGGGTAGCGTGTAGTGGCATGTAATTCTTCCTTATAGCTGGACGGTATTGTTCCGTGTACTGCCACGTTTGTCTCTGTTCATGTGCTGGGGGACGTTGGGATTATTTTCACCTTTGGGTGCATCCCAAGATGTGGGACTCCTAGGTCCTCTGGTAATTCTGTGTTTAACCATTGGAGGACCTGCCAGACTTTTTACAGTGGCTATGCCGGGTTACATTCCCATTGCAATGTCCAGAGGTTCTCTCCCCTCCCTGCCTCCCCCCTCCCCTTCCCTTTTTTAAAGATTTATTATTTATTTGAGAGGCAGAGTTACAGAGAGAAGGAGAGACAAGATCTCCCACTCACTGGTTCACACTCCAAATGGCCACAATGACCAGCTCTGTCAGGAGCTTCTTCCGGGTGAGGGGCCCAAGGACTTGGGCCGTCCTCTGCTGCTTTCCCAGGGGCATTAGCAGGGAGCCAGATCAGAAGTGGAGCAGCCAGCACTGGAACCAGCGCCCAATGGGATGCCGGTGCTGCAGGCTGAGGCTTTAAGCCACTGCGCCACACCTTCGGCCCCAGGGGTTCCGAGTTCTCTACATTCTCTCCAGCACTGCTTATTTCCCATTGTTCTGCTTATTGCCGTCCCAGTGGCTGTGAAGTAGTAAGTCATTGTGCGTGCAGAGTTTTTAAAAACAGTTGTTCTTTTTTTTTTTTTTTTTTTTTTTTCTGACAGGCAGAGTGGATAGTGAGAGAGAGAGAGACAGAGAGAAAGGTCTTCCTTTTGCCATTGGTTCACCCTCCAATGGCCGCCACAGCTGGCGTGCTGTGGCCAGCGCACAGCGCTGATCCGATGGCAGGAGCCGGGTACTTATCCTGGTCTCCCATGGGGTGCAGGGCCCAAGGACCTGGGCCATCCTCCACTGCACTCCCTGGCCACAGCAGAGAGCTGGCCTGGAAGAGGGGCAACCAGGACAGAATCCGGTGCCCCAACCGGGACTAGAACCCCGTGTGCCGGCACCGCTAGGTGGAGGATTAGCCTAGTGAGCCGTGGCGCCGGCCAAAAACAGCTGTTCTACCATACCCGAAGTCTTCTGTTTTACATCATGTTATAGCACAAGACCATCTCAGTTACAAACACTAAAAACATTCAGGAAAAGCAGACTATTCCACTGAGTGGAAGTACAGGTCCCTTGAACCTTTACTATTTAGGCCATTTCTATCTTTCTATTGTTATAAAGAATTAGGATAGATATAAAAATACATATTGCAATATCTTTCCTCTGTGTGGACTGAAGATGGTATTTTGAGAAAAGTGAGTGTGTTATTATCAAGGTAACATGACAGGTAGATTTTTGGTAGTTAATTTATTCCTTTCTGAGAAGCAAATAAAGCACATAGTTCAAGACTCCGTGTTCCTGCAAACTTCCAAACCAGTCATTCATTCCGTTCGAACCTCTCGAGGGTCTGCCTTGTGCCAGACGCCGCTTGGAGCAGACAACACGGAGGTCAGTAGAAAAGAAGTTAGCCTTTGTGGAGCTTACAGTCAAGTGCCTTGGAGAGAGCAGACGTGAAGTAAATGCCATTATAGACAGTGACATGTGCAATGAGAATCTCATGGTCTGGGACAGTGTCAGGTGCACCACTGGCATTTAAGCCAAGGAGGCAGAGCCAAGAGCCACGACTGGAACCCAGGCACTGTGGTATGGGGTGCGGGCATCGTGCCAAGCGCTCACTGCCTCCTTTTAAGTCTCATTCATTTTAAGTTAAAGATGTAACTGAAAGGACACCAGCTGACAGCTCTGCTTCGTTTGTTACACTGCCACTGGTGTTAACTTACCGGCAGGAGAAGGTGGTCTGAGACCGAGTGTGGTTGAATCCTGCAGACGTTTGGAGACACTAGGCTCCCACTGTCGGTGCTGGTGCCCTGTGACTGTGCTGGACAGGGGCTGTGTGTGCAGGAGCTTCCTCCTGGCACGTGTTCATTCTGGGAGTGTGGCTCAGAGCCTGGGGGGGGCCTGCAGGCCTCAAACCCATTCGAAAGTGCCAACTCTTTGTTCAGCGTAAGTGGCCGGGCTCCCACTGACTTACAATCCTCTGATGGCTCAGCTTTGCAAGTCTGCCCCGGACCTGAGCACTTCCCACCCTCCCCTGTTGTCCACATCCTCGCTGCCCTCATCTCTTCTGGGTTATTGCAGTCCACTGCTTCTGTCCTTGGCCTACCAGAGTCTGTTTCCACAGCAACCAGTGTCCTTCAGTGGAGGAAGCACCTCAGTCTGCCACAAGAGCTGATGTCCTTGTGATAGCCCGCTGCCACTGTGCCCCCTCACCACATTGAGCCTTGGCTCCCCTCCCTGGGCCGCACCCCCTTGCTGGCGCCAGTGCCGTCAAAGACAGCAGCCTCGGGGCTTTGCGGTGGCTGCGCCCTCAGCCTGGAAGGCTTTCTCTCTAGACATCTGTGGAGAGCAGCGACCCCTTCCCTCCTCCGGTTCTTGCTTTCAGTGACGGGGGTGTTACCATTTGTGCTCAAGAAGCTTTACTGTAGGTCCCATCACATAGAAGACACAATGATAGAGTGCTTGTGGCTGTCCACTCCCTCTCTCTCTCTCTCTCTTTGACCTCCTCCCCAACTGTTTCAGGGACTTCCTGTGAGTCCCTTTCCCACACAGACATAGTCTCTTCCTATGAGCCCTAAAGGGATTAGTGACTTGACCCTGACTTCATTAAGACCAAAAAGTCATGCAGGTATCCTGGATCGGGCTAGTTCTGAGCAAGTGCCCTCATTGTGTCTGGGATGGGTCCCCAGAATCTCTTTGGACAAGCAAGCAGGCTGGGCATTTCCGATAGAAATGGCCAGGACAGGAGACACCAGAGTGACACGTGCTTGTGTGGGCTTTGTGTCCCTGGGCTAATTTGTTTTGCCTAAAGGTGAGGTCGTCAGCCCTGGCTCCATGTGTACAGTCCCAGGAGAGCTGCTTAAGAACCCCCTTGTGGGCCAGTGCTGCGGCTCACTAGGCTGATCCTCCGCCTTGCGGCGCCGGCACACCGGGTTCTAGTCCTGGTCGGGGCGCCGGATTCTGTCCTGGTTGCCCCTCTTCCAGGCCAGCTCTCTGCTGTGGCCCGGGAGTGCAGTGGAGGATGGCCCAAGTGCTTGGGCCCTGCACCCCATGGGAGACCAGGAGAAGCACCTGGCTCCTGCCATCGGATCAGCGCGGTGCGCCGGCCGCAGCGCGCCGTCCTCGGCGGCCATTGGAGGGTGAACCAATGGCAAAGGAAGACCTTTCTCTCTGTCTTTCTCTCTCTCTCACTGTCCACTCTGCCTGTCAAAAAAAAAAAAAAAAAAAAAAAAAAAAAAAAATCCCCCCGCGCAGGCCCATGAGTCAGGTTCTCCCTGGGAGGCGGACACCAGCTCTCCAGTGTGGAATTGGCTGAGGGGTGTGCAGCACCAGCAGAGGGCACACACAGCCCGCGCATTCTCCCAGCCCTCGACCCACAAGCTGAAATCGCCAGGAGACAGCAGGAAATGGGTTAGGGCAGGTGGTAGCTGGGAGCTGATCAAAACAAAACAAAACAAATTCACAACACAACAATGCTTGGCTTTGTTCAACCCGGGCAGTCCGGTAGGACTTGGGCATCTTAGGGAAAGTTTACATATTCTGCCTGCAGCAATAATCTAGTAGAAACACCCAAGAGTACATGTGAGGGATGGTCACTGAAATTTCTAATAGCAAAAAGATAAAAAGCTGAAGCTAACCTGAATTTCCATCAGTAGGCAGCACAATCCAGTAAACGCTGGTGGATCCATGCTGTGGAGTACACTTGGCCCTTACAAAGGAGGACGTGCTGCCGGGGGCAGAGATGGCCTTGGCAGTGTTCACCGACAAAAGCAAATCTGGTGTTTAAAGAAAATTGTGCTTTGTAGGGCCCCCCCGGGGAGGGGCTTGTGGGAGGGGGAGGGGGAGGGAGGAAGTCTTCCACTTCGGACTCTACCCCTCCCAAAACTGTGTAAAGGTTTTGTAGCCGGCATGTTGCTTGCTTTATGAAGGAAAACGCTGTCATAAACGCAAGTCTGCTGTTGCATCCCTGCCTCCTCCCGCACTCCAGCTCTCTAGGCAGAGGTTCGTCCGGGCCTCGGACGCTCGTGCTGAGAATTCTCCTACCGAGAGTGCAGTGGGAAGCACGCAGTTGCTGAAAGCACCCGTGATGCAGCCACGTGCGGCCCCTGTCAGGTGGCTGTCCTGCACTCTGCCTCCACCGCACCCCTGTGTGCTGTGACCATGCATCATGTACCATGCAGATACCATGTGTGTATCATGAGATGCAGAGAACGGGGGCCGTGTGTGTAGTCTGCCAGTTTTCAGAGGGTCGCCGTGCCAGCCCCGCTGAGCTCTGCTCTGAACGGTGGCGAAGCTCCTGGGGTGCGGATCGGATCGTGTAGTGCGTGGAACGCGTGGCTCCAGGTTGCTGTTCTTCCCAGACATGAGCCTTACCTTGTTGTGGGGCCGGAGCGTCTGTCCCGTCCCGCAGCCCAGCAGTAAATAAACAACCATGTTTAATGCACTCCCCAGAACCCAGTGGGCACAGGCTGGGGCAGACTGCCCAGGAATTAGGCTCGGAGCTTTCCTTCTGTCGCTGCTTTATGTCCTTGGGATGCACGAGTTTGTAAACGGAAAGCAGTAGGGTCCCTCTAAGCCCCAGGCAGTCAACTTTTATGGCCTTGTTTTGATCCTGCCACATTCAAAGATAAAATCTTGCCTGATTAATCAGGCAGGGTCGATACCATCTGGCCATGTTTGTGCCAACTCCCGGGACAAAACATTGGCTTTACTGATTAACAGCTGAAATATCTTTCAGGATTACTTGAGGGGCTGGCGCTGTGGCGTAGCGGGTAAAGCCACCACCTGCAGTGCCAGCATCCCATATGGGCACCAGTTCGAATCCTGGCTGCTCCACTTCCAATCCAGCTCTCTTGCTATGGCCTGGGAGAGCAGTGGAAGATGGCTCAAGTGCTTGGGCCCCTGCACCGGCATGGGTGACCTGGAAGAAGCTCCTGGCTCCTGGCTTCGGATAGGCACGGCTCTGGCCGTTGTGGCCAATTGGGGAGTGAACCAGCAGATGGAAGACCTCTCTCTGTCTCTCTCTCTGCTTCTCTGCCTCTCCTTCTCTCTCTGTGTAATCTTTAAAAAAAAAAATGGTAGCAGCTTCAGATCTGCGCACCTCTGGCTGTTGGAGCCATCTGGAAACTGAATCAGTGGATGGAAGACCTCTCTTTCTCTCTCTGTAACTCTGCTTTTCAGCTAAATGAATAAATCTTTAAAAAAAAAATCACTTGGAGAGTAGACTTCACATCTACAAGTGGGAACTCACCTCTGACAGCATGTTTGTTGGAGTCTGTGTTTGTGTGAGGCCGTGTTGAAAGGAGCTACCATACATGAAACAGCTACGTGTGCCAGGCAACTGGGAACGTGATCTCACTTAATCCTGCCAGCGACTGTGGGAGTCGGAGAACCCCAGAGAGGCAGTAGGACCTAGGGGCAAGGGCCCTGGCTTCCTCCCTGCTGGAATCCCAGTCCTGCACCTCCCAGCTGGGACCTCAGGCCACTTCCGTAACCTCTCTCTGCACTTTGGCTTCGTCATCTGTGAAGACAGCAACGGTACCACACTCAGGGCTGTTGGAAGAACTAAATGACCCAGGAAATGAAAAGCACTTACCAAAGTGTACAGTCCAGAGAGGCACTCGGGACACGTTAGCAAGCATCGCCTTCACCGGCCTCGTATTGTGGTGCAGGCTGAGAGGTGAAGTGACTTGCTTGTAGTCACTCAGCTAGACAGCAGCAATGCTGAGTCATGCTTCTGCCCGGCCCTGCCTCACTGGGGTGGAGGGAGGACGGATACAGAACACGGTGATGAGGGGCCTGGCCTTGGAGCAGCTGTGCAAAGCTGGGTCTTCCTGTGTCCTGTGGCTGACCCTGGGTAGTTGTGATCGTTATCTTGCTAGAATGTGAGCTGAGGGTAAGGTCCCTGCCTTGTCTGTCCCAGTCACAAGTATGAACTTCATGGCCTCCAGGGCTTCCTGAGCCCCAGGCACACTTCTGCAGGTTGAGTGTCTCCCAAGGTGTCACTAACAGGTGTATGCTATGTAGTAAGTACTTGTCATGTAACAAACCACTTCCCATCCCAAAAAGTCCACATTCACTCTGAAGCTTCCATTATAAATATCTTTTTTTTTTTAATTTAAGAATACTGATTAACACAGGAAACAGGTTTAATGCAAGGGACTGTGCATATGGTCATCAGTTACATTGTGACATGTTAATTTCATTATCATTTGTTGTCACTGTCAACATAAAACTGTAAACAAGACCACTTTGAATGTGTAAGTCTGCAATGCTCCCTAGCTACGGTTTTCTACCATGAGCTGATAGATACGGATATAGAGAGATCTAGAGATACATGAATGTTGTGCACAATTTTGCATGGTTACTGAGCCTCAGTAAGAATTATAAAAAAACACCCATTTATAATAAAAATGAGGATGTACTAAGACTAGCTATCACTGGACCTTGTTTTCTGTAAAAGTGACAAGACTCGCTAGAGACACTGACTACACTCTATGGCACAAATGTGTGATGGATCCCTCTCCAGACCTTCGGCCACAGAAGCACACCTGCGTGGGCTCTGCCCTGGACAGCAGCCTGTCCACGGGGCTCCCGTGTTTGCACCAACCTCTTCCCTATTGCTTAAGCTCTGCTGAGAATTCTTTTCCTTGAAAATCTTCCAGCTAGGTCCCCGCGCCCCGAAAGAGGATGTCTCAGGAACTCACCGTGCCCTGAGTCAACTTAGTGAGAAATGGCTTAGAAATCTTTACGAGAAGTAACTTCCCTTGGTGAGGAGTGAATAACAAATCTGGATATGGCTTTCCAGATAAAACGAGTTCATTCCTCTCTCCACCAGGGCCCTCTGGGGAGACAGCAAGATTCTGGAGCCGAGGAGAGCCAAGTTTCTGATTGTGCCCTGGCTGAAAAACCCTTTAGACTCCCAGAACCATACTGTATGTTTGCATCCCGTACTGAAGTTCTCAGCAGAAAGCATCACGCTGAAGCCAGTAAATGAATTTCTATTCTGTTTGCATCTTGTTTGTCAAATAAGGCCTTGAACCTTGGGATATTGGCTGTGAGTCTGGCTCGCTGGTGAAGGTGTGAGGCCAGGAACCTTGTGCCTTCTGCACATGCTGTTCCCGTCCTCAACACCCTTCCTTGCTCTGTCTCCTAGGCGAATTCTGCACAATGCTGCTCAAACGACACTGACTCCTTGAACTCTCCTCTGAGCCTTAGGCGGATCGAGGTCTGCCCTGTGCTTTCCTGGCATTCCTACACACACCTGTCCCAGGACTCGCCACGCTGCTTTAACTGTTGGCTTAAGAGTCTGTTCCCTCGCAAGCAAGGACTATGTTTCATTTCATTTTGTATCCCTGGTGCTTAGCCCAGAGTCAGGGCCGATGCAGGTATTTCATGAAAGTTTGATGAGTGAATGACTGACGTAGAAAAGAACGCACAGACACATGAAGCCTTGCAGAGAGAGGGAAGCATACATCCTCCACTGAGTTGGCAGCGAAAATGACCTCAACCAGGGCAGAACTCACTAAACGGCCAAGTCGCACTGACATCAGGAATGCAAAGTGAACTGGGTCTGCCCACGTCTGTCTACCATGTCAGTGCTTTTTGTTCCTCGACACAAAACCAGTGGGTGCCTGGGGCTGAGGAAGAATGGAAGCTAAATCTTTGGGTGAGCAGTTAACTAAGAGAGCGAAGGGCTGCATCAGGAACCTTGATAAGCCCGGCTTCCAAAGAGTCAAGCAAGGCACCAAGGGGCGGAGTGGCTTCCTTTCTGACAAAACTCAAGCCAGACCGTCTCGGTCCACACACGCGCACTGCAGAGCTGTAGGCCTGTCAAGCGCTTTCTTGGGGAGCAGTGGCATCCACTGCGTTCCCAGAATGGGTCATCTCCAGTGGAGACATCGCAGCCTCAGCCACAGCCCGGCTGAGCATTCCGGCGCCATCTCCCTGGTCGTCGGCACACTCCATCAGGTCAGGAAGAGCCCCGACTACAGGAAGCAATGCAGGCGAGCCACCAACCGACAAGCTACCTCTCCACCTGTGGAGCTCTGTGCCTCCCATTCGTGGAATCCCCTAAGTCCAGGCTTGGCTCCCTCTGATGGCACAGCCAAGCTGTTCAACGGTCTGCTCAGAAGGGATGGAAGATGGATGAGCAAAAGCTAGAGAAAGAGCCTCCTGGGGGGAGGGGTGCAAAATCAGGCCCCAGTAGGCCCTGGGAGATGGGATGAAGTGGTCCTGCCACCACCGACCCTGACCCTGGGCTTTCATCGCTGGGCCACGGGCTTGTGCTTCTGTCCCCTTGGCTCAAGTGTGTCCATTGTGTGGATGCTCAGGCTGCAGCTTCCTCGCGTACGGGCCGGGCTGACACTGACCAACAGGGGAGAGTTTGGGAATGGAGGACTTTGAGTAAGAACCCCAGGGACGCTGCCCAGAGATCTTCCCTGGGCAAAGCCCCATCAAGGGCAGAATTCACAGTTTAGAGGGGTCGCAGGTACACTGAGAAGAGGGATCCTCCTCGTAGGGAGACCAGGGGCCCCTCCCTACTCCCTAGCCCAGTCCTCGGGCAGCCCCTGCCCGCGCCATCACTGCCTTCTTCCTGTGATCTTTTCCACACCTCACTGAACCGTGCATGGGGGAGCTTGGAGCTCTGGGGCTGGGTGATGCCGTGAGAGCAGACCGCTTGCATAGCGTGAGGGATGCCAGCATCCTTGAGACAGGAGCCCTGGCCACCAGTCTCAGGAGCAGGTGTGATTCCCTCAACTGACTTCCAAAGAGTTGCTGGGGTTGGTCAGGGTGGGCAGAACGATGGCCAGGACCAAAGACGACATCTAGGGCTCAAGCAGAATTTCTGGGCTTAACCCAATGCAAACCATTAGCTCTGCAGGGAGGAAAACCAAGCCACACCCCTTCCTCTCAACCCTTCTACCCCAAACCGCCAAAAATCTCCTCTCCCCACAAATGACCCTTCCGCGTATCTGCTCACTTCTGGTACTTTTAAGTGAAAACATGAATTAGGCAAACTAATCAATTTGACAACTGCTGAGATCGGGGCTTTCTCCAAGTGTGGTGGAAATGGCTTCTTTACTTGAAGTCTGCTAAGATGTCGCTGAATATATTGAGGAACAGGTGGGCGTGGTGATCCCTGAAGACCAGCGTGGGACGGAAACGGATGGATTTGTCGCCGCAGCCCCCCAGCACCACACCTGGAAGGGGAGGCAGAAGGCAGAGTCCCACACTGGGAGGGAGGGCTGGAGGGCGAGGCCCACGTGTTACCCAGGGGCTGCCACCTGCCCTTCCTCCCACCCACCCATGCACGCGTTCCTCATCCACCTCCCCGCTCTCTCCATCCACCCCATCCACTGTTCCTTCTTTCCTTCCCCCCTCCTTCCCTCCTGACTCTGAATGCCGGCTCTGCTGCCCTGACCTAGGCTTGCTCACAGAGAAGTCCTGAGATAAAGTCCTCTCTTGCAGAAACTCGTGGTGTGGCAGGGAAAGCAAGGAAGTGGGGTGGGCATTGGACACAAGGGTTAGGTCGCTGCTTGGGGTGCCTGCATCCCACACTGAGTGCCTGCTTTGAGTCCCAGCTCCTCAACTTCTGACCCAGCTTCTGGTCAGCACACCGTGGGAGGCAGCTGGTCATGGCTCAAGTAACTGGGTCTCTGCCACCAGTAAGGGAGACACATACCGAGTTCTTGGCTCCTGGTTTTAGCCTGGCCCAGCCCTGCTTGTTATGGGCAGTGGGCCAGAAGATCTCTTTCTGGTTTTCAAACACAATGAAAATCAGTACATAAGGACACAACACAGGGGTAACTGTATGCACCTGTGTGGTGCTGAGCCCTCACTGAGGAGGGAGGGGCCTGCTTGTCCATAGGGTGACATCACCACTTACAGCCGGGCACCTGGGTGGTTTAGCAGCATGGACACTGTTTAAAAAGGAGGCTAAGCTGGCGCCGCGGCTCAATAGGCTAATCCTCCGCCTTGCGGCGTTGGCACACCAGGTTCTAGTCCCGGTCGGGGCGCCGGATTCTGTCCCGGTTGCCCCTCTTCCAGGCCAGCTCTCTGCTGTGGCCCTGGAGTGCAGTGGAGGATGGCCCAAGTGCTTGGGCCCTGCACCCCATGGGAGACCAGGAGAAGCACCTGGCTCCTGCCATCGGATTAGCGCGGTGCGCAGGCCACAGCGCGCTGGCCACGGCGGCCATTGGAGGGTGAACCAACGGCAAAGGAAGACCTTTCTCTCTGTCTCCCTCTCTCACTGTCCACTCTGCCTGTCAAAAACAAACAAACAAACAAACAAAAACAAAAGGAGGCTAATTAGCCCTGCCCTTCAGGGTGTGGCAGGGTCTCTGTAAGGTGGCACAAGGAAGAAGACACTGAACCTGACACTTGGCAGGTGCTCTCATCTCACCCCCTAGCCCCGACCTAGAACCGTCCAGCGGCTTGCCGTCACTTCTTAGGATAAAGTCTGGAGTCTTGAGGTTGACCTGCAGGCCAGTGTGCTGTGGTCCTGGCGTCAGGTCCCTCAGCTCCTCCTGTCCAGTCTGTCCCTCCCCACGCTCCACACCTTCCTTCCCCTCTGCCGCTGGTCACTGCACACGCCCCTCCCCAGGCTGGTCCCTGTTCAGCCGTGCAGACTGAGGGTGCAACACCGCTCCCCTCACTTCTCCGCCTCAACCATCTCCCCGGCCCCCTCTCCTCCCTCCTGGGACTTCTGGTTGTCGTGGGTTGTTATGCAATGCTGGACTGCCCACTTGCTGAGGAAGGGACCCTGTCTCCAGGGCTGCCCCAACCCCCCTTCTCAGTGAACAACTGCAGGGTGAATCCATGGATAAAGAAATCCCGCCTGGAACTTTGCCTTCTTTGGAGAAAGAACACTCAGGCTATGGCTGGGGGCCCCCAGACCACGGGCTCCCCCCTGGGCCACCCGGGAGCTGGCCATATCTTGTGCCCACACCAGACATCGCTGGCCGCTGGTGGGGCTCCGCGTCCATGTTGGGCTGCTTACCTTTGTTTCTGGCAACCAGGATGAGTTTGTTCCGTGTGGACTCGTCTGGAGTGTCGAAGGAGCAAAATGTGCCTCGTCCTCTCACTCTGCTGATGAACTGGGGGTACCTGGCCTGCAGAGGGGGAGACAGAGCTGCCGTCAACGCCTGCCCCCTGTGTGCCGCCAGGCTCCGGGGCCACACTCACGCAGCGTGCCCAGGCCAGAGGGACCAGCGTGGGGCTGGGAGCTCTGAGCCTGGATACCCAGGCCTGGGTAGAGAACGCAGCTCTGCCTCCTTCGCACTGTGCGTTCTTGGGCGGGTCACTCCAGTGAGTCACGCCTCTGTGTCCTCTCTGTAAAGGTGTGAATGCCCCCGCCCAAGGGGGCTGTGATGAGAAACGGGCGGGACAAGGTTTCCGCGTCCAGGGCCACGTCCAGTGCAGGCACCTGGTAGGACTCCACCAATGTGGCTGTTCCCAGAGAAGAGACCCTCGCCCTCCCTCGGGGCTGTGACGGTGGGAGGTGCACTGGGTGAAGGCGGCCCTGCCTTGGACCACATCTGGAATAGGGTCTCTGCAGATGTACTGAGTTAGACCAAGATGAGGTCTTACGGGTTGGACGGGGCCCTAGTCCAAACATGGGTGTCCTGTAAGCAGGACTCCGGGACACAGCGACCCGTGCACACAGGGGAAGAGGCTGCGCTGCGGCAGGTGCAGACATTGGGGCGGTGCAACCACAAGTCAGGCGAGCCCAGGGTGGCCAGCAGCTACCACAAGTCTGGAGGGAGGCACAGAATAGATTCTCCTCCCAACCTCCAGAAAGAACCCATTCTGCTGACACCATGCTCCACACACGACCCTGCAGAACTGGGGCAGGATCAGCTCCTGTTGACCTCAGCCAGGTGGTTTTTGGGGCTGAGGACAGGTACCCGGACCAGACATGCCCATGTCTCCCTCTCCTCTCCACTGTCCTCGCCAGGGACAGCACACAGTGGCCTGGGCAAGCACAAATGACTCCAGGGCACTGGGTCTTGTTTCTTGACAGCTCAGGGATAGGCGCTGGAGGTGGAGTCACGTTCTGGGGGTGGGAAAACCAGGCACTGCGATGGCCCCAACGCGCCCTACCTGGGGTCCTTCACCTGCCTACAGGGCCTTGGACTTCTGAAATTTAAATTTAACAGGAAGTCCTGCCTCACCTCCCCCTCTGGCCCTAAATGTGGTAACTCTATTCTAAAGATTAAATGAAGGGGCCAGCGTTGTGTCACAGTGGGTTAAGCTGCCGCCTGCAATGCCAGCATCCCATCAGCACCAGTTCGAGTCCCTGCTATTCCACTTTCAATCCAGCTCCCTGCTAATGTGCCTGGGAAAGCAGCAGAGGAGGGCTCAGACCAAGCTCCTGGCTCCTGGCTCCTGGCTTTGGCTTGCCCAGCCCTGGCCATTGCAGCCTTTGGGAGAGTGAACCAGCAGATGGGAGATCTCTTTCTCCATCTCTCCTTCTCTCTAACTCTGCCTTCCAAATAAATAAATAGATAAGTAAATGAATATTTAAAAGAAATTAAATGAATATTTATAAGAAATTAATGCTGTGTCTGGCACATAGTAAGTTCCCAATCAATGACGGAAATTCTTCTTCTTAGGTCATTGATCATGTGAGAGAGGCAAACACTGGCAGAGAACCTGGGCTCAGACCAGAGTCAGAATCCAGCAGCGCCACGCAGAAGCTGTGTAGCCCTGGACGAATTAACGAGCCCTCCCACGCCCCCGCCTCACGTCTATACAGCAGACGCCTAGACCACAGCGGTACTGCTGGACTTCAGGGAGAGTGCATGAAATCCCTACACTAAGTGGCAGCTGTTGCTGTTATCAGCCTTCCTCCCTTCCTTACCACCACCTTCATCACAACCTTCCCCGCCATCAACATCACCACCACCACCATCAGCATCATCATCTCCGTCAGCATCGACCCAACCAACGTCATCAGCGTGATCGCCATCGCCATCCTCATCCTCATCCCACCGCCATCCTCACCACTCATCAGCACTACCCTCAGCACCCTCGGCTCACTGGTCACTTCCAGACCACCAGGCCAGGGCCACCCGGTGAAGGTCATCTCTGCTCTCAATTTCTGGGCTCTGCTGGCGAGTCCTGCCAACACTGGTTGGCCCTAGCCAGTGCCCACCCCATCCCAAGTCTAGGAGGGTAATGTCTGGGGGATGCAGGTTGAGTGGGGAGTTTTACAAAGACCAGCGGCTCTAACACAGAGTGGCACTGTCCAGTGTGGTGGCCACCGGTGGCTGTCGGGACATGATGAGTCCAAATCCAGATGTGCTACCAGGGTAAATGTGCACTGGATTTCAAAGTCTTAGCTTAAGAAGAATATGAAACATCAGGTTACTTTTTCTCTAGTGATATAATATTTTGGATATAATGGGTGAAGTAATATATTAAAATTACTACCACCAGAACCGCTAACCAGGAAGTGCAGCACCAGGCTGAAAGGCTCGGCCGTGGCTCTTGTGGACGCCTGTGTGTGTGTGTGTGTGTGTGTGGTGGGGGTACCTGGAGGTCCAGCAGTCCTGTGAGCAGGGCCTTCCCGGCGTGGGTGGCGTTGCTCAGAAGGTCCTCGCGCTTGATGACATTGATGACCTCAGCCAGCAGCAAGTTCTTGCATGGGTCCCCCAGCCAGGTGTTGAAGATCCGGTAAGGCTGCAACGAGGCACGCGGTGCCCCAAGGGGGGCTCGCGAATCGGCAAGCTTGGGAGAGGGTCCCTCCCCCACCCCCAGAGGCACCTCTCTGGAGGAGGGGTGAAGCTAAGCAGCGAGCGCCCACCAGGGCCAGGAGGACAGCACCTGTGTCTCACTGAGTTCTTCCAGCACAACCCCTCACCCCAGGAACACCAGGGCAGCTGGCCCCTGTGGAGGCGGAGACTGAGGCTGGGAGAACTCAGTGATTGGTCAGGGCCGTGTCGTTCAGGGGCGTGGAGAGCAGGTGGGTGCCAGCGGGACCCCTCCATGAGTGGTTCAGGATGGTCGCTGTGGCTGACGACTGCACACCTCCCGCACTCCCTCACGGTTAGCGTGGCCGCGGGACCAGGGCCTCATTGGGTGTTGGAAACGGAATAGTTTCGGAGGATTTCTCACAGAAGGCTGCCAGAGACAAGGGGGCCGCTTCTCCCTTCTCCCCTTCTTTCGCTTCCTGCTTCCTGGAAC
Organism: Oryctolagus cuniculus; assembly: GCF_964237555.1. NCBI lineage: Eukaryota > Metazoa > Chordata > Mammalia > Lagomorpha > Leporidae > Oryctolagus > Oryctolagus cuniculus. The sequence continues at coordinate 27,414,058 of NC_091450.1, forward strand.
TGAGATGTGGTGGCTGGAGTTCCAGGAGGCGCTTTGGATACCGAAGCGAACCTTGAACTTATGTCAGAACGGTGGAGTGAAGGGTCCGGGCCCTGGGTGGCTGGGGGCAGTGGGGTGGGGGTGGGGGGGTCTATTTATACATGTGGTGGTTCACTGTGCCAATAAGACCATGGACTCTGGGTTAGAATCCTGACTTTGTCCCTTACGGGCTGTGTGACCTTGGACAACTGGTTTAACCTCTCTGTGCCTGATTCCTCATAGAAATGAGGAATGAGACCCACTTGGTTAGACTGTATGAAGGTAAAAAAGTCCAGGAGAAGTGGACTGGGCCAGGCCGAGAGCAAGTGCTCCGGGGGAGGAAGCCGCCGCTGACGGCATCGTTGTTTACGCACATGGAGGAGTCAGGAGACTCACCACCAACTCCTAGGAAGCTGCCTCGCAGACACAGCTGGGTGGTCCTAACCAGCAGCTAAGCCCAGCGAGCTGGGCCCTGGACCAACTCGGAACCCGTGTCGGGTGCCTCCCAGCCCCTCCTTGGCAAGCTGGGAGCTGTGGTTGAGCAAGGGGGCGCTCGCCGGCCTGCCCCGGGCAAGGAGAGGAGGCGGAGTGGACTCACAGCGTTGGGCCTGAACTCCTCCTTGTGGAAGAAGCCGCCGGTCATCATCTTCTTGCTGAAGGTCATCACGTCCGCAGGGTCGTCCAGGCCCCAGTGCTCGTGCGCCCAGAACTTGCCGGTGCAGCCCCCTCCGGTCTGGACCTCATCCACCAAGAAGGCACAGCCATGCTGGCCCGAGACAGGAGAGGGGAGGGAGGGAGAAGTAAACACGTGGAGGAGGCCAGCAGTCCACACCCTGGGTGCCCCACCGCATCCCTCTCTGAACCGCAAGCCAGGCCCAGGCTCGTGGGCGGCACGGAACGAAACCCAACAAGTCACCGCACCGGAGCAGCTCCAACCGGAGCTTTATGCGAGTGCTCCCTAAGGCCAGGAGCCGCTGCCACACGGGAACACGGCGACGCCCGGCGCCAACGCACAGCGAGAGCTGCTTTGGCTTCCATCCGGGTCCTGACCCCGTCAGAAGGAAATGTGTCCAACGGTGAAGTCTGCACCGTGTTCCCCAAACCCCAGCTGCCGTGTTCTGCCCACCACCTGGGGCCTCAGGAGCTCAGCAGGGGGGTTTCAGTCAATCAGCTCCCGTCCTGCCACTTATCTCTGAACCTGCTGGTTTGTTGTGCTGGTTCTGTGCGCGCTACACGTGGAAACAGACAGCACGCTCTCACGTGGAGGCTGTCCAGGGAGTGTGGGTCACGGCAGGCTGAGAGGGGAAACAGATCCCTAGAAGAGGAAGCAGGCAGAGGCCTTCCCCAAAGTGGCAGGTGGGCGCTGGTTGTGCAATCTGCTCTCAGGGAGGACTCCCCCATCCTTCCCCACCCCCCACTTCTCTGTCCAAAGTGCTGACAGCAGCCCTTGCGCACCTGGGAGTCTCCAGGGGCTCCGGAATAGATGTGGGGTTAACCTGTTGCTGAGGGAACCCACCCAGAAAGCCCCGTTGCCCTGTCCAACTGGAGCCCCATCCACTGACCTTCCTGGCGATATCCCTCAGCTTGCGAAAGAAGTCATCGGATGCGTGGTTGTCTCCGCCCTCGGACTGGATGGGCTCCACGATGATCCCAGCTACCGTCTTCTTCTTCTTCCGATATTTCACAATCAGATCCTCTACCTGCGTTCCAAAGGGGGGGTGACAGGCGCCTGCAGAGGGTCTGGTTAGGCGGCAGAGGTCCCGTGGACCCCTTGTAAGAGTGTTGAGAATGGGGTTTGGGAGCCGGAGTTGTAGCACAGTGGGTTAGGCCGCCGTCTGCAATGCCGGCATCCCACGTGCACACTGGTTGGAGTGCTGGCTGCTCTGTTTTCCATCCACCTCCCTGCTAATGTGCATAGGAGGTGGATGACCCAAGTGCCTGGGCCTCTGCCTCTCATATGGGAGACCCAAAGGGAGTTGAGGCTCCTGGCTTTGGTCTGGCCCAGCCCCAGCCATTGTGGCCATTTGGGGAGTGAACCAGTGGACGAAGACTTTGGTCTCTGTCTCTCTCTCTCTTTTCTGTTTTTATGTCTTTCAAATATGAAACAAACCTTTAGAAAACAGAAGGAACACGGGTTTGTGTGCATTCCCTTCCATCAGGAGCCACACAGGAGGACGGGAATGTGTCCTGCTTGGGATGGCTGGGGATGCAAACCAATAACCTGGGAAGAGTTATTCAGCCTTGCCAAGCCTCAGTTTCCTGATCTGCAATGTGGACATCCACACAGACGCTAGCTGAGGGGCAGCGGGAAGGTCTGAATGAGCAAACACAGCAGTGGGGGCTGCTGCTACTTCTCCCATGGCTGTGTTTCTGTTGCTGCTGTCCCTACGTGATCATTGCTCTTACTGGCAACTGCGCCCCCTGGGGGCAACATTGGAAATGCAGCCTCATGTTAGAAAATTGTAAAACCCACCTACAGCAATAGCAAGGGAGGTAGTGGTTGTGCTGGGTAGGAGTGGGGCTAACTCCTCAGTTGACCCAAGGAAATTTTCCAGGATGATAAGACATCCTTGGTTGGGGTGATGATGTACTCATTTGTCAAAACTCACTGTACCAGACACTTAAGTGGGAGTCTTCCGTGGCATGTAAATTATGCATGAATGAAGCTGACGTTGATTCTAAAAAATTTAGCTGTTGGGGCTGGTTCTGCGGTGTAGTGGGTACAGCTAGCACTGCAGGTGGTCCATATGGGTGCCAGTTAGGTCCCGGCTGCTCTACTTCTGACCCAGCTCTCTGCTATGGCCTGGGAAAGCAGTGGAAGATGGCCCAAGTCCTTGGGCCCCTGCACCCACATGAGAGACTCAGAAGAGGCTCCTGGCTCCTGGCTTTGGATCGGCACAGTTCTGGCTGTTGCAGCCAATTGGGGAGCGAACCAGTGGATGGAAGACCTCTCTCTCTCTCTCTGCCTCTCTGTAACTCTGCCTTTCAAATAAATACATAAATCTTTAAAAATAAATTCATTGTTAACAGTGATAGGTAGTAAGAGAAGCATTTGATTGTCCCTAAGTTGTTATGCTTCTTGTATTCTATTATCAAGTGTCATTTTATAGTTATTGAAACAGCAGTAATTATACTTTATTAATAGTTTAATAATCATATACAATTTTATTTTTGATATATATTTTATTTATTTGACAGGCAAACAGAGAGCTTCCATCTGCTGGTTCAGTCCCCAAATGCCCACAGTGGCTAGGGCTGGGCCAGTTTGAAGCCAGGAACCTGGAACTCAATCCAGGTCTCCCATGTGGGTGGCAGGGACCCCAGCACTTGAGCTCTCACCTGTGCCTCCCGGGGTGCACATTAGTAGGAAGTCAGAATCAAGAGCATTGTGGGACTCAAACCCCGGCACCCTGACACAGCATGCGGCATGCCAGGAGGAACCTTAACTCATGCACCAAATGCCTGCCCTGATAATTATGCATAATTTTAAAAACCTAGGGCTGGAGCTGTGGTGTAGTCGGCTAAGCTTCCGCCTGCGGCGCCGGCATCCCATATGGGTTTCAGTTTGTGTCTGGCTGCTCCTCTTCCAATCCAGCTCTCTGCCATGGCCTGGGAAAGCAGTAGAATATGGCCCAAGTGCTTGGGCCCCTGCACCCACGTGGGAGACCTGGAAGAAGCTCCTGGCTCCTGGCTTCGGATTGGCACAGCTCCTGCCATTGCGGCCATTTAGGGAGTGAACCAGTGGATGGAAGACCTTGCTCTGTAACTCTGCCTCTCAAATAAATAAATAAAATAAAAATAAACCCCCAAACTCATACCTTTACATACCACAAAGAATAAGGAGAAGCCTTCTATTTGGATGTAACTCTGCCTTCACTCTCCACCAATTACCCCCAAGGAGTCCCTGAGGTGCTTTCCTTTGCTTTCAAAGCCTCGTGTGCAATTTGTCATTAAATGGTTATTTTTGCACATTTGTTCAAGCCCGTCTCTCCTAATACTCTGTGCTCTCCTAAACACTCGCCATGAATCCCACACAGCATGGAACACTTAGAAAGCAGTTGGTCCAAACTGAGTTGTGCTTTGAGAGTGAAATACACGTCATGGTGCAGCAGGTCCAGCTGCCGCTTGCAATGCTGGCATCCCATATCCAAGCATGGGTTAGAGTCCCGGCTGCTCTACTTCTGACCCAGCGTCCTGCTAATGTGCCTGGGAAGGCAGTGGAAGATGGCCCAGTCTGAGCCCCTGCACCCATGTGGGAGACTCAGATGGAGTTCTGGGGCCCCTGGCTTCAGCCTGGACCAGCCCTGGCTGTTGCAGCCATATGGGAAGTAAACCAGCAGATACAAGATCTCTTTCTCTCTCCCTCTCCATCTCCCTCTCTCTTTGTCACTCTGCCTTTCATGTAAATAAATCAATCTTTTTAAAGCTTTATTTATTTTATTTGAAAGACAGTTACAGAGTGAGAGGGAGAGACAGGCAGAATTTTCCATCCACTGGTTCACTCCTCAAATGGCCTCAATGGCTGGAGCTGTGCCAGACGGAAGCCAGGAGCCAGGAGTTTCTTCTGAGTCTCCCATATGGGTGCAGGGGCCCACACACTTGGGCCATCCTCTGCTGCTTTCCCAGGCGCATTATCAGGAAGCTAGATTAGAAGTGGAGCAGTCAGGAATTGAACCGGCACCTATATGGGACGGTGGTGCTGGAGGCGGCGGCTTTACCCGCTACACCACAACGCTGGTCCCAATCAATCTTTTTTTTTTTTTTTTTTAATGAGTAAAATTTAAGTAATATGTTGAAAGCTTAACATAATAATATAAAATATCTCATTACTAATGTTAAATATTAGTTACATGTTGACATTTTGGATATCACATTATTAAAATTAATTTGAACTCTTTTGAGTGTGAATGCCTTTGATTACTAGAAAACCTGTAGTTCCAGGAGTAGCACTGTATTTCTAGTGAATAGTGCAGTACCTGATTCCATGATCTTGTCTCTTGCGCTTACCACTGAATATGCAGCACCTAGCACTCTGTTTAATGCCTACTCAGTGGTCAGTAAACACTGCGTGAGGATGTGTCTTACAGAAAGCCAGCAGCCATGTCTGAGCTCAAATACAAACTCAACAGTGGTGCTCATTTTTATTTTCCAGCAAAAGAATCCTCCCAGGGCCCTCTGTGAAAACTCAGTGCAAGGAACAGATCACAGGGGCTGTTTCTGGATGAACTGGAAGCCCCATCCTCAACCCCGGCGCAGTCCCCAAGGCAGCCTAAGTTAGGAAGTGCCAGGACTCCAGAGAACACTGAAAGCCAGCAGGCTACAGGATTTGGGAAACCATTTTTCCCTATGTGACACTCCATATTCTCCCAACAAATTGATTTTCTCTTATTTTAGAGTCATTGAAGTTTGCCCCCAAAGAAACATCAACGATACAGAAATTGGTACCAGAAGTGGGGTAATGGAGGCTGGGTGCTAGAACAATGACAGAAAGCTGTCTTCCTAGCTTTCCCAACGTGGAGCACGCAGCACATGTGGTCCCCCAGCCGCTCCATCCCTCCCAGGGAGCACTACACAGGTCCCACATACACTCTTCTCTGGGGCTAAGTCTCGGGTTGGTGAGGGACAATGAGATGGAGCTGCAGGGAGGACCTGCAAGACCCCGGGGTTACCTCTTCCAGACAGCGTGCCTCTTCTTGTTGGTTCTCTTTCACAAACTCCTCCAGCGGGTATTTCAGCCGTGGGAACGGTGCAATGGGCCAGTCGAAAGAAGGGATGTCGATCTTGTGAATCGCTTTGGAGTGCGTGGTCGCTAAGCAACCTGAGGCCAGCAAGACAGAGAAGCAGGTGCTTGGCTTGGGGCCTGGGGTGAACGGTCTTCAGACGATGGGCATTTCAACTCAAGACTTCAAGGGCTCAGGGACACTGCCGCCTGCAGAACCCCAGTTCCTGAAACACCGTCAAGCTGAGGCCGACCCTGTGAACCCTAATTTGTGTGCCGACCCTGTGAACCCTAATTTGCTTTGCGACGTATCACAGACTAATCTCAGGCTCCGAAGACTGATGAACAAGGGTTCCAAACCCTGCTTCTGTCATCAAAGAGCACAGCGAAGTCTTCCCTTGCTGACCCTTGATTTCCGCCCCTGCAGAGTAGGGATAGCGACCCCCACTGTGCAGGGGAACTGAGTGGAATCAAGAATCAAGGAGCCAGACTGTGTAAACCATCAGCAACAGATCGAAGGCAGCTGTCGCGAATGTTTCTGCTGTCATTGTTACTCTACGCGCCACCTTGGGAGCACACAGGTCCATCCTTACCCATGGTCCTCCCGTGGAACGCGCCCATGAAGGAGAGGATGCTGTAGTCCGGGCACCCGGGGGCCTAGAACCAAGAACAGGGGTCATCAGTCACCATTGTAAGGACCGAGGCCAATACTGAGGTTACAAACTGGACTCCTGAGGTCTGTATGCATGTTTTGCCCAAATGCTTAAAAAACATTTATTTTTTTAAAGATTATTTATTATTTATTTGAGAGGTAGAGTTACAGACAGTGAGAGGGAGAGACAGAGAGAAAGGTCTTCCTTCCGTTGGTTCACCCCCAAAATGGCCGCCACGGCCGGAGCTATGCTGATCCGAAGCCAGGAGTCAGGTGCTTTTTCCTGGTCTCCCATGCGGGTGCAGGCGCCCAAGTACCTGGGTCATCCTCCGCTGCCTTCCCAGGCCACAGCAGAGAGCTGGATTGGAAGAAGAGCAACCGGGACTAGAACCCGGTGCCCATATGGGATTCCGGCTCTGTAGGCGGAGGATTAGCGAGCTACAGTGCCGGCCCTTAAAAAACATTTAAAAAATCCGGAGATTTCACATAAATACTTGAGTATTCCTTATCCAAGATACTCGGGAACGGAAGGGCTTCACATCTCGGAATTTTTCAGACTTTGAATTATCCGCATAGACTTTGCCAGGTGAGCATGCGTAATCTAAATCCAATATCTGAAATCTATCTCACGGGCACTCCAAGGTCTGAGAGTCCAGGTTTTCAGACAAGGGTTGCTCCAGCTGTGTCAGACTTTCTGGCTTCTCCTGAGATTGGCTCCATTCGGGCCCGTTTTTCTCCAGCGGCAGCAGTGGGTGGCCAAGCCCAAGGCCGGGCTTCTCCACATCACTGGCTGGGCCACTGGGAGCACCTGAATTTGCAACCTCATTCTGCAGGCTCTGGCCCTCCTGGCTGCAGACGGCTTGGGAGGCCCTGGCTCTCAGGTGGGCCAGGGGTGCTGTCTCAGGTGACCTCAGACAACGGACCCTCACAAGAAGGGTCAGAAAGGGGGGAGGACAGGACTCCTCCCTTTCCCTCTCCCATGGTCACTCCCTGGATGTGGGAATGGCATGGACCCCAAGGCAAGAACTCCCAGCTACTTCCCGGCTTCAGGCAAATGAGCAGCTCTTTGTGTTGTTTTCTATGAGTTTTCCTTCTATTTGGTGGCGTGGAGAGAGAGAAAGAGACTTCTCCGATCTACTGGTTCACTGTCCAAATGCCCACCATAGCCAGGACTGGGCCAGGCTGAGGGCAAGGAATTCAGTCTGGGTCTCCCATGTGGGTGGCAGGGACCCAACTATTCTGAGCTATCATCTGCTGTCTCCCAGGGTGCGCATTAGCAGGCAGCTGGAGTCAGAATGGAGTATCAGATCCAAGCACTCCCTTGTGAGCAGTGGGCGAACCAAGTAGCATCTCAACCGCTGCGCCAAACGCCCACCCCACCCTTGTGTTGTTTTCCTGACCCTCTACCCAGCAGGGGAACCCAAACACGCCTCCAGCTCACTCAGGCAGAACTGCCTGCGGTGCCTCGGAGCTAACCCCGCGGCCAAGGTTCCAGGAGGCTGGTGCAGCATTTTCTCCGGCTCCCCAAGACCCTGGGAAAAGCTCCAAGCCCTCCTCCTACAAATTCCAGAACACCCTCTGGTCATGTTTCCCTTTGTCTCTTGATTATAACTAACACACTCATAATGCATCATTATGCACATTCAGACACACTCCCTCAGGAGGGACGGGAGAGAAAACAGTGGATGGAATCGGATGTCCGTGGATTTAGGATGAAAGCAAAGTTAGACAAAGAGGTAGGGTAAGGTCCCATTACAAAAATGGACAGAGGAAAAAAATGCATGCAAGCAATTCATGTAGGTTTATAAGAAAGAAAGGTGTGGATGCTCTTGCTACCAAGAGGCAGGAATAGGAAAAGTACATGTTAAGAAAGCACAACAAGGCCAGCACCACGGCTCAATAGGCTAATCCTCCGCCTTGTGGCGCCGGCACACCGGGTTCTAGTCCCGGTCAGGGCGCCGGATTCTGTCCTGGTTGCCCCTCTTCCAGGCCAGCTCTCTGCTGTGGCCCGGGAGTGCAGTGGAGGATGGCCCAAGTGCTTGGGCCCTGCACCCCATGGGAGACCAGGAGAAGCACCTGGCTCCTGCCATCAGATCAGCGTGGTGCGCCGGCCGCGGCAGCCATTGGAGGGTGAACCAATGGCAAAGGAAGACCTTTCTCTCTGTCTCTCTCTCTCACTGTCCACTCTGCCTGTCAAAAAAAAAAAAAAAAAAAAAAAAAGCACAAGAAAAAAACTCTCACCAACCAGAGACAAGCCTTTGTGAACATGTTGGCAGGCTTCCTCCTAGGACTTTCCTGTTTTTATTTCCTTGGTTGAGAGCACAGTGTCCAAACACTGGCGCTTCCACTCTTTCCACTGAATTATAGCTGGTAAATCCCAGCCAAGAGAAACCCTGTGTAACTGTCTTTGCTCAGAATACTGTGAGGGTAAACACTAGGTAATTACGCTCAGTGGCTCTTGATTCTTTTTTTAAAATAAAGCAGTGGACACTTCTAAGTCTTAACAGGGGTGCTGCCTGCAGCGCGAGCATCCCATATGGGAGCTGCTCCCCTTCCGATCCAGCTCCCTGCTAATGGCCTGAGAAAAGCAGCTGGAGATGGTTCAAGTGTTTGGGCGCCTGCCACCTGTGGGGAGCAACTCGGACTAGACTAAGTTACTGGAATTAAGACTTATTCTATGCATCTGCTCTCCCACAATATGGCGCTGGGAGAGGAGTAAACAACTTCTACACAGGTGCCTCCAGTTCGACCAATAACCTGCAGGAGCTGATCCTGCTCCTGATTGGAGGAGAGCAGCGTACTCGGCGTGTGGGTAGCAGAGTTGGGATTGGTGGAAGAGGACTATAAAGGAGGAACACCTAAGGGGAACATCCGGATAACATCTGAGCAGCCCCCGAGAGAGCCGGCCGGCGGTGTGCCGCTCCCCTGCGGAAGTGGGGAAAGTGGCAGGGGGAACCGCCCTTCCACGGAGGTGGAAGGGTCGGTAGCCAACCCGGGAAGGGCCGAGCAGACAAAAGAACAGCGCAGGGTCCTGTGTCGTTCCTCCGTGAAGAGGGGGAGCGACACCACCCACATGGGAGACTTGGATGAAGCTCCTGGTTCCTGGCTTCAGCCTGGCCCAGCCCTGGCCATTGTGGCTGTCTGGGGAGTGACCCACCAGTTGGAAGAGCTCTCTCTGTCTCTCCCTCTCTCTGTGTAACTCTGACTTTCCAAATAAATAAATCTGTAAATCTTAATGGGATCCCATCCACAAATCACAGGAGAGGCCGGCTCGAGGAGAAGTGGATGTGGGCTTGCAAGCTGACCTGCTGTTTGATCTCCTCTGTAACAGCTCTCCAGCCACCTCCACCCCAACAGGGTCTCCCTGGAGTCTCTGTGAACTGCTGGGTTGCGTGTGCAACCTCTGCACTGACTTCACCTTCCCTGTTCCTGGTGATTGCTACCATGACCATCAGGGGGGTGAACTCCCTGTGCACATGAGGGCACTTCAAAAAGCGCCTGGGAAAATGAAATGAAAAGACAAGCTCAGTTTGGTGTCAAATATTTTGAAATCAATGCCTACATTTTTCCACATTTTGCATTTTCCATGAAATTCTGGAAGGCCCTTTGCATGCATGGATTTCAGAAAATTTTGCACCAAAATAAACTTTTCTTTAATCCCATTTCCAAGAACATTTTGATATGTACAATGGCACTTGCATTTTGGATTACTGTAGAGACTACATGAACAGCAGGAGGCCCCACTGCACTCACCTGGTTAATCATGCAGGTTTCCAGCTCCTCCTTTGAGAATCCTCTTTGCCCTCTCTCCTTGCTCTGACAAATCAGAACAGAACAAAATCTCAGTGCGAGCCTGGCGAGACCAAGCCTCAACTCCCCACCCCCACCCCAAAATCAAGACAACCAGAGTGCGGTAGCCCGAGAGTTGATCTCATGCATGCATGCCATGTGGCAGCACGGGACTGCTAATCGTGCTCGCAATGCGAGACCTAGAAGACGTCCTAGGAGGCATTCATGTTCCAACCAGGAAGACCCACTGAGCGGGATGTGTAAGAGAATGGTGCAGCGCCAATCGCAGGGAGGCTGGATGCCAAAGCCTTGGCCTTTGCACCATGCCTGCTGGGATGTTTGGGGAGCTCCATCCGTGGAGGCAGTGGCCCGCCCTGGATTTCAACCCTGGTCAGTGGAGTCTAATCCTCCAGCCAGTTGGGACGAACAGCGGGACCAGGGCTGATGTGTGACTGGGCGAATGCGCGCATGTGTGCACACGTGTGTGTGTGTGTGCACACGCACAGACCCCAGACCTCACCCGGTACCACATGAAAACGGTCTTGAAGGCGTTCTCGTTGGAGCAGGAGCCGCAGGCCATGGTGATGAGCTGAGACATGCCTTTGGGAGCCACCTGCAGTGAGAGGAACAGCTGTGAGCCAGGCCCCTTGGGGTTTCCCACTTTGCCTCCTCGGAGCTCTTTGCAGAGGGGCTGTGCCCTGAGCTCTGGGGGCTGTGGGTGGTGTGCAGGGAGAGAGGCAGAGGGGAGAAACAAGAGATGTCAGAGAGCCACAACGGGGGGAGAAGCCCCTCCCACCCCTCCTGATATAACTGCCACCCCCGAGACACCCACACTTCCAGGTAGAACGTAAAGTCCCCAAGGACTGTAATCCACGCGATAACTCAAATCGAACAGCTGGGCGGACTAAATATCCCACGCAGAACTATCAGGGGCAGATACGAACTCCCCCGGGGCCCCCCATGTCCTGCACACAAAGAATCCCCTCCTTTCCTTCCAAAGGAAGACAGGAAACGCTCTTGGTGAAAGAAGAAGCCCGGAGCAAGACACAGTTAAACAAGCCGCATGCTAACCCCCGCGGCTGCAGCTCTCAGTCCCCGCAGGTGCCACCCCCAAGGTCAAGGCTGGAAGTTTCTGCGGAACTCACCGAGAGCAAGGACTCGCGGAGCTTGTCCACGAAGTTCTCGGGGGGCAGGATCCCCAGGGCCGGCCTGTTGATGAACGTGCTCTGCAGAGGCCGGGAGACAAACGGGGACTCCTCACTCGGGGCCTGACCCGGCCCCCGGCCCTGCTGGGCACGGGTGCTGTGTCCAGGCAGCTCCTGGGTGTGCTACGGGGGGGTGGGGGGGGGGCTGTGCCACCGCCGGGAAGGACAGACTTCCCTTGACCCTGGGACTGCTCTGGGCTTGGTTCCCTGGTTGTGAGCTCCCACTCCAGTCACATCAGGTGCTCGTGCTGGGGGGACACTGAGGGACAGGCACACGGGGCCTCTCTGTACTATTTTTTGCAACGTCCTGTGAACCTATAATTTTAAAGGTAGTGTATTACTTAGTTACATTTATTTGACACAGACAGCACTCCCATCCAAATGCCCACAACAGCCAGAGCCGAGCCAGACCACAGCCAGGAGCTCAGAACCTCTGGGTGGCAGGGACCTAACTGAGCCATCTCGCGCTGCTTCCCAGCGTCTCATTAGCAGGAAGCTGGAAGTGGGAATGGGGTCAGGACTTAGACTCCGTACTCAATATGGGGAGCAGGGACCTCAACCAGAGTCTTAGCTGCCAGATCAAATGCTTACCTTGAATCTACTGAAAAAAGAAATCAGAATGGCTAACAAGCAAAGAAAATGGACAATAAAGGGCACTGCCAAGGACACAGAGCGACCAGAACTCTGATTCACAGCTGGGAGAAGGTAAAACGGTGCAGCCATACTGGAGAGCAGCGTGGCAATTTCTTATAACGCGAAACACACACTTGCCCCATTCCCCAGCAACATACCCCCAGGCACGCACGTCCTCAAGTGACACGACGTACAAGTGAATGTTTATTATGGCTTTTGGCCTCACTTGCCAAGAAGTGCAGACAACCCAAATGCCCCTCCACAAAGGAAAGGAAACCCAAGCTGTGGTCCCTGCACACAGTGGGGCCACTCAGCACCAACAAGGCACAACCTATGCGTGCAGGCAACCACGCGGATGAATCTCAGAGCCACGACACGGAGTGAAAGGGGGCAGAACCAAAGGGTGACACACCGTGCATGCCGTTTGTGGGATGGCGTGGAAAAGGCAAAAATACAGCAACAGAAAACAGCTCCTGGGGCTGGTGCCATGGCACAGTGGGTTCACGCCCTGGCCTGAAGCACTGGCATTCCACATGGGTGCCAGTTCTAGTCCTGGCTGCTCCTCTTCCGATCCAGCTCTCTGCTATGGCCTGGGATAGCAGTAGAAGCTGGCCCAAGTCCTTGGACCCCTGCACCCACGTGGGAGACCTGGAAGAAGCTCCTGGCTTCTGGCTTCGGATCAGTGAAGCTCCAGCCATTGCAGCCAGTTGGGGAGTGAACCATTGGATGGAAGATCTCTCTCTCTCTGCCTCTCCTCTCTCTGTGTAACTCTGACTTTCAAATAAATAAATAAATACATAAGTCTTTTTTTTTTTTTTTTTTTGACAGGCAGAGTGGACAGTGAGAGAGAGACAGAAAGAAAGGAGCCGGCGCCGTGGCTCAATAGGCTAATCCTCCACCTTGCGGCGCCGGCACACCGGGTTCTAGTCCCGGTCGGGGCACCGGATTCTGTCCCGGTAGCCCCTCTTCCAGGCCAGCTCTCTGCTATGGCCAGGGAGTGCAGTGGAGGATGGCCCAGGTGCTTGGGCCCTGCACCCCATGGGAGACCAGGAAAAGCACCTGGCTCCTGGCTCCTGCCATCGGATCAGCGCGGTGCGCCGGCTGCAGCGGCGGCCATTGGAGGGTGAACCAACAGCAAAGGAAGACCTTTCTCTCTCTGTCTCTCTCTCTCACTGTCCACTCTGCCTGTCAAAAAAAAAAAAAAAAAAAAAAAAAAGAAAGGTTTTCCTTTGCTGTTGGTTCACCCTCCAATGCCCACCGCGGCTGGCGTGCTGCAGCCGGCGCACCGCGCTGATCTGATGGCAGGAGCCAGGTGCTTCTCCTGGTCTCCCATGGGGTGCAGGGCCCAAGCACTTGGGCCATCCTCCACTGCACTCCCTGGCCACAGCAGAGAGCTGGCCTGGAAGAGGGGCAACCAGGACAGAATCCGGCTCCCCGACCGGGACTAGAACCCGGTGTGCCGGCGCCGCTAGGTGGAGGATTAACCTGTTGAGCCATGGCGCCGGCTTATAAATACATAAATCTTAAAAAAAAAAAAAAAAAAAAAGAAAGAAAGAAAAGAAAAGAAAGAAAACAGCTCCTGCTTGCCAGGGGCTGGGGTGGAGGCGACAGATGTGGGTCCAGAGAAACAATTCCCACTGCAAGGAACTCAAGAGTGAGAGCTGGGTAGTAAATGGGCGCTCATCCCCAGGGGCGGGGTGGGGGTGGCAGGGGTAACCGAGATGAGCTTGCTTGTGTAGGGGCGGGGGTCAGCCTCCGCCTGTGACTTGGCAGCAGCAATGCACACCAGGGGCCTGCACCTCTGAATTTTAAAAGGGAAAGGCAGACTTTCACACAGAACCACCTGTGTCTGAAGGTCAGTCCCTTCCTGCTGTCTGTAAACAGGCACAGCTGCCCAGACAATGGGGTGGGACTCAGGCAGGGTTGCAAGGACACCTGGCGATGTTCAGCGAGGCGCACTGTCACCGCCTCTGCTACTCTGACCTGGCTGGCTCATTTCTAGGTCTCCTCTCGAGGAGCAATGCATGCAGGCTATGTGCTGAACGGTCCATGCAGCATTACTTAGATCAACACAAAGGAGCAACACGATGTTCAGTTAAGGAAGCTGGGGCACTTAACTGAAGGTAATGCTATGTGGCTTCTAAAACAACACTGACATAGAGGTTGGGGTACCACCACACGCAAAGGCCAGGATTACAGTGGAGATATATATATAAATATACACACACACATATACATATATATACACACACATATACACATATATATAATCTTTATAAATGACAAGCAGGAAAATTTCTTTTTTTTTGACAGGCAGAGTTAGAGAGAGAGAGAGAGAGACAGAGAGAGAAAGGTCTTTTTCCGTTGGTTCACCCCCCAAATGGCCGCTACGGCCAGCGCGTTGCAGCCGCCGTGCTGCGCTGATCCGAAGCCAGGAGCCAGGTGCTTCTCCTGGTCTCCCATGGGGTGCAGGGCCCAAGTACTTGGGCCATCCTCCACTGCCTTCCCGGGCCACAGCAGAGAGCTGGACTGGAAAAGGAGCAACTGGGACAGAAGCCGGTGCCTCGACTGGGACTAGAATCTGGGGTGCCGGCGCCACAGGCAGAGGATTAGCCTAGTGAGCTGTGGCGCTGGCCAAGCAGGAAAATTTCTACTCTCAACTACTCTCTTTACCTTATTCTCTGAGTCCTGTTATCAGAATTCCACATTATATTTCACTCGTTCACATTCTTTTACTCCAGACCCTAAATGGGGTGCAAGTGCTAGATTATGGGCTAAAACTATTATAATAACGTGAAGTTGCCGGCGCTGCGGCTCACTAGGCTAATCCTCCGCCTTGCGGCACCGGCACACCGGGTTCTAGTCCCAGTCAGATGCCGGATTCTGTCCCGGTTGCCCCTCTTCCAGTGCAGCTCTCTGCTGTGGCCCGGGAGGGCAGTGGAGGATGGCCCAAGTACTTGGGCCCTGCACCCCATGGGAGACCAGGAGAAGCACCTGGCTCCTGGCTTCGGATCAGTGCGGTGCGCTGGCCGTGGCGGCCATTGGAGGGTGAATCAATGGCAAAGGAAGACCTTTCTCTCTGTCTCTCTCTCTCACTGTCCACTCTGCCTGTCAAAACAAACAAACAAACAAAAAAAAACAAACGTGAAGTTGTGGAATGCCAATGGCCTCAACTATTTTATCTTTAGAACGGGAATAATATGGCCAGCCTTTCTTTGCTCCCAGTGGTAAGGACTTTAGGAGTGGCAGGAGTGAGCAGCCGGCCCTCTTGCCCCATAGGAGGAGGGGGTGGGCCCAGGGAGAGGGTGACAGTGAGCACTGAGGCGTCTTGAGCACCTACTATGTGCCAGGCACTGGATTAGGGCTGTGTGTGTGTGTGCGTGTGCGTGTGTGTATGCATGTGTGAGATAAGTCGCCGCCTTTCCAGGCCAGGAGAACAGAAGTGCAGGAGAGAGACGCAGCAGACTCCTGGCAGGACACTGGTGAGTTCAGAATATTGCAAGAAACAGAGGTAAGGCTGCCAGGGCGGTGGTGGTGGGAGGCCGGTCCAGGAGCTCCAGCTCCTCCTAAGAGCAGCCCCCCCCACCCCGCCCCGCCCCCACTCCCACTCCATTGTCAAGGTGAGGGGAAGAGCCGTTCATGCTGATGAGAAAGGACAGGCGCAAGTGACAGATGAGCAAGTGGGTGCCAGCAGCGCCTGCCCCTCCTGGCAGGGACCAGGGAGAGTGCGGGGTGGGAGGGGTCTGCACTTGGAGAAACACTGGGTATAGAAGTGGACTTGGGTTTTGCAAAGGGATTGTGTCAAATGCCACCTGACTGAGAACCTGGACCGACACCAGAGAAAGACATTAGTGGAAAAAGCGATCAATCCCGAACCAAGTGTGCGGCTTGTCATGGACCAGTGTGGATCTGTAAGTTGTTCCGCTGTGTGTTCCGCGGTGGGGTGAGACGTGGTGGGGGGAGCCGGGGGGACAGGTGGTGGCTGCTGTCTCCACGACTTGTCCGCACATCTCAAATTATCCTAAAATAAGGATGCCCGGGGGAGGATTGGTACTGGGGTCTGGGGACTCCTCAGGACTCTTGGATAATAATTAGCATAATCAACACAATGCAAGCCCAAATAGGGACATCACCACGCAGGGAGAGACCCAAAGACACACGGGCCTCTGAGATTGTTCTGGTGGCCTTGGGACATGGTCACATCGCTGCCTTCCTTCTGCTTTGTGACCACCAGGATGAGCAGTGGGGAGAGTCAGCCCTGTGGGCCCTCCTCGTGGCAGAGCTGGGGGGACTGAGGACCAGAGAGGTCAGGCACCTTGCTCCGAGTCACACAGACGGGAAGCTGAAGCTGTCGATCCCTGTCAGAGACCCCAGGCTGCCTCCACCTGCAAACAGTGATGCCGGATACCAGCTTGCTTGGCACAGCCCGGAAACGGGGGCCTGCCTGGAAGGCCATTTAAGGGGCCATTTCCTGAGACTCTGTGCTGGCAGTGGGGCTCCTAAGAAGTGGGGCACATGCCGAGGTCAGCATGGATGCAAACAGTCACCACCAGCAGCAGCGGAGAGGCCCCCAGAGCAGGAAGGCTGGGCCGCCGGGCAGCTTGACTGCCTATCTGGGCCCAAGCAGGAAGCTGTGGGGGTGGTGTTCTTGCTCGGCAAAGCGTGACGTTAAGAACAGAAGGTATCTGGGACATGGAGTGGGAGAATCAGATGAGGACAGGCGTCTGGACTGGCCATTGGCCCAGCAGCCTCAACGTGCAGCAGGGAGCAATCCTGGCACTCAGCCACTGAACCCCCTCCAGGTTTCAGGGTCCTCGCTGCCCAGATGGGGACCCTCCACCAGGTGCGTTGAGGACCCGGGGGATGACGTGGCATACGAGGACGTGGGAACTCAGCCTTACAGCACAGAGTTAGGCAGCTGGAAGGCCTGGAGGGCGTGGAGTGTCCTACCCGGCCAGCCCCCGGTGCCAAGTACGTCCCAGGTACGGGGATGCCAGCCTGCACTCGGCGCTCACTGCAATGTGACTGGGCACTGCAGTGCCTAACAGTATTGCACAGCATATGAGCATGGCATGAGATGACACTGGGGACCTATGAACTTGAAACCAGAACTTGGCTATTAGATCCAGGGGCCACTGTATCAGTTTTGCAGTCACAAGAGATCATCACGTTGGACTTTCAGGAGGGTGGGTTCGGGTACAAAATGGGGTTGGTCAGCTCCTCTCATCAGGACTGTGATGGCCCATCCGAGGGCATCTCCAGCCAGGAACTGTCAGGCGACAGTCCCGCAGCGCACCTGCTGCAAATGTCATCTTTAACACGAGGCAGTCAGCTGCCCCCTGCTCTAGGACTGTGGCAGGTGCCCCTTTTACTAAGCCCCAAACCAAGGCCCTCTGCAAAACAACTCACCAGCACACTGTGAGAGACCGTGACGTCCCTGTCTGGCACACAGCAGGTGCCCAGTCAATGACTGGTGGATGGACGCACGTCAAGAGAAGAGGCTGAAGAAGAGAGCAGGAGCCAGAGCACTGAGGGGCTTTGCTTTTGGAGTGGGGAGTTCAGGACGCGTCCTGACGGCACTGGGTATCTGGGAGGGCTCCACGCCCGAACCATGGAGGACGGAAGAATGGAGGTGGCGTGGACTGATAGGCCATGGCTGCTGGCAAAACTTCAAGTGGGAGAGGTGAGAGTTCAGAGCTGTGCTTGTTAGGGGTGGGAGGGCCAGGGAGGGTCCTGGCACTCCAGTCCCCAACTCTATCCGAACCCCTCGGCCTTGACGTCACGTGTTGCTGGGGGCACTCCAGCCTGGGGGAGCAGTTGACACTGCAAGTGTGTGTGACATGTGTGTTGATGCGTGTTCTGAGTGCCAACTGCCAAGGCATCTGGGCTCTGCGCAATGTTTCCCAACAAAAGCTGAGCTCTGAATGTAAACATCTCTGTGCAGCCTCTGCAAGCCCCATCCCACGCCTTCTCGGGGACACCCCTGAACCTGTCAACCAAGAGGAGGTGAAAGGACCCCCGGGACCCTCCCAGGCAGGGCACAGCCGTCTACAATAGGACAACGTGGCTCTCGCAGGTTGAAGGGGGAAGGCCAATTCAGGGCCGGGGACTCAGTTCCCGGAAGCATTGGGTTTTTGGTCCCACCAGCCTTTCTTAGAATTCTTAGGGAACCAAGCTCCTTGTCACATGTGAACAACAAGAGCATGACTCTCTGGTCAAACGCAAACACACCAAGGCCACTGAGGGTGGTATGGATGTGGAGCAGCTGGAATATTCCGGCTCTGTTCCTGGGAGTGTGAGTCGCACACCCAGCCTGGGAGAGAGTCTGCCAGGCTGGGATCCGTTGAAGCTGAACCTGGACACACGCCACGGGCAGCAGCTCTGCTCCCAGCTTAGTACCTATCAGGAGACAGGGGGCCAGTGCTGTGGCACATTAGGTTGGTCCTCCACCTGTGGCACCGCATCCCACATGGGTGCTGGTTTGAGTCCCGGCAGCTCCTCTTCCCATCCAGCTCTCTGCTATGGCCTGGGATAGCAGTGGAAGATGGCCCAAGGGCTCGGGCTCCTGCACCCATGTGGGAGACCCAGAGGAAGCTCCTGGCTCCTGGCTTTGGGTCGGTGCAGCTCCGGCCATTGCGGCCATTTGGGGAGTGAACCAGCGGATGGAAGACCTGTCTCTCCCTGTCACTGTCTGTAACTCTACCTCTCAAATAAATAAAATCTTTATAAAAAAAAAGAGAGAGAGAGAGAGAGAGAGAGAGACGCACACACTCGGTCATCACAGCAACCGTCCTCCTAAAAGCCTCAAACTGGAGACCAAACACCCACCAACAGCAGGATGGAGAGGACACGCATCCCATATTGGAGAGCCTGGTTCGACTCCTGGCTCCAGCTCCTGATTTCGCCTTCCCGCTAATCCAGCAGCAGTGATGGCTCAAGTGATCGGGTCCCTGCCACCAGTGTGGAGACGCAGATCAAGTTCCCAGCTCCTGGCCCACCGCCCACCCTCGGCTGTTGCAGACATTGGTGGAGTGAACCAACAGATGGGAGCTCTCGTGCTACCTCTTTCTGCTCTCAAATTAAAAAAGAAAAATTAGAAACCCTAGCAGAATGGAAAAATGTTGGTCGCAGCACAGTCCCTCAGCAGAATGCCCTAAAGCCATGAGAATAGATAGCCTGCGGCTACACTCTACAGCAAGGGGGCATCACGCAGACGTAACCCCAAACGAACAAGCCATTTCCAAGGCAGTAAGGAGCAGCGGAAACCCATCTGCCGCACTAAGGGGAGGGCCTCCCTAATTCGGTTGGGGGAGCAGGAGCAGGGGGAGGGCAGGCCCCGAGTCTCCTTTCCAGTTCGCGTATTCTCACTGGGGCTGGGGCAAAAATCTCACTGTTAATAGAAAGCACAGACTTCAGTGGGCACAGGTTCAGCGTGTCTGCCTGTTGTAGGCACAACTACAGCCCCTAAGGAGATGCCGTACCTCCACACCTTCCCCAGGACAGTGAACGTGCTACACAGCAAAACAGACTGTGCAGGCACAATCAAGGTTCCTGATCGGCCACCACAGGGAGAGTATCCTGGAGTTTTTCTGGCACCACGTGTGTCTTTAATAGCAGAAGTGGGAGAAGACAGAAGCACTCGACCTGCCACTGCTGGTGTGAAGC
Source organism: Oryctolagus cuniculus (assembly GCF_964237555.1). Classification (NCBI taxonomy): domain Eukaryota; kingdom Metazoa; phylum Chordata; class Mammalia; order Lagomorpha; family Leporidae; genus Oryctolagus; species Oryctolagus cuniculus. Next base: position 27,433,739 of record NC_091450.1, read on the forward strand.
CGCAGGGGCCACGTGGAAGCTGAGAAGGAGGTGAATCTGCCAACAACCTCCACGAGCCCCACGGCAGATTCTCCCCCAGGAACCCTCCGGCTAAGGGCCTGGCTCCGCCGACCCCTGGATTTCAGCTTTGGGAGACCCCAGCTGAGCCCGCCGGACTCTGCCCACCAAAACCAAGTGACAGCGTGTGGCTGTTTTATGCCATGCTTGTTGTCCTGCGTTACAGCAGCAAGGGAAGGCAAACGCGCGGTGCTGGTAGAATTTCGCATGGGGAAAGTGATAGAGAAAGAACTCCCAAGGGGCTCCCAAAGGGAGATGAGGAGAAAGGCTGAGGGCACGCAGGACTGCGCAGCTCTGCACGCGCGCCGCCCTCTGCGTGACTCTCGGGGCAGAGACTGAAGTCTTCCACTGCGGGTTCTCCTCTGGGCTGACGGTGCCCACTAGGGAACGCTTGGCAATGTTGGCAGATCCTTCCAGTTGTCATAACTGAGGGACGGATGCTGCTGGCAGCCAGGGGCAGAGGCCAGGGATATCCCTCAACTCCTACAATGCCCAGAACAACCGACACAACACACAATGACGGGTTCCAAATGCCAACAGTAGCCAGGTGTAGGAGCTCAGGGCTTGGTGGCAGGGAGAAGCCACGAGCCCCTGTTGCTACTCTGGTCTGAACCTGTCAACCAAGCAGGGAGCAAGGGGGCCCCCTGGCCCCTCCCAGGCAGGGCACCTCCACCTACGGACGGGGCCATGTGGCTCTCGTGTGGCTCCCTCCCCACACTCTCTGCCTTCGCCCTGCTGGGACCATTCCTCCAGCCTCTCCTGACAGCACCCCCTCCTCTCGATGCTCCCCATCCCCAAATAGCTCAGCTCCTGTGCCTTTGACTCCCAGCCCCTCTGCTGTTTCTGCGACCTTGGGCAAAGACTTCTTCTCTCTGTGCCTCATTTTCTTCATCTGTGAAATGGGGGAATCAGCAGTGCCTGATTCACAGACTTGTAAGCATGTGTCTGTGACATGCAAACACAAGGTTTGGCGCGTACTGGGCTCTTCCTCAGTGTTAACCATTACTGTCCTTACATGATGCCCACACAACACTGCCTGCCTGGGGAGCCAGAGCTGTGGCGTAGTAGGCTAAGCTTCCACCTGCAGTGCTGGTATCCCATATGGATGCCGGTTCAAGTCCCGGCTGCTCCTCTTCCCATCCAGCTCTCTCCGATGGCCTGGGAAAGCAGTAGAAGATGGCCCAAGTGTTTGGGCCCCTGCACCTGCCTGGGAGACCCGGAAGAAGCTCCTGGTTCCTGACTTCAGATAGGCTCAGCTCTGACTGTCGTGGTCATTTTGGGAGTGAACCAGTGGATGGAAGACCTCTCTCTCTGTGTCTCTCCCTGTCTGTAACTCTACCTCTCAAATAAATAAATAAAATTAAAAAAAAAAAAAAAAAAAGACTGCCTGGCTGGCTCTGCAGCACTTAACACAGTAGCAATTCCCCATTTGTGTGTGTGGTTAACCCACTGGCTCCGTGGGAACGGGAGTGCTGTGGTTTCTCACCAAGGCATTCCAAGTGCCTAGTGTGCATGGTGTGCGTTCTGAGAACAACTTGTGGAATGAAGGAATGAATTACGCCAAAGGCTGTGCGGTGACACTGGGTCACTGCTTTGCGTCTCGCGGAGACATACCACGTTCTGGGGCTGCTGGACGACCTTCACCAGGGCAGGGTGGCTGTAACCTGGGGAGAGGAGGGTGCGGTTAGAGACCAGCTTCGCAGCACAGCGTTTCCTGCCCCTTCCCTCCCTTTCCAGCCCTGGCCCTCTCCACTCTCCACCGGCTTTCACGCTTTGTGCAGGGAGAGAGCTTCCACCCCAGACCCCCTGGCGCACAGCCTCTCAGCGTGCAGCTCAGAAATCTTTAACAAATTCTCTAGGAGACTGCGACGTTTGTTCCAGGTTCAGAGCTACTGGATTAGATATGCAGAAGAGGAGGTGAGTGCAAGGCCAGAGCCCGTTTCAACAGCAAGGCTGGGGCACGGTGGAATGGGCCAGTGTGGTGAACTGCAAATCCTTGACTTCTCCCCCAGTGCCCACTGGTTATGGGTGATCTCAACCAGTGGCTACTGGGTGAGTGTGTGACACCGGCTGTGACCACCGGGCATCACTCTGCCCTCACATATTAGCTCACTCCCAGGGCCCACCGCACTTCCTGTCCAGCCGGGGCCGACACTGTGTGCTGAGTTAAAGCTACTCTTTAGCTCAGCAACTGCTCGTCTATGAGTTGATCCTACCAATGTGTGTAATGACTTAGGAACTTTGATCTGCATCGGGACACGCCAGTATCTCTAGACTTGAGAGCAACCTAACGTTCGCTGGTGGCAGATCGGGGCGATAGATGACAGCTCACCCATACGGCGAAGACTTCGGAATGTGACTCTGCAGTTGTGCGGGGACATATCTGCCCTAAGTTGGACTCAACTCTGAGATCCGCTGCCAAGTGGAAAGGGAAAGACACGGGGTACACGCGTGCTATGAGCAAAGTCAATATCCCCCTAGAAGAGATCCACAATATGGTGGGAGGAGAAACGGAGACCCTGCTCCCCACTCCTCAGTTAGAAAAGCATTTGCTTAAAGTTCATCTGTAAAGCTTACACTTTAGTCACCTAGGCCTGAGCAAGATGTTTTAACCAAGCAGGGCTTTCTAGGCGATGTTCTCTACAACTGCATGCCGATCTTCCCTAAGAAGTCGTTTTCTCTCTCCTAGCAAGACCCGCCCTCAGCTCTCTCCCCGTCAGCACCGGGAGACAATCACACAGGAGCACCGGTCAGTGGTGGGGTCTCTCAGACAGGGATTCATTGCCTGGTCTCACTTTCTGGATTTGAGTTCCCAAAAATCACAGCTCTCACCCTCCTCACTTTCCTGTGTCCTGAAGCCCCGGCAGGTGTCCATATCAACCCTGGGGCCTCCAGTGGTGGACACACCCCCTTTCCACCTCTGTCTCGTCACAGAGTTCCCTGTCCAGGGTGATGCTGTTGCATAAGACCCAGAAAGTCTTGCAGTGCACCTGGCCTTCCATGCCCAGAGGACCAAAGGGAGGAAGTCCTGGGGAGAACCAAAGGTTCAGCAATTCCATGGGTGCTACTGGGCTGAGCAGATCTTGACTGGGTTTTTCCTTCTAGCAGAATCAGAATGTGGTGAAGATGGTGGAAGGGTAAGGTGTTTAGATAAAGTGCTGGATGCCTTGGGGTCTACAATGGACACTATGTAGGCCAAAGAGAATCAGAACAGGGGTAGCCCACGCACAAACTCTCTGCCCAGGAAGGTGAGCCACTCTGTGCACCATGAATACATCTGTGTGAATGCTGCACGGACTCTACCACGTGCCTCCATCTCCCTCTCCGTGCTCCTCGGAATAGCCACATTCTTCTCCCGCCTCAAAGCCCAGCGGAGGACCACTTGCTTCTAGGAAGCCTTGTCTCAGGACCTGCAACCGGCATCACTCATTTAACCCCACATCTCTGTCTCTTCCATAATTCAGTATTTATCATGTACCATCTGAATCTCAATAGAATGAAAAAAACAAAAATCCCTCGTCATCTCAGCTGATGCAGGAAAAGCGTTTGACGAAGCCCAGGGCTATTTCATGATATAAACACTCAATAAACTGGAAACAGAAAGGCATTTCCTCTGGGATAGCACTGTGGTGTAGTGAGTCAAGCCACCACCTATGACACCAGCATCCTAGGTGGGTGCTGGTTCATGTCCCGGATGCTCCACTTCTGATCCAGCTTCCTGCTAATGATCTGGTAAAGGTAGTAGAGACGGCCCAAATGCTTGGGCCCCTGTTATCCATATGGGAGACCCACATGAAGTTCCTGGTTCCTGGCTCTGGCCTGGCTCAGCCCTGGCTGTTGTGGCTACTTGGGGAACAAACAAGCTGATGGAAGATCTCTCTCTCTCTCTCTCTCTCTCTCTCTCTGTAACTCTTCCAAACAAATAAGTAAGTCTTTAAAACAAAAAAAAAAAAGGCCTTTCCTTGATGTAACAAAGGGAAGCTACAAAAATCCACAACAGGAATAAGAGAGGGAGGAGGAAGAGGGGCTGGGAGTATGGGTGGGAGGGTGAGCATGGTGGGAAGAATCACCACGTTTCTAAAGTTGTAATTATGAAGTATATGAAGTTTGTAACTGTAAAGCTGTATAGTTCTGCATATATTCCTATGGACCTACTTCTAAGGGTACAGTTTAAAAACTTGCCATGGGACCCCCAAATCTCCTTAACTTGGGTAATAAAAATGCCACCTTAAGTATTAAAGTGGTCATATGTATAGGATTAAGGGTCTGGTAATAATAATAGATAGAATTAAAAAGGAGTGAATGCTCCAACATGGGAAAGCAGTCCACACAGCAGACTCATAGAATGACAATTGCTTTAAATAGCACTCTGACCTCAGAATCAGCCCTTAAGCATTCTGGTCTGGCTAAAAACCCCATGATAGCATTTCAGGCATGGAGAGCTAAGACACTGAGGAAAAAATGTCCTATATGAAGGATCTAGGTGGGTGAGACCCCAGTGGAAAGCAGTGGTCAAAGAAGGAGGTACTTTTCTGTGAAGGGAGGAGAGAACTTCCACTTTGCTTATGTCTAAATACTGACGGAGTTTGTACAGTCAAAAGGCTTCCATAGCCTAGGCAGCTCATGTCAAGAGGCTCCGGTGATCACTGACGTCATATATATGAGTGCTGATTGCTAAATTAACACCAAGAGTCATTGTGCACTAACTTCCCATGCAGGACCTCTGTCCACAGAGTTGTATTATAATAATGTCAAAGTCCTCCTAAAAGTTGCACCATTCTTGGGTGCTTCGTTAAAGTTAATTAAGTTTCTAAAAAAAAAAGTGAAAATAATTTCAAGACGCAATGACTTTGAACAGCCCTTGTCTCAACTGTTGAGGAACAGTTTTTTTGTTTGTTTTTACTGTGCAAATTGTTGAACTCTTTACTTAGTATAGAGTTGGCCTTCTGTATATAAAGTTAATTGAAAATGGATCTTAGGCCAGCGCCGCAGCTCAATAGGCTAATCCTCCGCCTTGCGGCGCCGGCACACCGGGTTCTAGTCCCGGTCGGGGCGCCGGATTCTTTCCCGGTTGCCCCTCTTCCAGGCCAGCTCTCTGCTGTGGCCAGGAAGTGCAGTGGAGGATGGCCCAACTGCGTGGGCCCTGCACCCCATGGGAGACCAGGAGAAGTACCTGGCTCCTGGCTTCGGATCAGTGTGGTGCGCCGGCTGCAGTGCGCCAGCCGTGGTGGCCGTTGGAGGGTGAACCAATGGCAAAGGAAGACCTTTCTCTCTGTCTCTCTCTCTCACTATCCACTCTGCCTGTCAAAAATAAAAAAAAAGAAAAAAAAGAAAATGGATCTTAGTGGAGAATGGGACTGGGAATGGGAGAAGGGGAGGAGGAGGGGTTGGAGAGTGGGTAGGAGGGTGGGGATGGTGGGAAGAATCACTATATTCCTAGAGTTGTACTGGTGAAATGCAGGAAGTCTGTATTCCTTAAATAAAAGGCTTCTTTGGGGGGAAATTAATTAATTAATTAATTTTAAAAAGCCCACAACGGATATAAAACTGTGGGGGAAGCCTGGATGCTTTCTCCCCAAGCTCAGGAAGGAGACGAGGATTTGCAGTCTTGTCCTTTCCATTCAACCTCATGTTAGAGATTCCAGCGAGAGCAATTAGACAAGAAAGGGAAATCAAACGCATCTCTACTCAGAGGTGACATTGACTTACACACAGAAAACCCCAAGGAATCTGCAAGGCCACTATTCAACTATTCATGCTAACAAATCAGCTCAGTAAGCCTGCAGGATGCAGGATGTAGACACACAGGCCAATTGCCCTTGTCCACATTCGCAGGGAATAATTCATAAATGAAATTAAGATGTACCGCCTGGCATTGCTACTCAGCTTTCTGTCTCCCCAACTACCACCTTGCTTCCTGAACACTGAGTGTCCAGAATCTGTTGGACAAATGAAAATGTACATAAATACAGCTTGATTTGGGTAACATTGTCATATGTCCTGAGAAACCTCAGATTTCACACATAAACTTGCAGAAACATTAAAAAAAAAAAACCTGGGTGCTGGTGCTATGGCTTAGTGAGTAAAGCCACCACCTGCAGTGCCAGCATCCCACATGGGTACCAGTTCAAGTCCCGGCTGCTCCACTTCTGATCCAGCTCTCTGCTATGGCTTAGGAAAGCAGCAGAAGATGGCCCAAGTCTTTGGGCCCCTGCACTGTCATGGGAGACCTGGAAGAAACTCTTGGCTCCTGGATTCAGATAGGCCCAGCTTTGGCCATTGTGGCCATCTGGGGAGTGAGCCAGTGGATGGAAGACCTCTCTCTCTGCCTTTCAAATGAATAAATCTTTTTTTTTTTTTTTTAAAAACCACTGTGTACAACTAATGCAGACTACAATGGCCATTTATTGAACAATAAGGATGTGCTTTATATGCACGATCTTACTTCATCCCACCAGCAGCCCCATGAAGCACATGCCACCAGCTCCACAGTGCTGATGAGAGAGGAGATGCAGAGAGGCGGGGGACAAGCCTGGCTCCTCCACTGCAGACCGACTTTGAACCCAGGGCATCCTGGCTCCAGTGTTGTGTCTCGATTCTCTCTCCTTTTACATCAAAAGCCTCCATTTACTGAGCATCTGAGAGGTGTGGGGTGGGAGGGGCTTTCTGTCCATTATTACTAATCCTGGCCACAACCCACAAGAAGGTTGTAGGAGGAGGGAGATGTTGAGGTCCACAGGCCAGGCTGTGAGACCTTCAAGGATGGTGGCCAAGCATTCAGCTCAATAGATTTTAGGGGCTGGCGCTGTGGCAAAGCGGGTAAGGCCGCCCCTTGCAGTGCTGGAATCACATATTGAGTCCCGGCTGCTCTACTTCCTATCCAGCTCTCTGCTGTGGTCTGGGAGAGCTGTGGAAGGTGGCCCAAGTGCTTGGGCCCCTGCACTCATGTGGCAGACCTGGAAGTAGCTCCTGGCTCCTGGCTTCAGATCAACCCAGATCTAGCCGTTGTGGTCATTTGGGGAGTGAATCAGCAGATAAAATAAATAAATCTTTTATAAAATAGATTTTAAATTAATTGATGAATGAATAATCTGGAAATCAATGATACAGGCAAGAACCCGAAATGGTCATATATGACTAAAGACTAATCAATGATCTTGGAGTGGGAATTCAACTTTGGAGAAAACGCCTTGTCTTTTTTTTTTTTTTTTTTTTTTTTTGATAGGCAGAGTGGACAGTGAGAGAGAGAGAGAGACAGAGAGAAAGGTCTTCCTTTTCTGTTGGTTCACCCCACAATGGCCACTGCGGCCTGCACACCGCGCTGATCTGAAGCCAGAAGCCAGGTACTTATCCTGGTCTCCCATGGGGTGCAGGGCCCAAGCACTTGGGCCATCCTCCACTGCACTCCCTGGCCACAGCAGAGAGCTGGACTGGAAGAGGGGCAACCGGGACAGAATCCGGCGCCCCGACCTGGACTAGAACCTGGGGTGCTGGCGCTGAAGGCAGAGGATTAGCCTATTGAGCCGCGGCACTGGCCTTTTTTTTTTTTTTTTAAAGATTTATTTGAAAGTCAGAGTTACACAGAGAGAGGAGAGGCAAAGGTAGAGAGAAGTCCTCCATCCGCTGGTTCACTTCCCAGATGGCTGCAATGGCCAGAGTTGAGCTGATCTGAAGCCAAGAGCTAGGAGCCTCTTTCGGGTCTCCCAAGTGGGTGCCATCTTGGGCCATCTTCCACTGCTTTCCCAGACCATAGCAGAGAGCTGGATTGGAAGTGGAGCAGCTGGGACTTGAACCGGAGCCCATATGGGATGCTGGCACTTCGGGAGGCGGCTTTACTTACTATGCCACTGCGCCGGCCCCTTCTTGTCTTAAAGTACGTCAGCTGTTACTGTGTATTGTACCATGGTCTGTCTGTGTGCCTCCAAATTCATGTGTTGAAATCCCAACCCTCAAGGGACAACTTGAAGCAGTGGGGTCTCGAGGAAGAAGCGATTATGGCTTGAGGGTGGAGCCCTCCTGGATGGGACCAGAGTCCTCAGAGAACAGGCCCAGGGAGGCAGGGTGCCCCTTCCGTCTCAACGGAACATGATGAGAACAAACCACCCATGAACCAGAATGCAAGCCCCATTCAGATGCCAAATCTGCAGAGGCCTTGACCTTGGACGTGCCTGCTTCCAAAACTGTGAGAAATAGATTTCTGTTGTTTATGAACCACCGAGTCCATGGCATTCTGTGACAGCAGCCTAAAACAGCGAGACACCCCTCCTGCACCTGTTTTCTTTAAGATTCACTCTTACACTGAAATGCACGTTGACTTTCTAAGGAGGCTTGGTATCAGTGCAGCTACAGATCCAATGCAGGGAACAGTCTCTCTGTTGCCTGCCCGGGCTTGGAGCCTGCGGCCTGCTCTGCCCCACAATGAGAGATTCTCAAGTCTGGACAGGCATCAAACAGCAGCTCCTCCCAGGTGAGGCTTCTCCCCCAGCAACAAAAGGAGTGCAGGAGGCTGCAAAGCCCTGTGGTGCCACCCGGGCCGAGGAGGAGGGAGTGGACACTGACATTGGCCCCAAGGCTGGAAAGCCTTCATTACTCCAGGACGGACACTGCTTTTTGGCCAGAGGTCTCTAAGCTCTGCCTCCCCAGACGAGCCTGTTGGAGGCAAATTTCATTGAGCCACAGAGGTAGCTTTTCTTTCTAGGGTGAAAGACGGATGAAAGCAGAGCTAGTCTTTCTCATTGGCGGCTCCCACCTTGGGCTTTCATTGCTGTGGGACTCCCCTCCCCCCGATGGGACAGGGCAGGTGTCTGCAAGCCTGCTGTCAAGGAAATAAGCTTAGGCAGCAGAGTCATCGGTTCAAATCCCAGCTTAGCCTCAGACTCCCTGCACCCCAAGACCTGGGGGTGATGCCAGAAGATTCCATTATAGGACTGTCGTAGGGATTTAATGAGATACCTACCTTGCAAGACATTTAGTCCCATGCCAGCTATATAGTAAGTATTCATTAAATCATCTCAGACTCCAGCTATGGGAGAAAAGATGGCCAGAGGGAGAACTTTCAGAACTTACAGCCAAGTTGCCTCCCACTCTCACACAGACTGGCTGGCTGAGCATGCACACTGGGAGGGCTGTGGTGGCGGGGAGTCGGGGGAAGGGGGATCCTGGTCCTTTGGCTAACACATAGCACAGCCAGGATTCAAGCCAGGATAACTCAAGAGTCTGTCCCTTCCAAACCAACACAAAAGGGAAATAGGCTTTGGAAGTCTTGGGCTCCAAATTGCCCTCAAAGGCCTAGGTATCTGTGAATGACAGACACCCCCAAAGACTGAGTCATCTGCTAATTTCATCTTAATGGGAAATGGATCAGTTTGAGAAAATGGGCTGGGGGGTGGGGTGGAGGAGTGGCCACCCACGCCCGGGACCCCTTGCTGCTGGGTGGCTGGGGCTGGGGTCACAGCCTTCAGACCGCTGAACACAGACAGGAACCCAGCAGCCGAAGGCACATCAACCCTGCAAGCCGCCAGCCACAGCCACCTGCATTTTCAAACGAGTCCCGTCTACTCCACGGTCTGTGTGCCCTTCTACAGCAGCGAGTCGTGCTCCGGAGGGCTGGGAGGTGGGCTCAGGGAGGCAGATGCTACTGGCGTCCCACCGAGGTCACTTCCCCTGGCTCGGTGGGCGGGCCATCTCCCAGCTGCTGTGTGTGTTGGCTGACAATGGCTCCAGCTGCCTCCTTCCCTGGAAAACTGCCCTTGGCATCCGGAAGCCACTTTGCCTAGGATATTACACCTGTTCTCTTCCCTGGCGGCTGATGGGCAGTGACTGGCAGGCACAGGGGGACACAGAGGCCAGCACCATGGGCTTGGCTGGGACCCATGCTGGGGTGCAGAGCCCCCAGTGGGATCAGGCCATGGGCAGTCTCTTAGTGAAACCTCATCCTTTTTAGTGTCTTTCTCCTGCTCTGTGCCGTTCCCTTTCTTGTCCTTTCTCCTGAGGGCTCTCCCACCATAAACCCCCGGCATAAATATCCCCACCCTGGCCTCTTCTTCCAGGAAGCCTAACCCAAGACGCCTAAGTTGCAGACACTGGTCACACAGGCTGGCTATGACTCCTCTGCCAGCTACGTGACCCTGTCCAAGCTTTGTTTACCCCTCTGCACAGTGGGGATCTCGACACACGCTGACCCGGCAGGGTTTCGGGGAGGAGTAAATGAGAGAAGATGTGTCACGTGCCTAACGCAGCACTTGTTCCCTTCCTTGGCCCGGAGGGATGTGTGCGGCCACACACAAAGACGTGCCTGCTGGCAGGAGCGGCTAACACCTGGGCAGCCACGACCAAGAGACAGAGAGAGGGGGAGGTGCCTGCGAGGCTGATGTTCCGGCTCTTACCTATGGGGACAGAGGAGATCTGGGAGTAAAGGTCCAGCATCCGGTTGCCATCCACATCCACCAGGTAGTTGCCTCGGCTCTCTTCGTAATTGCAGAAAAAATGCACGGCCTCCGCATTCTGGGGGAGAGAAGAGACAGATTGAGGCCCCGGCCAGGTGCCAGGTACTGGCCTTCTGGGATTGAGCCTGCATCAGTCGTGGCCTCATTTTTTTTTAAAAATAATAATTAGTATTTTTTTTTTATTTTTGACAGGCAGAGTGGACAGTGAGAGAGAGAGAGAGAGAGAGAAAGGTCTTCCTTTTGCCGTTGGTTCACCCTCCAATGCCCACCGCGGCCTGCGTGCTGTGGCCAGTGCACCGCGCTGATCCGAAGCCAGGAGCCAGGTGCTTCTCCTGGTCTCCCATGGGGTGCAGGGTCCAAGGACTTGGGCCATCCTCCACTGCACTCCCTGGCCACAGCAGAGAGCTGGCCTGGAAGAGGGGCAACCGGGACAGAATCCGGTGCCCCGGCCGGGACTAGAACCCGGTGCGCCGGCGCCGCAAGGCGGAGGATTAGCCTAGTGAGCCGCGGCGCCGGCCAGTGGTGGGTCTTTCTTTGGACACAGGGCGGGTATCTTTGAGCACCAGCAATGATGCTTTTTGTTCTAGGGGGAAGTTATGTGGACAGTTTGCTTTCTAACAGCTTCTTAGGCTGTGATTTTGTATTTTATCAATTTTTCTGTATGCGTTTTAATATCATAACATAAAGGGTTGGGCTAAAATCTGGGGTAGATTTTAACAAGACATCCATGGGGAATTGGTTCCAGGAACAACCCCCCCACCCCACCCCGGGAGAGCAAACCCACAGAGGCTCGAATCCCTCTCTGAAATCGCATAATACTTGCGTATGACTGACTCACATCCTCCCGTGCACTGTACATCACCTCTGGATAACTTACAATGCCTACTACAGGCGGGCGGAACTTCACAACAGGTCACGTTCCGAGAGATGTGTCACTGGGCGATTCTGTTGCTATGCAAACATCACTGAGTATACTCACACCAAGTTAGGCAGCCACAGCCTCACTAGGTGATCAATCTTATGAGCCCATCATGGTAAATGCTAGACCTCCATATCAAGGTAGACGTCCATATCACAGGTTAACTGAACCATTGTTATGCAGCATATAACACTGCAATATAAACGCAATGCAAATAGTTATTATGCTGAATTGTTTAGGGAAAATGGTAAGAAAACTGTCTGTATATGTTCAGTACAAATGCGGTTTTTAAAATATATTTCTGATCTGTAGCTGGCTGAATCTGCAGCTGGTAGAACCTGTGATATGGAGGGTTAACTTTATATGGTAAGTCTTAGAGCAACACTGGGAAAACTAAAAATATGTGGTAATCATTAAAGAACACTAGGAAATATCCACTTCATGTACATATGAAATATCCACTTAATGTAAAACAAAAAGCGTAAGAGAAACAAAGGAACAGAGATACAAGATATATAGAGAACAAAGAAGTGGTAGACATCAATGCAGCGCCATCAATGTGAACTCTGAATGGACTGGCCCACCTAATTAAAAGTCAGAGATTGTCAGATGGAATAAAAAGAACCAACTATATGCTGTTTGCAAGAAGCACACTTTAGATTCAAGAAGACAAATGGGCTGACTGTAAAGGGATGAATAAAGATACATGATGCACATCGCAACCACAAGAAAGCTGGCAGGATTCATACTAGCATCAGATAAATAGACTCCAAAAAAAAAAAAAAAAGCCACTAAAGAGAAACAGTTTATAATGATGAAAGATCAATCCACTAAGAAGAAGTAGCAATTCTAAACATATTTGCACTTAACAACAAAGCCTCAAAATTCACAAAGCAAAAATGGACAGAATCAAAGCAGGAAATAGCTCTACTATAATAGCTGGAGACTTCAGTGGCTGCCATTCGGGGATGGATAAGACGACCAGCAGGCAGATAGATGATTAGCAAGGGCATAGAAGACTAGGATGAGACTCCAGAGCACTAGACCTACCAAACACCTAGAGAGCGTGCCACTCGGCAGCATCAGAACCCGCACGCCTCTCCACCACATACAGAACCCCCTCCAGGACTGACCGCTGGGCCATCACAAAACCTCAGAAAATATCAAAGAATTAAAATCACACACAATACAGTTTCCAATCACAGAGGAATGAAAATAGAAATCAGTAATAGAAAGGAATCGGGGAACTTTACTGAACTGCATTTTTTTTAAAGAGCCAGTGCAGATTTGAGTGTCTCTCAGTCACATTGTTAGAGAGAAGCCTCAGAAGGAGGGTTGCCCCAGCCGCACTCACCTGGACAATATTCAGCTGTCTCATCAGCTCCTGTGGGCAAGAACAGAGCACTGATCAAGTATACACTCTTGCCAAAAGCGCTGAACGTCATGTGTGTCTCCCCAAGTCGTGGGGCTTTCTTCTCCTGCCAACAACTTAATGGCTTAACTTAATAATGAAATGGCTTATTGCCAACAGTTATTATAAATATTTTAATTAATATTAAACAGATGTCAGGAAATGACTCTCTGACCCAGGGAAATTAGCAGTGCAGTGGACAAGATGGCAGGTAAACCAAAACATTTAACACAAGAATGTAAGCTGAAGGTATTTGTCTAGTATCCATAAAAACAGGTGTTCTCTCTCTATTTAGGCAAAAAAGACTATACCTAAACAAGTAGGAATATAAAAGGAAAGTATTAATTTGCATATCAAAGAACCATATGTTATATCTATAATTATAATCCAAACACTGCATAAATTATTTGTGCAATTTCATATAGAAACTGGAAATTAGAAACTAGCTGTTTTCCCATGACAAAGATTTTTACTCTTAAAATAATTCAACATAAAATAAATTTTAGCAATTAGCATTATGAAATTATTTATTTTCACATAAAACACAAAATAGTATTAGTGATAAGTATATGAATAGTTATTCTAAGTATTTTACTACTATTAGACTAAAATCCATTGCCCCAATAGAAATATATATATGAAAAGTGTCTCTCCTTTCGTTACCAAAACAATACCAAAATAATACAATCATTCACAGTACCAGAAATATTTCTGGATTTTTAATAGTTGTAATGACAAAAAGTATCTTTTGACAGTAACCAAAAAATTACACTGCATGTAAAATCTGCAAAACCTGCAAGGGAAAATAAATTTGCCTTAAAAGGTTTACTCTGTATGTGCTTGCCTGGATTAGAATTCTTTCCTTCATCAGATCCCTCCTCCTCATTCTCCAAGATCAAGTTCAGGGGCACGTGACTGATATCCAGGCCCTGTGCTCACATTCTCCAAGATCAAGTTCAGGGGCACGTGACTGATATCCAGGCCCTGTGCTCATCCCCTCACCAGGTACTTTCACAGTCAGGTGCTCTGCCCCAGCCCTTGCCCTGGACTCAAAGCAGACCGAGTGACTGCTGTGGCCCGCACAATGAGGGGCAGAGACAGAGGGCCAGCGCAGATCCTAGGCCGCCACAGACCTAGCCCGATGACAGCCAGCCCGGTCAAGCTTCCTGGAGGATGACAGGCCCGCGGAGCACAGCCAGGACCAGCACACCCCAGGTCAGCTGACAAACAGCAGCCCCGGGCGCGTGGTAAGCGCAACAGAGCCAGCGCCTCCTCCGGTCACCCTGGGTGCTACCGAGGCTTTTGTGACTGTTCTGCACAGCTGTGGCACCCCCGTGAAGGTGTGCTGACCTCTCACGGCACATGGCTGGGGCTCACACCCAGGATCTCTATGGGGTGAACTGTGCGGAAGCACCAATGACACAGGTCGCTAAGGTCTGCCCCGTTCTCTCCTTTTCAAAACACCACTCAAGTGTGCTCAGCTCACCTGAGACCGAGGCCCCGGGACTTCCGTCTTCATCAGAGGCCCGTCATAATCAAACTCGATGTCGACTTTGGCTGCGGCTTGACTGATGAGCCTGCATCCTGCAGTGAACACACACGGTGAGAGGCCCTGGGGACAGCAGGTATGAGGACAATTCTGCGCTATCAGGTGGCCCCATGTCCCTAACAGAGCTGGCGTCAGGGCCTCCAGACCACCCCAGACCACCCCAGACCACCCCGGACCCTGGACACATCCAGGCACTGCAAATTCAGTACAGTCTTAACAGAGAGGAAAACCCAGTGTCATGCTCCTGTCTCACTGGTGTGATGTGAGCTGAGGCCACTTCCTACTGCTTCCAACTGAGCAATTTCAATTTTTAGGATTCATCCTAAGAAAATAATGGGACCCGTGCACATTCATCACAGTCTCATCTGTAACAACAAAGAGGAGATAACCTTAAAGCCCATCAGTGACCCGGCTGCTCCACTTCTGATCCAGCTCCCTGTTAATAGCTTGGGAAGCAGTGGATGAAGCCCCAAGTATCTGGACCCCTGCACCCATGTGGGAGACCTGGAAGAAGCTCCTGGCTTTGTCTCGGCCATTGTGGCCATCTGGGGAGTAAACCAGTGGATGGAAGATCTGTCTCTTCGTGTCTCTCCTTTCTGACTTTGAAGTAAATAGATAAATCTTAAAAAAAAAGTTCAACACTGGGAGGGAGCCAAGGAGAATATGACTTAGTAAACTATTTTGTACATGTGTTTCTATGAATTGCTTCAAGGCAGAAATTATGAATATTTATGGACCTGAAATGATGCCCATGGTATGAGTATGTGAAAGATAAGATTACAAAAATTTCCCAAATTTTATAAAAAGTTTAATCTGGGCTGGTGCCGTGGCTCACTAGGCTAACCTTCAACCTGCGGCACCGGTACTCGGGTTCTAGTCCCAGTTGGGGCACCGGTTCTGTCCCTGTTGCTCCTCTTCCAGGCCAGCTCTCTGCTGTGGCCCGGGGAAGGCAGTGGAGGATGGCCCAGGTGCTTGGGCCCTGCACCCACATGGGAGACCAGGAGAAGCACCTGGCTCCTGGCTTTGGATCAGTGCAGTGGACCGGCCGCAGCGGCCATTGGGGGGTGAACCAATGGAAAGGAAGACCTTTCTCTCTGTCTCTCTCTCTCACTAACTCTGCCTGTCAAAATAAATAAATAAATAAAAGTTTAATCTGTATCCCAATGCATATATTGGGCCAGAGTTTCTCAACCCTGCCATGATTGACACATGGGGGAGGATCATTTTTGTGGTGGGGGCTATCCTGGGCATGTTTACCAAGATCCTGCATCTACCCACCCCTGGCTGTGCCCCCAGTCATGACAATCAAAAATCACACAGCAGAGAATGGTCTTCAGTGGTCCCCAGTTAACATTTTTTGTTTAAAACAAAGTGCTGGTCATCAGTCGTTTGTTTGAAACCCATGTCACATTTTTCACACTGGGATGAACTGACAGACGGCGCGTTCCCAGGCTCTGTGCGTTGTGCAAACACAGCCCAGCTGAGCCCTGTAGGACACTGTGGAATACGAGGCAAGAGTGGAAGGACTTATATCTGTGACTCAGAAATCCCGGGTGTCCCTGCTCATCTTGGCCCTCCTGGCACACCACTGGCAGGCTGGGAGAGGTTAGCGCCTCTTACTGAGGTTGCCATAGCTTCATCAGACTCGGGGATCAGTAGCTACTTTCCAGAGAGTGACCTCAGATCATCTTTACATACACACATACCTCATAAATGGAATAAAAAGCTAAGTATACAATTTTGAAATCCATGAACAGCTTTTTCATAATATGCATTTCCCATTAACTTTTTAAAAAAGATTTACGTGCTCATTTGAAAGGTAGTTACAGAGAGAGAGAGAGAGAGAGGGAAAGAAAGAGAGAATCTTCCATCTGCTGGTTTACTCCCTTAATGGCTGCAATAGCCAGGCTTGGGCCAGGCCAAAGCCAGGAGCCTGGAATTCCATCCAGGTCTCCCACATAGGTGGCAGGGACCCAAGTTCTTGGACCATCTTCTTCTGTCTTCCAAGGTGCATTAGCAGGGAACTGGATTGGAAGTGCAGTAACCAGGCCTCAAACTGAGACTCATATGGGATGCCAGCGTCCGGCACAGGCAGCAGCTTAACCTGCTGTGCTACACTGCAGGCCCCTGAACTTTTTTCTTAGATGACAATGCTTCCTTCATTTGTTTTCAAAAAGATTTAGTTATTTATTTGAAAGGCCAAGTGACAGAGATAGTGAGAGGGGCCAGCACTGTGGCTCTCTTGGTTAATCCTTCGCCTGAGGCGCCGGCATCCCATATGGGCACCGGTTCTGTCCCGGTTGCTCCTCTTCCAGGCCAGCTCTCTACTGTGGCCTGGGAAGGCAGTGGAAGATGGCCCAGGTGCTTGGGCCCCTGCACCCGCATGGGAGACCAGGAGGAAGCACCTGGCTCCTGGCTTCGGATCAGCGCAGCTCCGGCCGTGGCGGCCATTTGGGGAGTGAATCAACGGAAGGAAGACCTTTCTCTCTGTCTCTCTCTCTCACTGTCTGCAACTCTACCTGCCAAATAAAAAAAATTAAAAAAAAAAAAAAGAGATAGTGAGAGAAATACAAAGAGATCTTCCATCTGCTGGTTCACACCCCAAATGGCCACAGTGCCTGGGGTTAGGCCAGCCAGGAGTTGGGATCGATGGGCCACGAGACAGGAATGCCAAGAGCAGGTACACACCCAGCAAGTCTGCGCCCAGAGCATCAGCAGCTCCCACCCAGTGCCAGGTCTTTGTGAGTGATGGGTGGCGGAAGGCAAAGGTTGGCAAGACAGGGGTCTTAAAACTCAGAGCCTGGTAAGCTTGTACGTGTCTGCGCTATCGGAGTCAGCCCCTACGTGTGCCAGGCAGGCCCACGTAGGCAAACGAGCCCCTTGTGACACGAGTACTGTTGTTTTCATCTTACAGGCGAGGATCAGAGACTGAAGTCTCACAGTCGGTGAGTTGCAGAACCAGGACAGGAAGCCAAGTTCTTGCAACTCCAATACTTCGGATCTTCCTGAACGTTGACGCTTTGTAGAGCGCGATGACCAAATACCAATATGACGAATGTTGTCTTAATGGTGATATGTAACACCACACGCCCCACCAGAATTAAAAAAAAAAAAACACAAGGACACCTTTTCCTCTATCGCTTTGCTACCAAGTCACACCAGCAGGTGTCCAGGATGCACTGAGCGCTTGGTGAACACCCCAGAATTCCCTGGAGCAGTCCACATGGATTAGCTCGCTTGTCATCATTCCCAGGTAACAGAAAAGGACACAGGCTCGGGGAGACTGCTTACTTCCCCCGCGGACACACCCACAGAGCCAGCAGGTGGCGAAGCAGGAAGCGGGCTGGTGCGACCTCTTTCCCCCACACGGTGAATGTCACTGGTGCTATCTTTGATGTCATCTAGTGCTGGTCTCTGAACTGAAACGTTTCTAGCCAAACAATCCTCTTCTCCCAAAGGCAAATTATTACCAGAAGCACAGAAAAGTCTGGATTAATATTGAATGACCTGGCATTTTCATTCATGAATAAAACAGCATCCAGGAGGCGGGGGTGGGGGGCGTGGGGCTGCAGCCCAGCACCCCTGCTCTCAGCGGTGCTCACGATCCCGGCGCCCAAGCCCATCCACAGAGGCAACTTTCTCAAAGCTTCACTTTCTTTCTTTTTTTTTTTTATGTTTATTTTTATCCACTAGAAAGGCAGAGTGATAGAGACACAGAGATCTTCCATCTGCTGTTTTACTCCACGAATGCCCACAACCATCAGGGCTGGGCCAGGCCAAAGCCAGGAGCCTGAACTTTGGTGATGTCTCTTCCATGGGTGGCAGGGGTCCAAGCACTTGAGAGCAGGGTGCACCAGCAGGAAGGTGGGTCAGAAGCAGAGGTGCTGGGACCTGAACCAGCACTCTGATACAGAATGCGGGCAGCCCCAGCAGTGGTTTAACCCGCTCTCCACAGTACCTTTCCCCACAGAGTCCATGTTTAACTCCAAACTGTAAAGTGGCCACCAAACATTTTTTTAAAAGGCAATTTTCTTACGATATGGGGTAGTGGGCTAAGCCTCTGCCTGTGGCACCAGCAACCTATATAGGCACCAGTTTGTGCCCTGGCTGCTCCTCTTCCGACCCAGCTCTCTGCTATGGCCTGGGAAAGCAGTAGAGGATGGTCTGAGTGCTTGGGCCCTGTACCCGGGTGGGAGACCCAGAAGAAGCTCCTGGCTTTGGATCAGCTCAGCTCCAGCTGTTGCAGCCATTTGCGGAGTGAACCAGCGGATGGAAGATCTTTCTCTCTATCTCTCTCTCTGTTAACTCTGCCTCTCAAATAAATAAAATCTTTTTTTAAAAAAAGACAATTTATCTTTTTTTAATCGTTTATTTATTTGAAAGGCAGAGTTAGAGAAAGAGAAAGAGAGAAAGAGAGAAAGAGAGAGAGATCTATCTATATACCTATCTGCTGATTCACTCCCCAAATGGCCACAATTGATAGGGCTGGGCCAGGCAGAAGCCAGGAGCCTGAAACCCCATCTGGGTCTCCCATGTGGGTGGCAGGGGCCCAAGTACTAGGTCCACCTTCTGCTGCTTTCCTGGGCACATTAGCAGGGAGCTGGATTGGAAGTGGAGCAGCTAGGACTCCAACTGGTGCTCATTCTGGGATGCAGGCCTCACAGACAGCAGCCTGATCCACTGTGCTAGTCCCCACCCAGCATTTTTAATGTTCTCTTGCTTTTTGCACTGAGAGTAAGGAATGAACGTCACGTTCTTACACAGCAAAGTCAAGGACTTCTACAGGCCTCCTGCAGTTGTTTATTCAACTTTTTAAGAAAAAGTTATCTGGTCCTGCAACTATCTACACCACTTATTTTTTGGTAACATGTTCATTGAAGATGCCAGGGCTGATGCTGTGGTATGTACGTAAGGCTGCTGCCTGAGGTGCCGGCATCCCATATGGGCGCAGGTTTGAGTCCAAGGTACTCCACTTCTGATCCAGCTCTCTGGAAGAGCAGTGGAGGATAGCCCAGTCCTTGGGCCCCTACACTCATGTGGGAGACCCAGAAGAAAATCCCGGCTCCTGGCTTCAGATTGGCACAGCTAAGGCCATTGCAGCCATTTGGGGAGTGAACCAGTGGATGGAAGACCTCTCTTTCTCTCCCTCTCTCTCTGCCTCTGCCTCTGCCTCTCTGTAACTGCCTTTCAAATTAGTAAATAAACCTTAAAAAAAAAAAAAAAAAGAAGATACCAGTAAGCAATGTAGAATAAAGAAGACATTTTTAATTTTTTACCGAGAGATATCCATTTGACATCTGGTCTCCCAATTTCTGAACCGTATTTGGTAACAGGTGATTATCATTTTTATTTTTGTTTTGCATGAAATGATGCCTTTGGGAACACTGTCTCAGGCCACTGGACATCATCACAGTTAATGACTTTGTGGGAACCCAGTGGGTAGAGAGACCACGGTGAAGCATCTGGGCACAGTGGCCGTGGTATCAGGCAGTGGCTTCCATCTGGGGCATTCTCTCCCACTGTGAGCTACTCTACAAGGAGGGCCACCCGAGAGTGGCTTCCAGCCAACAGCCCCCAAGGGACCGAGTCCAGCCACGGCCACGTGGGCAAGCTCGGAAGTGGCTCCTCCAGTCCCCAGGCTGGGCCTCCGGATGAGACCATAGCTCTGGCGCCCAGCTCCACTGCAGCTTCCCAGAGCTTCAGCCAGACGGCCCAGCTAGGCTACCCCAGATTCCCAATCCACAGGACCCGTGAGATAATAAAGTCTATGATCTTAAGCTGCCAAGCGAGGCCATGATTGTTATGTGGCAACAGACAATTTATGCAGCTCTGTGAGTCCCAGAGCCAGCCGGGCTCTGCTCACAACCTGGCCCAGCCACTTGCCACCTCTGTGACTGGGCAAGTTGCTTGATTTCTCTTAATTTCTCAGTTTCTTACCTGACGGAGTTGTGGAGAAGACTAAATGGGTTAAAAGTAAATTCTACTTCCTATAATTTTAAAAAATTAATTTCCTTTTTTTTTGTTGTTTGTTTGACAGATAGGGAGACGAGAGAGAGAAAGAGAGAGAGAGAGAGATGGACAGAGAGATCTCTCATCTGCTGCCTTACCCCCTGTCTACAACAGCTAGGGCTGGGCCAGGAACTCAGTCCGCATGGGTGGCAGGGACCCAGCTACTTGAGCCATCACCTCTGCCCCCCAGGGCGCACATTAGCAGGAAGCTGCACTCGGAAGCTGAGCTGGGACTTGATCCAGGCACTGAGACTTGGGCTGTGCACACGCCAAGTGCAGTCTGCACCCCGGGCCAAACACCCACCCCTCCTATCATGCATCGCTCCCCTGTCACTGTTTGCCCATCAGCAGTATTTGACAGGGTACATATTCCTGTATTTTTTCCAACATTATTATAATATTAAAAAACTATATATAGATATGTAAAATGAATAGGCCAAAAGAAAAGAAAAACACCTCGCTGTATGCTTTACAAAATCTGGACTAAGTGTGCCCAAAAAAGACACAATTTCAGCCAAGAAAATGCAGTGGTTAGGAACTCTGTGATGGAGCCACAGCACTGGCCCCTTTTTTGTTTTTTCAGATGCAGTCATTGCATTTTGTAAAAAATTTATTTGAGGGGCCGGTGCTGTGGCACAGTGGGTTAAAGCCTCAGCCTGCAGTGTTGGCATCCCACATGGGCGCTGGTTCAAGTCCTGGCTGCTCCACTTCTGATCTGGCTCTCTGCTATGGCCTGGAAAGCAAAGGAAGATGGCCCAAGTGCTTGGGCCCCTGCACCCACGTGGAAGACCTGGAAGAAGCTCCTGGCTCCTGGCTTCAGATCAGACCAGCTCTGGCCGTTGCAGTCATTTGGGGAGTGAATCAGCAGATGGAAGACCTCTCTCTCTCTCTTTCTCTGTAACTCTGTCTTTCAAATAAATAAACACAAATTTTTAAAAAAAATATATTTGAAAGGCAGAGAGCGAGAGAGAGAGAGATCATCCTTCTCCTGGTTCACTTCCCAAATGGCCACAATGGCCAGAGCTGGGCCAATCTGAAGCCAGGAACTTCTTCCAGGTCTCCCACGTGGGTGCAGGGGCCCAAGGACTTGGGCCATCTTCTGCTGCTTTCTCAGGTGCCTCAGCAGGGAACTGAACCAGAAGTAGAGCATCCGGGAATCGAACCAGAGCCCATATGGGATGCCGGCACTGCAGGCGGTGACTTTACCTGCTACACCACAGCGCAGGCCCCCTCACATGAGTCTTAACCTGCGGTCTTTCTGTGGCATCTCCTGGGAAGGCTCAGATGTCCTTGAGAATGACCTTTAAAGATGATGCCACAAGAACCACCCCTGTTCTATCCCTCAGCACTCGGCACATAGTAGGTGCTCCACAGTATTAGCTATGGAAGGAATGACTCTCCCACGCCAGCAATTCTCTCTCCTACATGGAACACGCCATACTTGTGTATTTCTGGTTTGGGCTTATTTTAAGCTATTTATGGGTGAACACTAACATGTTTCTCTTATAAAGAAAACAAGACTCTGAAAATTACTGACCACTCCTCAAAATCATCAAGGCCACGAAAATTAGAAAAGACTGAGAAACCATCTCCAACCAGAGAGACCGGGGAGATGTGACGACCAGCTACACTTAGGAGCCTGGATGGGATCCCAGGAGAGCCAAAGGCACTGAGGTCACACGTGCATCCTGGTGATGCGGGATGTCAACAACGGGGGAAACCGGATGAGGCCCTTACCGTCTCTGCAATGTCCCTGTCTATCTAAAACCAGGCCGAAATGAAATGCTGACTTGGGAATTATCAGCCTGCAAAGACTCCTGCTCTTCATCTCACCCAGGGAGTAAACACCAGGGATCAACACACAAGCCAGGGACGTGGCGCGCAGTGTGCCTTCAGGAAGCAGCCAGCACTGGCGGTAATAAGGGGACATTGTGATGACAAGCACAGAGAACCGGGGCAGACGGGGGGCTCCTGGGTCTTTCTGAGCCTACGCCGTGGGCAGGCCAGAGTCAAGGCTGCAGGAGGCCCCCTCAGGGTACCTGCAGGGAGGTTCCTGTCAGCCTCTCACACTCTCTCAGCCCTGGAGACAGACCCACTAGTGTTCCAGTGCCTGGATAATCTTAGGCGAATGGCTTTCCCTCACGGAGCCTCGGTTTTCCTCCCGTAAAACGGGTACACTTACGACTGTCTTGTGCGACTATGGGAGGGAAGTCTCAATGCCGATGAGGCCCACTTAGCTAAGCTGTTTGAGACACAGAGCAGAATGGGAGTGTCTCAGAGAGACCTGGGGGTGAGCAGTCGGGTTTGGGGTGTGGAGGTGAGGAAGAAGGCACTCCTGGGATGGTGGCGCCTGTCCACTGCCCTGGAAGACAGCTGTTCTTTAGGTCAAGTCCGATGCTTCTCGAATTATGATGGGGTTACATCGTGACAAATCCATGGAAGTATTGTATGTCAAAAACGCATTGGGACCAGTACTGTGGCACAGCGGGTTAACGCCCTGGCCTGAAGCGCTGCCATCACATAAGGGGGCCAGTTCTAGTTCTGGCTGCCCCTCTTCCCATCCAGCTCTCTGCTATGGCCTGGGAAAGCAGTAGAAGATGGCTCAAGTGCTTGGCCCCTGCACCCAAGTGGAAGATCTGGATTAAGTTCCTGGCTTCAGATTGGCCCAGCACATTCAAATATAAAATCTTGCCTGATTAATCAGGCAGAGTCGATACTATCTGGCCATGTTTGTGCCAACTCCAGGGACAAAACATTGGTTTTACTGATTACCAGTTGAAATATCAGGATCACTTGGGGGGCTGGCACTGTGGTGTAGTGGGTAAAGCCGCCGCCTGCAGTGCCAGCATCCCATAAGGGCACCAGTTTGAGTCCTGGCTGCTCCACTTCTGATCCAGCTCTCTGCTATGGCCTGAGAAAGCAGTGGAGGGTGGCTCAAGTGCTTGGGCCCCTGCACTCGCATGGGAGACACGGAAGAAGCTCCTGGCTCCTGGCTTCGGACAGGTGCAGCTCTGGCTGTTGTGGCCAATTGGGGAGTGAACCAGCAAATGGAAGACCGACCTCCCTCTCTCTCTCTCTCTCTCTCTCTGCCTCTCCTCTCTGTGTAACTCTGACTTTCAAATAAATAAATAAATCTTTTTTTTTTTTTTGACAGGCAGAGTGGACAGTGAGAGAGAGAGGGAGAGAGAAAGGTCTTCCTTTGCCGTTGGTTAACCCTCCAATGGCCGCCGCGGCCAGCGCACCGTGCTGATCAAAGGCAGGAGCCAGGTGCTTCTCCTGGTCTCCCATGGGGTGCAGGGCCCAAGCACTTGGGCCATCCTCCACTGCCTTCCCCGGGCCACAGCAGAGAGCTGGCCTGGAAGAGGGGCAACGGGATAGAATCCGGTGCCCCGACCGGGACTAGAACCCAGTGTGCCGGCGCCGCAAGGTGGAGGATTAGCCTAGTGAGCCGCGGCACCGGCCAATAAATCTTTAAAAAAAAAAAAAACAACGCATTTAAGGGCTGGCACTATGGCATAGTGGGTAAAAGCCCTGGCCTGAAGCACCAGCTTCCCATATGGCCGTCAGTTCGAGTCCTGGCTGCTCCACTTCCAACCCAGCTCTCTGCTGTGGCCTGGGAAAGCAGTAGAAGGTGGCCCAAGTTCTTGGGTCCCTGCACCCACGTGGAGACCTGGGAGAAGCCCTTGGCTTCTGGCTTCGGATGGGCACAGCTCTGGCTGTTATGGCCAATTGGGGGGAAAACCAATTGGAGCAAACCAGTGGATGGAAGACATCTCTCTCTCTCGCTGTAACTTTTTCAAATAAATAAATAAATCTTCAAAAAAAAACCACACTTAAAACACCCAATATACCCTACTCAAAAGTGCTCAGAACACTGACATTCACCTGTAGCTGGGCGGAATCACCCAACACAAAGCCGATTCCCTAACAGAGCTGACCCCTCCTGCCGTTCACTGAGCACGGTGTGCCGGACAGCACCCCCGTCAGTTGTCTCCCCAGGGGTCATGAGGCTGACGGGGAGCTGGGACTCCCGGCCATGTCAGCGTCTGCCCCATGGCACTGCTGTCCCTGGGGCACAGGAGCAGTGGGGATGGCGACGGCGACCGTTCCATGAGCGATGGAGCACTGGCTGGCCGGTCCCTTAGCAGAAAGGACCCTTCCAGGCCAGGCCTCCTGGTCTGCATTGTGTCTCCAGCAGGCCCGGGGTGGCCGAGGCCCTGGGGCTTACCTGGCCCGATTAGGTGGTGGCTGTGCTGGATGCTTGGAGCCAGGCGTCGGGCGAGCAACATGGAGGTCATGGCCTCTCCTCCAGGAACACGGACCCCTTCTGCTCACTGCCACCCTGAAAGAAACCAGAAAGGCAGACTCAGGCCCAGGAAGTCCACTCCCCTGCTGGCCCAGTGGCCCGTCCCTGCCCCTTCCCATTGACGAGAGACTCCTCCGACATCAAGCCCTTGATTCCACAGCACACTTTAACCAGGAGTAGGCTATCCTGAATGTAACTTTAATTCGGATGCATCTTCATCTGTCCTTGACCACACCCCAGGCAGGATGATTATGCCCATTTTCCAGACAGGAAAACAGAGGACTAGGACGGAGTTGATGGAGATCCTTTTGTAAAAGACTGTTTGACCCCTGAGCCCTGGGCTCTGCAGACGGCCGAGCTCAGACTGGAAACTTGGGCGTGCATTACAGAACTGCTCAACATGGGAAGTCCAGCGTGTCCCTCTGTCCTGCTCCCACCTGGAGAGCTAGGTCTTGGCTGTCCAGAAATCCTGGTGCACAGCCCAGCACTACCAACCATCCCACTGTGCTCAGGACTGGTAGGTTCCCAGGGTATATAGGTCTTTTGCATTTTTTTTTAAAGATTTATTTTATTTATTTGAAAGACAGCATTACAGAGAGAGGTAGAGACAGAGAGAGAGGTTTTGCATCCACTGGTTCACTCCCCAGATGGCCGCAATGGCTGGAGCTACGCCGATCCAAAGCCAGGAGCCAGGAGCTTCTTCCTGGTCTCCCACACAGGTGCAGGGGCCCAAGGACTTGGGCCATCTTCTACTGCTTTCCCAGGCCACAGCAGAGAGCTGGATGGGAAGATGAGCTGCTGGGACTAGAACCGGCGCCCATACAGGATGCGAGTACTGCAGGCTGGGGCTTTAATCCTCTGCCACAGCGCCAGCCCTGAGGACTTTGCAATTTGAAACCAGGACAGTCCAGGGCAGCCTGGGACAGTCACCCTGCCCTGGGCACCTCAAGCCGGGGCCTAGCTTAGCCACAGACATGCACGTACTGCTGAGTCTGCTGGGGTGAACTCAAATCTCCTTCCCTGGGACGAGTGAGTGGGGTGGGAAGACCCAGCTGTGTTAGGCTCACAGATGTCCCTCTACATGGAAGGAAACATGAGGAGCAAGGGGGAAACGTTCCTTTGTAACCAAGTCCAGAAACTCCAATGCAAATGGAGTTTCAGCTAACACCACGGTTACAGTATCTGGTGGATCAGCCCGAGCACATCGGGAGGGAGGACACCCCTTACACTCAGCACTGCAGGTGGTGTGCAGCCCTGCAGGGTAGCTGAGGATAAAGACCTCAGGGCCAGCAAACCCTGCAGCTGTGTCTCCTCTCTCCCAGCAGGGGACAACCATCCCGGAGCAGTCAAGCTGTCTGTCATGGCCCAGCCCCCTTTGCCTGGATGGAAGGGGCATGATGTGAAGTTGCCTGAGATGTCCTGAAGATAAATCCCACCCACCCCAGTCTGCTTAATCAGCCAGCAAATAGGGCAGCACCCTGTCTCAGGGCTAAGGAAGGGAGAGCTTAGGTGGTTCTGGGGTTCTGGTTTGGGTTCTAGGATTTCCTGGGACTGTCTCATCCCGAGCCCTTACTTTTACCTGTCATGCATCAATGAACTCAGCTAATCATGTAGCTGTTGGAGATAAGGGGCTCAAGGTGGAATAAACTCATGTCATTTAGAGAGTACATCTTGGGGGGCCGGCTCTGTGGTGTAGTGGGTAAAGCTACCGCCTGCGGTGCTGGCATCCCATATGGGCACCGGTTCTAGTCCCAGCTGCTCCACTTCCAATCTAGCCTCTGCTATGGCCTAGGAAAGCAGAAGCGGGCCCAAGTCTTTGGGCCCCTGCACCCACATGGGAGGCCCGGAGGAGGCTCCTGGCTCCTGGCTTTGGATCGGCACGGCTCTGGCCACTGAGGCCATCTGGGGAGTGAACCAGCAGATGGAAAACCTCTCTCTCTCTGCCTCTGCTCTCTGTGACTCTGCCTTTCAAAACAAACAAATCTTAAAAAAAAAAAAAAAAAAGAGAGAGAGAGAGAGAGAGAGAGAGACTACATCTTGGGGCCAGGGCTGTGGTGTAGCAGATAAAACTGCCGCCTGTGATGCCCACATCCCATAAGGGCACTGGTTCAAGTCCAAGCTGCTCCACTTCTGATCCAGCTCCCTGCTAATGCACCTGGGAAAGCAGCAGAAGATGGCCCAAGTGTTTGGGCCCCTGCACCCACGTGGGAGACCTGGAAGAAGCTCCTGGTTCCTGGCTTGGCCTGGTCCAATCCTGGCAGATGTGGCCATTTGAGGAATGAACCAGTGAATGAAAGACCTCTCTCTGCCACTGTGCCTTTCAAATAAATAAATATTTAAAGAGAGACAGAGAGGAAGAGAAAGAGAGAGAATACATCTTATTATTTTCCACCAGAGAAATTTGTTTGAGAAAACATAGGTTTGGGAAATGTGACCGTAAGTTAACCAAAAAATATATTCTTTACTTGAAGACTCAATGTATGTTTAAATATATATATAAATTCATGGGAGAGGGGCCGGCAGAGTGGCATAGCAGGTAGAGCCTCTGCCTGCAGTGCTGACATCCCATATGGATGCTGGTTAGAGTCCCGGCTGCTCCACTTCCGATCCAGCTCTCTGCTATGGCCTGGGAAAGCAGTAGAAGATGGCTCAAGTCCTGGGGCCCCTGCACCCACATGGGAGGCCTGGAGGAGGCTCCTGGCTCCTGGTTTCGGATTGGTGCAGCTCTGGCCTTTGCAGCCAATGGGGGAGTGAACCAGTGGATGGAAGACCTCTCTCTCTCTCTCTCTGCCTCTCCTCTCTGTGTAACTCTGACTTTCAAGTAAATAAGTGAATCTTAAAAAAAAATTTATAGGAGAGACAGAGATCCCATTCTGTTGGTTCACTCCCCAAATGCCCCCAATGGCTGTGATGAGCCCCAGTCACAACCAGGAGCTGGGAACACAATCCAAGTCCTCTGTGTGAGTCACAGGGACCCAGTTTGAGCCATGACCACTGCCTCCCGGATCCGCACTAGCAGGAAGCTGGAGTCAGGAGCCAGAGCCCAGAATGGAATCCAGTGTGGGACATGGGGCAGTTTACCCAGGAGGCTAAACAGCTGCTCCTGCATTTTCCATGTATTCCAGCATATCCAAGCCTGTTGATTTAGCAACACAGTCACTATGCGGAAAGAGCAGATGCTACCTCTCCCTTCAAGTAGGTCTCAAGCCACACTATTCAATTTCCATAAAATCTCAGGGACTGGGAACATTAACATTTAAATACTCCACAAAAGTGAGGGCCACACCCACACACTTTCAATTATAAAATGTCACACTGGAAAATATATCACAGTGACCTTCTGGAGCCCTGCAGGTTGGAGTTGACCTTATAACATGATCTCCATCAGACAGGATTCTTAACACAATGCATTTCAAAAACCAGAAGACTTAATGTTATTCACTCACTCTTGCTCACCCTCTAATTCAATCAGCAAAGTTAATTAGCACCTGTGAAAGGCAAGCCCCTGTGTCGCTTGGGTTCTGGAGGAAAAAGAAAAAACACCACTCTCTTTCTGAAGCTCATAATTTAGTGGCAGAAGATGATGAGGGGGAAAATGGGAGAGTTCAAACGCTAGGCTGCTTTACCCAACCTGTCAATAACTCTGAAATAACCTGGCAAAGAGGTGGGTGTTGCAGTACAGCCGTGACGCTGAAGCCAAAGCTTGGGACATCTCAGGGTGCTGTTTGGAGTCTCTGCTCCTCAGCTTCCAATCCACCTCCCTGCTAATGCACCCTGGGAGGCAGCAGGTGCTAGCGCTAAGTACTTGGGTCCCTGCCACCCACGTGGGAGACCTGGATGGAGTTCCAGGCTCCTGGCTTTGGCCTGGCCCAGCCCAGGCTGTTGTAGGCATCTGGGGAGTGGACTGGCAGACAGAAGCTCTCTCTTGTCACTCAGCCTTTCAAGTAGATGAAAATAAATGAATATTAAAAAAAATAACCTGGCAAGATACATTTATAAAAATTTTCCAGTTTATTGTCAACAGTGAAGTCTATAGAAGATAGAATCATGACTGCATGGCTGGTATGAGCAAGGTGCTGTGGGGACACGGAGAGATGCACTCTGGCTGGGGTCACAAGGTCAGGGAGGCGTCACTGCTCTGCATAGGTTAGGAGACTCAGATGCCAAAGAGAAATGCAGGTGGGGGGGTGAGGTGGGGGGATAAGGCATGAGTGAACGCTCAGAGGTGTGAGAAGAAGCAGCCCAGTGAGGGATTCAGGGGCACAAAGTGCCTGGGACATGAGATCATAGAGGAGTGAAGGGACACGAGGATCAGCTGGAGGCGATCGCCAGGCCTGACCTCCAGGGATGGCTCCCACCGAGAGCCTCTCTAGTGGAGGAGGGAGCCCAGCTGCTCTCTGAGTCTTGTCTTTTTTTATTTTTTTTTACAGGCAGAGTTAGACAGTGAGAGTGAGAGTGAGTGAGAGAGAGAGAGAGAGAGAGAGACAGAGAGAAAGACCTTCCTTCCGTTGGTTCATCCCCCAAATGGTTGCTACAGCCGGCACGCTGTGCCGATCGGAAGCCAGGAGCCAGTGGTTCCTCCTGGTCTCCCATGCGGGTGCAGGGCCCAAGCACTTGGGCCATCCTCCACTGCACTCCCTTACTACAGCAGAGAGCTGGCCTGGAAGAGGGGCAACCGGGACAGAATCCGGCGCCCCGACCGGGACTAGAACCTGGGGTGCCAGCGCTGCAGGCGGAGGATTAGCCTAGTGAGCTGTGGCACCGGCCATCTAGTCTTGTCTTGAAGGGTCTGGGCTCAGCGAGCCTCCCAGGGAGGGGCAGGGGACATGCACACAGCATGCCCGTGGGACGCCGGAGCTACTATGACCAGAGGAAGGGACCACAAGGGGGACACTGGCTGCAGTGGGAGTTGAGGAAGAGCAAGAAGCCAGGGACCAGCTCCTCAGCCATCAGTCTCAGACTGCTGTGGCCTTTCAGAATTGCTCAGAAAGTCAAACACAGATTCACTGTAAGACTCGATAATTCTGCTCCTAAGTGTGCACCCCAAAGAACTGAAGAGAGGGCCTCCCACACGCCGTCTGCAGCAGCCGATTCAAGTTGGAAACGACCCAAACATGCATTAATGGGATGACGGCTGAATAACATGTGGGCCGCCTGCACAATGGACTATGGTCCAGTCACAGAGGACGGAGCACCGCTGCGCATGCTGCAATACAGCTGGGTCTCAAAAACATGACACTGAGAGCAAGAGTCCAGAGCCAAAGGCCACGGGGGACCCCGTTTACAGGTGCTTTCAGGAATGGGCAAATCTGTAAAGGAAGGACACATGAGCAGCTACTGGGGCAAGTGGGGAGTAGGGAGCAACCACGTAGTGGGCACCGGGTCTTGTTTCAGCGATGAAAAAGTTCTGTGACCAGAGAGTGGTGATGGCTTCAGAACACTGAGCGTGGACAAAACAGCACTGAGTTGTCCACTTAAAACAGTTAGTTTTGTTGCATTTTCCTCCATGAAAGGTAAACATAAAAAGAGGACTATGAAATTGGCCCTCCACTTTTTTTTTTTTTTTTTTTTGGACAGGCAGAGTTAGTGAGAGAGAGAGAGAGAGAGACAGAGAAAGGTCTTCCCTTTTCCATTGGTTCACCCCCAAAGTGGCCGCTGCGGCCAGTGGGCTGCACCGATCCGAAGCCAGGAGCCAGGTGCTTCCTCCTGGTCTCCCATGCGGCTGCAGGGCCCAAGCACTTAGGCCATCCTCCACTGCCTTCCCGGGCCACAGCAGAGAGCTGGACTGAAAGAAGAGCAACAGGGACAGAATCCAGTGCCCCAATCGGAACTAGAACCCAGGGTGCCGGCGCCGCAGGTGGAGGATTAGCCTAGTGAGCTGCAGTGCCGACTGGCCCTCCACTTTTAAAATGGGGAGAGAGGGGCTGCTGCTGTGGCACAGTGGGTTAAGCCATGACCTCCAATGCCAGCATCCCATATGGGTGCGGGTTCAAGTCCTGGCTGCTCCACTTCTGATCCAGCTCCCTGTTGGAAAGCAGGGGAGATGGTCCAAGTACTGGGGCTCCTGCCACTCATGTGGGAGACTGGGATGGAGTGCCAGGTTCCTGGCTTCAGCCTGACCCAGTCCCAGCCGTTGTGGTCATTTGGGGAATGAACCAGCACCGGAAGATCTCTCTCTCTCTCTGTCTCCCCACTCCCTCTCTGTGTAACTCTGCCTTTATATATGAAACCTTTAAAAAAAATGTATTTATTTATTTGAAAGGCAGAGTTAGAGAGAAGCGGGGGTAGGGTGGGTAGGTAAGTCTTCCATCTGCTGGTTCACTCCCCAGATAGCCACAATGGCTGGAGCTGCGCTGATTTGAACCCAAGAACCAGGAGCTTTTTCCAGGTCTCCCACACGGCCACAGGGGCCCAAGGACTTGGGTCATCTTCTACTGCTCTCCTAGGCCATAGGAGAAAGCTGGATCGGAAGTGGAGCAATGGAGAATCAAACTGCAGCCCATATGGGATGCTGGCACTGCAGGCAGTGCCTTTACCCGCTATGTACA
Organism: Oryctolagus cuniculus; assembly: GCF_964237555.1. Classification (NCBI taxonomy): domain Eukaryota; kingdom Metazoa; phylum Chordata; class Mammalia; order Lagomorpha; family Leporidae; genus Oryctolagus; species Oryctolagus cuniculus. The sequence continues at coordinate 27,464,983 of NC_091450.1, forward strand.
GCGCCCACCCCGTAATTCTGCCTTTACAAAAAAAATAACCAATCTTTATAAGCAGGGAGAGAGAAGGCCATGTCATGGAGTGATGACAGCTCCAATCCCGCAGGCCTTGGGCAAGTCCACCTCTGCCCTTGCTTATCTCAGAAAGCAAACACACACACCTCTCCAGCCCCTCTGACTCTGAGAGCCTCTGGGCACAGCTGGCCAGTGGCACTGCCCAGCCTCTGCTCCCACCCCGCAGCCTTCATGTCTTCCCATTTTCCCATCAGGACTTTGACCTTTGCTGGCCTGTGGATTGGCACGTGTTGGCCTGCAGGCTCCTGGATGGACAGGAGTGGGGGTGTTTCTAACCTAAAGTTTGTGTCCCACAGAAAGGTGGAAAATACCAGAACCTGAAAGGGAGGTGGGCTGGTTGCTGATACTCCTGGTCTCTGAACTCCTGTTTCCCAAACCTGAGCTCTAAGCACAGACACTATCTCTCAGTGTGTTCACTCTCATCCAGTCTTGTATTTACTTAACATTTTTATTTTTAGGATTTATTTACTGGAGGCTGGTGCTGTGGCATAGTGGGTAAAGCCACTGCCTGCAGTGCTGGCATCCCATATCGGCACCAGTTAGAGTCTTGGCTGCTCCACTTCCGATCCAGCTCTCTGCTATGGTCTGGGAAAGCAGTAAAAGATGGCCCAAGTCCTTGGGCCCCCACAAGTGCACTGGCAACCCGGAAGAAGCTCTTGGTTCCTGGCTCCTGGCTTCTGGCTTCATATCAGTGCAGCTCCAGCCATAGCAGCCAGTTGGGGAGTGAACCAGCAGATGGAAGATCTCTCTCACTTTGCCTCTGCTGCCTCTTTAACTGCCTTTCAAATAAATAAATCTTAATATATAAATAATAAATAAATATTAATAAATAAATCTAATAAGTAAATAAAAAAGTTTTATTTAAAACATTTTTTAAATAAGATTTATTTATCGGGGACAGCAATGTGGGTAAAGCTGCTGCCTGTTTTGCCAGCATCCCATATAGGCACCAGTTCAAGTCCAGGTTGCTCCACTTCCAACCTAGCTCTTTGCTAATGCACCTAGAAAAGCAGGAGAGGATGGCCCAAGTGTTTGGGCCCCTGCACCCATGTGGGAGACCCGGAAGAAGCTCCTGGTTCCTGACTTCGGATTGGCCCAGCTCCACCAACTGGAGCCATCTGGGGAGTAAACCAGCAGATGGAAGATCTCTCTGTCTCTGTCTCTCTCTCACTCTGCCTTATTTGTGTACTTGAAAGGCAGAGTGACAGAGAAGGAGAGACAGAGAGATCTTCCACCGCTGGTTCACTCCTCAGCAGTTGCAACAGCCAGGGCTGGGCCAGAAACTGCATCCAGGTCTCCCACATGAGTGGCCCAGCTATCTGGGCCATCATCCGCTGCCTTCCCAGGTACATTAGTAGAAAGCTGGATGCTAGTTTATGTGTATGAGAGGGACTGAAGAAAATAGGAATTTGAGGGAAATGGGAAGGAAATGAGAACTTTTAAAGAAAATGCCTATTTCTGTGTAGAAGTAGGCCTTGGAAGCAGGCCAGCATAACCTTGTCAGGTGTGGGGCGAGGGGCAGCTCCCCAGGGCTGTGAGCCCCAACAACACTGTACTGATAGGGTCCTGGGAGGATATGGGGGGATTCCACACCCAGAAACCCTCCACCTCTGAACAGCACTATGGGATACCGGCATTGCAAGTGGCGGCTTAATCCTCTGCGCCTCAGCACTGACCCAGACATTTTTCTTGAAAGCAAGTTGTGGGCCGGCGCCGTGGCTCTCTTGGCTAATCCTCCACCTGCAGCGCCGGCATCCCATATAGGCACCGGGTTCTAGTCCCTCTTCCAGTCCAGCTCTCTGCTGTGGCTAGGGAGTGCAGTGGAGGATGGCCCAAGTGCTTGGGCCCTGCACCCCATGGGAGACCAGGAGAAGCACCTGGCTCCGGATAGACGCAGCGCCAGCTGTAGCAGCCATTTGGGGAGTGAACCAACAGAAGGAAGACCTTTCTCTCTGTTTCTCTCTCACTGCCTAACTCTATCTGTCAAATTATAAAACAAAGAAAGAAAGTTGCTTTTTAAGTTTAAGTTACCGTTCTGGACCCCGATGATCCCGCCAAAGTTTCATAGAAAGGTGCCCGGATCGAACGAAGCAGGCCATTCCATTAAAAGCTGGGCAGAGCTGGCTGCCCGAGGCTTGGCCTCAGACCTGGCCTCTTTCCACTGGGGTGAGAGATGAGGAGAGATTGACAGGGGCGAAGGGCAGGCGGGCATCCAGTGCAGCCTTCCTGGATGTGATCCGAACTGAAAGGGGGGACTGAACTCAGTCAACACACTCAACAGAATGGGGTTTATCAGAGTACATGGCAAACGAGAGGGATTTTTGTTCCAGCCATGTGGCGCACCTGCAGTAAATTCTATTTTTTACTGTATGTCTCCATCAGGACAAGCTGAAAACCCTGGTCTAGTCAGATACTGAGCTGCTCAGCCCCACCCACCTCTCCCCATCCCTCGGCTTTTAATTAAAATGCTAATTGGTTCTCTCTGCTTCCTCTTATCTGCCTTGTGCATTGGGAGGCTGGGGTGGGGAAAGAAGCTGAGTTCAACGTTTAAATCAATAACACGAGAGGAATTCAGGTGAAAGAAAGGGCAAAAAAAAAATAATTAAAAATAAAGGCCAGTGGCTTCCAATTTGCTCCGGAGGGAGAGTGACAGTAGGGGAAAGAGATCCACTATTGACAGCTCACCTACTGTGTGCAACGCACCTCCCTAGGTAGTCTCGGTCACCTGCAGGATTCACCGTGGACGACAGGGCTCCTGTCCAAGCTCGCAGAGCTTCGAAGCCCGAGACTCTTGGCCTTGGCTCAGCAACAGTCACCAGGGAGCTTTTCACGGGGTAAGGGCGCCACCCAGACCGAGGAAGCTGGAGCCTCTCTGGTGGGATCTGGGCCTGGAGGTGGGTTGGGCAGTACCCTTAACTGTCAATAAGGGCAGGTGGTAGTGGAGGGGGAGCTGCCTAGGCCCACAGGTCTGCATGATCGCCACCCCAGGAAACCCCTGGAGATGCAAGATTTGGGTTCCTAACTTTGAGTCTTTTTTTTTTTTTTTTTTTTTTTTTTTGACAGGCAGAGTGGACAGTGAGAGAGAGAGACAGAGAGAAAGGTCTTTCCTTTGCCGTTGGTTCACCCTCCAATGGCCGCCGCGGCCAGCGCGCTGCGGCCGGCGCACCACGCTGATCCAATGGCAGGAGCCAGGAGCCAGGTGCTTTTCCTGGTCTCCCATGGGGTGCAGGGCTCAAGCACCTGGGCCATCCTCCACTGCACTCCCTGGCCACAGCAGAGAGCTGGCCTGGAAGAGGGGCAACCGGGACAGAATCCGACGCCCCGACCGGGACTAGAACCCAGTGTGCCGGCGCCGCTAGGCAGAGGATTAGCCTAGTGAGCCGCGGCGCTGGCTGGTTCCTAACTTTGAAAGTCACATATCCAGAGAAACAGGGAGAAGGGAGCCCACGCAGGTCGCTGGATGTGACCCGGCCTCTTTCCCCCTCTTCGCTTCCACTGCTTCCACCTGGCACTATCTAAGGATAGCACCCCCAGACGAGCTGCCCCTGGCCCCCCACTAACTTGTCCTGTGACCTTGAGCATGTTCAGTGACTCTCTGTGCCTTTGTCTCCACGTGTGTAAAATGGGGCTGATACCCGTGCACCTCCCTTGTGGGCCAGCAGAGTATGAACGGAGACCTGGGGCCTCCCCCAGAGCAGCGTCTGGCTGCAAACATTCACTGGATGAATGGAAATGCTCCACACACACACAACTGTGAACGTGCTGACTCATGACTCCAGGGGGCAGCTTCCCATGTGAACGTGCTGACTCATGACTCCAGGGGGCAGCTTCCCAGGCCCTGTGGGCATGAAATTTGCATGCATCACTGGCTAGAAATGGCCCCTCCAGACCTCTCTGGGGCCCCCAAAGATGCTCCTCTCCTTCCCCATCTGCCCTCAGTCGGAGACAAAGCGCTGGCGGGGGCTCGGGACATTCCTTTCCCCAGCCGTGGCCTTGTCTGCAGACTCAATGGGACGCAACGATACCCACAGCCAAGTTGTTGTCAAGGCCAGGGGTCGCCATGGCAACCAATAAAGCAGGCGTCCAGGGCCTTTGCAGAAGGCTAACAGGGCCCCATTCAGGGCCTTAATCTCAGATCCGGCTTCCCTCCAAGCCCAGCTCCAACAGCTACCCTGGGGGCCTCCGCAGCACGGGTCCAGCCCTCCCTCCTGCACGCAGCACTTCCTGCAGCAACTGGTATAAGTAGACAGGAACACTGTGCCACAAAATAGGAAAGTTCTGATTCCCAAGGAAAGGCTGAAGGTGCATGCTGGGAGGGTAACATGAGCCAGACGCTGGGTCCACATCGCGGCTGGGCCACACATCAGCTGGTGGCTCTGGGCAACGTGTTCTGCATTGGACGGACGAAGGAACCGCACCTGTGAGAGATCACAAGGCACTCGGGTCGGGTAGGGCTGACGGGGAAGGCACGCAGGAGCGATGGCGTGTTGTAGGCCACCTTCTGAGTTTCCACAGAGCCCTCTAACTGTGGAGGGAAGGCATCTCCTTAACTGTCAGCCAGGGGCGGGAAGGACCATTTGCACACACCATGGCCCTGCTAGGAGCCTGGACATCCTGGTTCTACGAGAGAGAAGTGGGTCCCCTCCACTGCTTCCAGCCTCCTGCCTGTGTCATAGTCCTCCCAGGCCAGTCTGCCACAGCAAGAATCAGGCAACACATACGCACGGAGCAGGAAGAGGTCATTGCTTGCAGGCAGGGAGTCCCTCAGCCCGGGAACAAAATGACGGGGCTGTGTGCAGAAGTCCCCTGAGCGCGAGAGACGCGGAGCCTCTGTTCTGGGGAGCAGGAAATGTGGGAAAAGAAACATCGGACCAGTTTTGGATTTCTGACGTCGCAAGGAAGGAGGAACCCAAGAACAGGATGTAGGTCCAGGGAGATCCTCCTGCTAACGCTCAAGACGCTACCAAGCCGGCGCCGCGGCTCACTAGGCTAATCCTCCGCCTTGCGGCGCCGGCACACCGGGTTCTAGTCCCGGTCGGGGCGCCGGATTCTGTCCCGGTTGCCCCTCTTCCAGGCCAGCTCTCTGCTGTGGCCCGGGAGTGCAGTGGAGGATGGCCCAAGTGCTTGGGCCCTGCACCCCATGGGAGACCAGGAGAAGCACCTGGCTCCTGGTTTCGGATCAGCGCGGTGCGCCGGCCGCAGCGGCCATTGGAGGGTGAACCAACGGCAAAGGAAGACCTTTCTCTCTCTCTCACTGTCCACTCTGTCAAAAAAAAAAAAAAAAAAAAAAGATGCTGCCAAGCACCTGCAACCCCGTGGTGAACAAGCATGCGCCCTGCCCTGGTCCTCGGGACTTGGTGTTCCAGTGGGGAGCAGGACAATGAACAAACAGGGTCAGCCTGCTTGGGGCCGACATAGTCCCCACTCAGAAAAACCCACTCAGCGCTTAAATGCTACGGCACATCACAAATGAAGCATTTACTTCCTCCAGGGACGGTGCGGCTCTAGACTAGGAGACGCGATATCCGTGGCTGGGGTCCCGGCGTGTGCCTGAGCAGTCCCACCCTCCCTCAGTGATGGGGCAGACAGAGCTTTGATTCGCGTGCACACACGTGGCCATCTGCTCTGACTCAACCAGTCCTGCCAGTCCTGCTGCGGCAAAGCTTCACACGCACCTCACCTCATCCTGGCGGCTTTCAGGGAGGAAAAGGGCTCAGAGAGGTTTTGCCGCTTGTGCAGAGAGACCCGGCTGGGGACAGTGGAGACGGGGTAAGCTCAGGCTCGTCTGGGTCTGTAGGCCACGATCCGGGCACGTGACCAGGCAGGTGGCTCCAGTCCTCAGGCTCAGGTGACCTCATCAGACAAGCCAGACCAACACACACCCCTTCCTCAGGAAAAGGGAGCGCCAACAGGTCAGCAGTTTCTGGAAGACTCACCCTTTGGCCACACACTTCCTCCACGGCCCTGCTGAGCAATTCCAACTTCAGTGCCCCTCCCCTCCAGGATCAGAGACACAAATTCCGTGAGGACCCCTCCCATCCCATCCAGAGGAACAGAAGGCCCTTGGGGCAGCGTGAATGCTTGTGTCCCCCCGAAACCCACAAGTCCACATTCATTCATTCATTCATTCCTATGATGGGTTCAGATCATCCCACCGTGATGGCACTAGGAGAGGCAGCTTGTGGGTGATGATGACGTCGCTGATGAACAAGGAAGTGGGGTTCACCAGACACCAAACATGCCAGTGCCTCCACAGGGACTTCCCAGCCTCCAATAACTTTGTAGAAATATATATACTTTTAACGATCTATTATTTGAAAGGCAGAGATACAGAAAAAGGATAGAGAGAGACCTTCCACCCGCTGGTTCACTCCCCAAGTGGCTGGTCTCCCACGTGGGCATAGATGCCCAAGCACTTGGGTTATCTTTGGCCGTTTCGTCAGGCATATTAGCAAGGAGCTGGATCAGAAGTGGAGCAGCCAGGACTTGAACTGCTGGCACTGCAGGGGAGGCTTAACCTTCAACATCACAGCGCTGGGTCCAAGAAAAACCTCCTGTGATTTATAAGCCACTCAGTTCCAGCAGCCTGAATGGACTAAGCCAGGCCCTGGAACGGAAGAACTGGCATTGTGACAGTCCCTTGTACTTAGGGCATGTGTGACAATTACTTTTACTTGCTCCTGGTTCTTCTAGCCAACCCTCAAAACATTTGGGCACAGAGAGCTCATGAAGGGGAAGCCCAAGGAAATGCTGAGAAAGTGTCCTCTGGGGCCGGCATTGTGACACAGTGGGTAAAGTCACCACCTGCGATGCCAACATCTCCTATGGGCACAAGTTTGTGTCCCAGCTGCTCCACTTCCAATCCATCTCCCAGACTAATGGCCTGGGAAAAGCAGTGGAAGGTGGTCCAAGTGTCTGGGCCCCCGCCGCCCATGTGGGAGACCCAGAAGGATCTCCTGGCTTTGGTCTGGCTCAGCGCAGGCTGCTGCAGCCATCTAGGGAATGAATCAGTGGATAGAAGTGTTCTCTCTCTCTCTCTCTCTCTCTCTCTCCCTCTCCCTCTCCCTCTCCCTCTCTCCCTCTTTCCCTCTCCCTCTCTCCCTCCCTCTGTGTGTGTGTGTATCCCTAACTCTGCCTTTCAAATAAATAAATATTAAAATTTTTTTTTCCTCCAAGCAGGCAGACTCAACACAACTTGCTCTGATGTGGCCGCCCACGACAAGACCCTGGCCTTTGGGATGGAGTGTGGTGATTCCAAGAAGCTCAAGCCCAGACCTATATCCCCACCTGGTGGCTTGCTGTTACCAGAAAGAAAGCTTAACCTGCCCAGGAAGGGAGTCCATGGAGTCTTCGCAGAGGACGCCAGAGGGCAGGTGGCTGGAACATTGACTGCACAGCTGACAAGGCCTGTTCACACCTTTAGTTCAGGCTTGTTTACTGGAAGGAGCGACAGGGTAGGACTGAAGCTGGGCTAAGGTAGCCTCACCCCTGGGGGGGATAAACCAGCAAGGGCTCCAAAACCACCTGCCTCAGGAGGCCCCTTCCATTTACGTGCTTGGAAAAACTGCCTCCATTTTACGACTTCTTGATGCTTTTAGGGGAAAACAAACTTACTAAAGGAAAAAAGCAAGTCTCTGAAGTGTTGCCTGGGTAGTGGACAAACCCCCAGGCATCCTGCCGCTGCAAAGAGGCGGCTGCCCAGCCGCTGGAGGGCCTCCGGGAAACCACGCTAGCTTTTCCGCACAGGGAAACGGAGGCAGCCACTGTCTTGCTGAAACGTTCTCTGGCTCCCAGCTACCCCAGGAGAAAGCCCAGCTGCTTCCCCACCCCCTCACCAGAGCTGCACACACTGCCCGGCTGGGATCCTGTCACACTGGCTCTCCAAGAGTTCCCTCTGCCTCCACCTCCTACGGATTTCCCTGAACTCTGGCGCTCCTTTTCCTGGTGAAACTCCCGTCACCTCCTCTCGGATGCCTTCCTGAGCCTCAGCTCGGGACCAGATAGCACTCACGTCTATTCCTCTAGTGACCTGTCATTACTTTTCATCGTGACAATTTGCGAACACACAGGACAGGGATGAACGTGGCTAGACCCACCACCTCGTTTCAACAACCATCCACATTTTCCACATGAGGCTATCTTAATCCTATAATTATCTGTGATGTGCGCATGCCTGTCTCTCCCTCTGCCTGTGGACTTGGCTCATTCACTCCTGGCTAGGCACTGGTATTTCCTGATCGACTACCGTCTGAAGACGTAACACTAGGTCCTAAGGACCCATGGGGTTGTAGGAGCGGGCAGCAGAATCCTGGCACCCCATTCCAGGGGAAGACGACAAGTCGGTCAGCGCTCGAGGCTGATGTCCCACGTGAGGAGGGGCCTCAGCACGGCAGGAGAGCACATGACACGTCGCAGCCAGAGAAGGCTAACAAGCACTTGCTGTGCCTCCGGAACTGAGCGTTCTCACCACGGATCCCGCTCGGATGGCCTGGGCTCTGCGGTCACCATGGCGACCGTGCTTTCCTTTCCACCCCTTCTGAGTGAGTAGACCAAGGTGATCAATGAGGTCTCCCCCCAGCCCCGCCCACCTGCCCAGGACTGCGGCCACCCCTTCTGCACTGTCAGGAACGCTGTTCTAGAATGTGGGCCTCTGGCTCCCAGCACTGCCGAAGCCACGGTGAACGGGCAAGCACTTCCCGTCGGGGCACTTTACTGATTGCTCTGAGGGGCTCCAATGTGCAGCTGGGGAACCACACAACACAAACACACGCGGCACAGAGGCTGCTGCCAGCCCTGGGGCGGCCGCCGGAGGCTCCGACGGCCGGAGCGTTTGTGTGACTTCCATGGAGCAGGTATGCATGTCCGTAGCACACCAGGGAGGGCAGGTCCTGCACGGCGGAGGTGGGGTCCCACAGGGACAGGAAGGAGCCCAGCACTGCACTGGGCAGAGGCCGGGCTAAGGAGGCCTCTAAACCTCGCCCCCAAACTGAGGTCTCTGGAGGCTGCTCTTCAGCCACCAGCCGCCCAGGGGCGGGGCTGGCCCAGGGGACTGCTCTAGAAAGCTCCCCACCATGTGCCCGGCAGCCAGAAGGGTGCTTGGCAGCAGTGGGTGCTCTGTAAGGCCTTGTCAGATCCACAGTGGAGACCCAGCCCTACATCCTGACGATCACAGACATCACACAGAAGCTATCTTCGGATGCTGTCATCAGGTTAAGACAATGTTACTCAGCCTTCACCCACCCCTGCCGTTATCAACCCCCTAGGGATTCTTTTTTAGCTAAATCCCACAAGACACCTAATTCCACTGATACACAGTGCTATACTCCTGTATCAGTTTGGGTATTGAATTGCAGATCTGCACTTTTACATAAGGAGTAAAATAGTTTGCTGCCCCATAATCAGTGTGTGTCCTCTTGGGGACAAAACTGATAGCTTTGAGAATGTAGGGGTGAAGGGTACAGCTGCCTCGTGCTGGAGGCTGGGTTGGGCTTCTATTTGCTCTGCTTCTTCCAATTCCCTCCCTGCAACAGCCTTACCTATTGCATGGATGGGACTGAAGTGCAGGGAGGGCGACAGGTCCCTTGTCACACAGCTTGTCAAAGGCTTCAACCCCAGCTCTTCGAGGCCCCAAAGCTAGTGCTGTGCTGTGTCTGTGCACAGAGTCGCATCCCCACACCACAGAGAAGGGTTGAGCTGGGATTTAAGTTTAAGCCCCGCTGGCGCCATGGCTCACTAGGCTAATCCTCCACCTTGCGACGCCGGCACACCGGGTTCTAGTCCCGGTCGGGGCGCCGGATTCTGTCCCGGTTGCCCCTCTTCCAGGCCAGCTCTCTGCTGTGGCCAGGGAGTGCAGTGGAGGATGGCCCAAGTGCTTGAGCCCTGCACCCCATGGGAGACCAGGATAAGTACCTGGCTCCTGCCATCGGATCAGCGCAGTGCGCCGGCTGCAGCGTGCCAGCCGTGGCGGCCATTGGAGGGTGAACCAATGGCAAAGGAAGACCTTTCTCTCTGTCTCTCTCTCACTGTCCACTCTGCCTGTCAAAAAAAAAAAAAAAAAAAAAAAGAATCTTATTAGAGAATGGGACTGGCAGGGGAGAGGGAGGAGGAGAGGTGGGTGGGAAGAATCACTATATTCCTAAAGTTGCACTTATGACATTTGTATTCCTTAAAAAATAAATTTAAAAAATCAATAACAAATCCCAGATAATGTTAGTTTCTAGTCACATTAAAAAAAAAAAAAAAAAAAGGAGAGAGGACCAGCACTGTGATGTACTAAGTTAAGCTTCTACCTGCGACACCAGCGTCCTATATGGGTGCTGGTTGGAGTCCCGTCTGCTCCACTTCTGACCTAGCTCTCTGCTAAGGCCTGCAAAATCAGGGGAAGACGTCCAATGTGCTTGGGCCCCTGCACCCACACGGGAGCTCCTGGCTTCGGCTCAGCCCAGCTCTGGCCACTGCAGCCATCTGGGGACTGAACCAGCAGATAGAAGCTCTCTCTCTCTGTCTCTCCCTCTCTCTGTCTGTAACTCTACTTCTCAAGTAAATAAATAAATAAATCTTTTAAAAAAGATAAAGATAAAAGATAAAAAAATCTTTAAAAAAGGAGAAACATTCAAATCAATTTCAGTAATGTATCTTATTTAACCTAAATTATTTAAAAATATGACAAGTTCAGCATGCAATCAATATAATTATTACTATCATAGTTCACATTATTTTTTCATATTAAGTTTTCAAAATCCAGTGTGGATTTCACACTTAGAGCACATCTCTGGATTAGAAACGTGTGCAGCGCTCAACAGCCAGATGTGACAAGAGGCTCTGATACTGGCTGAGGTGGGGGCGCTGATGTATCACATCAGGGTTGACCTATGGTGAGAGAAATTATACGGTCTGGTGTTCTGGATGGCACCACCCCTCTGGGCCTCTCTGGAGCAATGATACAGGCACAAGTAGTTCAATCCAAGAGTCGCTCTCAATGAGACCTTTAAAACAAGATTAAGGGGGCCACTGGTGCTGTGGCACAGAAGGTAACCGGCAGCACCAGCATCCTATATAGGCGCTGGCTCAAGTCCCAACTGCTCCACTTTCAATCCAGCTCCCTGCTAATGGCCTGGGAAAGCAGTAGATGGCCCAAGTCCTTGGGCCCCTGTACCCATGTGGGAAACCCAGAAGGACTTCCTGGCTCCTGGCTGCAGATCGGCCCAGTGCTGGCCATCTGGGGAGTGAACCAGCAGATGGAAGATCTTGTTCTCTGTCTCTGTGTTTTTCTCTCTGTAACTCTGCCTTTCAAATAAATAAATCTTTTTTAAAAACAACAAGCAAGATTAAGAATTTCAAGCTGGTGACAGTAAAGCAATAAGCCAAGTGTGGGCTTTTCTGAACCCAGGAGCCCTGTGTGACTCCCAGAGGTCACAGACCTGTCCAACTGGCCCTGGGCACAGAAGACAAAGTCCTTCCAGGTTCATCCATTACAGCCAAGGCAGGAAGAAATAGGACTATAACAACAGCAATGGCAAAACAACAGCAGCAGCTGCAGCAGCAAACACTTACTGTCATTTATTTGGGACCAAATGCTGTTCTAGGCGCTTTACTTATAGCACCCTTAATCTTCCAAATGGCCCTCTGAAGTAGGTAGTATTATCATCCACCCTTCTGGAGGAAAAAGGAAACCAAAGCACGGATAGGTTAAGGGACTTGCCCAACGCCGCAAAGCCACGGAAGCAGGCGGGCCCTAGGTTCTTAACCTCTAGGCTGCGGTGAAGAGATGATGCCCCCTGAACTCAAGCCAGAGCGCACCCTACAGCAGGGCTGGGGAGCCTTCCTAAGCCAAGGGCCGTTTGGATATTTGTAATGTCATCTGCAGGCTGCACAAAATTATCAACTTGAAAATCAGCCTGGGGTCCAGCGCTGCGGCATGGTGGGCTAAGCCTCCTCAGCCTGCGGCACCTGCAACCCATGTGGGTGCCAGTTCGTGTCCTGGCTGCTCCACTTACAGTCCAGCTCTCTGCTAATGCGCCTGGGAAGTGAACCCACGAGTGCAAGATCTCTTTCTTTCCCTCCCCCTCGCTCTAACTCCGTCTTTTAAATAAATAAATCTTTTTTTTAAAAATTAGCCTGCTATAGATTTATTGGATTTTGAGTCCTGCCTGTGGCTGCCTTGGCAAAACCAGACCAAATGATTTAATGGACCTTGTATGGCCCAGGGGCCAGATGGTCGCAAATCCTGGGAGGTATCAGACTGTTATCTTTAGTAATCTGACAATAATGGTAGGAGGAGGTATAATGTGAGATTCGGCCTAGGCTTCCGTAAGGCTCTTTGTTTTCTCAACCGGAAAACTGGAAAATGGGTATGACGGAGCCCTTCCCCCCGGGCTGCTAGGATTAAAGGAGATGAATTCACATCCAAGGCTACATGGCCCAGCGGGCTGGCAGTGGCTGGTCAGAAACTTTCAAACTCAGGGGCGAGTTCCAAGCACAGTTCAACAAGCACCTGTAATCCTAGAACCGCCAATTGTTGACATTTGTCACACTGGCTCTCTCTCGCTCTGTTATCTCCCATCTGTCCTCCGAGCTGAGTTAGTTGCAGACATTATATTTCATCCCTAAAGCCCCCCATCTGTCTTCTAAGAACAACTACTTTGTCTCACGTCTCCTCACTGAAAATTATCTGCGATACATTTTGTAAGAGTGAAATCCGCTGTATCATGGACAAAACAGCAGAATGGCACACAGCCTGTGTGCAGATCTCCCCGTGGGCCCCTCCGTGTCTCTGTGCTTGTTTCTGCTGCCCCTGCCCCAGGCCCACAGGTTGCAGTTGGGCCCATGGCTCTTTTTTTTTTTTTTTTTTTTTTTTTTTGACAGGCAGAGTGGACAGAGAGAGAGAGACAGAGAGAAAGGTCTTCCTTTGCCGTTGGTTCACCCTCCAATGGCCGCCACGGGTGGCGCGTTGTGGCTGGCGCACCGTGCTGATCCAAAACCAGGAGCCAGGTGCTTCTCCTGGTCTCCCATGGGGTGCAGGGCCCAAGCACTTGGGCCATCCTCCACTGCCTTCCCGGGCCACAGCAGAGAGCTGGCCTGGAAGAGGGGCAACCGGGACAGAATCCGGTGCCCTGACCAGGACTAGAACCTGGTGTGCCGGTGTCGCAAGGTGGAGGATTAGCCTATTGAGCCGCAGTGCCGGCCGGGCCCATGGCTCTTGAGCCTTTTTTTTTTTTTTTTAAATCTAGAACCATTTCTCAGCTGTTTTGCCTTTTGTGACACTGACATTTTCAGAATCCAGGCCAGCTGCTCTGTATGTATTTTGTCTTAACATTTTTTCAAGTCAACCTCAGCTCATGGGCAGATTTGAGAAAGAGGTCAGAGGGACACAGGCTGCCAGAGGTCAAGGCTGTCCTGGGCAGGTAGAAGGTGGGGTGTGTGGGGCCAGAGCTGTGGCATAGTGGGCTAAGCCTCTGCCTGTGCTGCCAGCATCCCCTGTGGGCATCAGTTCGAGTCCCAGCTGCTCCTCTTCTGATCCAGCTCTCTGCTATAGCCTGGGAAAGCAGTAGAAGGTGGTCCAAGTGCTTGGGCCTCTGCACCGCATGGGAGACCCAGAAGAAGCTCCTGGCTCCTGGCTTTGAATTGGCCAAGCCCCGGCCTTTGGGGCATTTGGGGAGTGAACCAGCAGATGGAAGACCTTTCTCTCTCTCTCTTTCTTTCTCTCTCTCTCTCTCTCTCTCTCTGTAACTCTACCTCTCAAGTAAATAAATAAAATCTTAAAATAAAAAAGAGCTCGCGTGTGGTGTTAACTGGGTGGTGTTTAAAGGTGATCAGAGCCCGGCAGGTAAGCAAAGGCGGCCTTGGCAGACGGAGGCCAGGGCGAGGAACAGAGGACAGCGTCTTGGGGGCAATGCAGGTGGTGGCAAAGCCTCTGGGTGGGGAACACCCTGTGGGGTCTTTTCCTACTTGGACTAGAAACTTCGTGCGGTCTGAGCCTCTCTCCCAGGGAACACTGGGCAGTGCCCACTCCACAGTCATTGTTCACCCAGAGCCACTGCCTGCTATCCCCAAGTATCCAGGGAAGAGCAGAGCACAAAGGACCCCCTGGAAGGGCGGCCTCAGCTGCCAGCCCCACATGCCGACTGCTCAGCGACTCAGTGGCAAGCTGCCAGGGTTCCCACATCTTGCCCTGCACTGGAAATTTCGTTTTCTGAAATTGCTTTCTTCTGGCTGCCTCTAGGGGCCTGGGTTGTTTCCCTGAAAAAAGAAAAAAAAGAAAAAAAAAAAAAAAAACAAAGACGACGAACTAATTGACTGCAAGAGTAAAAGATTAGGGGTGGGGGTGGGAGTAGGGGGAGCTGCCGGCCAACGCGTCCCTACGCCTGCCCTCCCTTGGTGTGAGCCAGGGAAGCTCTCAGAGCAGACAGCCGGCCGTCAAGAACGCAAAATGCGCCTTCTGCTCCTCCTTGCTCCGAGGAGGAAGGGGTGTGTCCGTGCCGTCTCAGTCCCGGGGAGGAGGGCAAGGATTTATTCTGAAGCTTGAGCACAAATGCCTTTTCAAGGTGACCCTCGCTCCACTTCCTGCGCCCAGAAAACGCCTGCATAGACGGTGGATCTGCAAGCCTACGGCTGACAGCCAGTTCCTCATCCATCATGTCCGTATCCATCTTAATTCTGTTTCCACTTGAAAGAGGCTCCTCCTGCTGTCTTCTCTCTACAAAGCATTCTTGAGAAATCTGTCATGTAGGTTTGCCTGTCCCTCGCAGAAAGCCACACGCAGGAGAGCTGGCACACAAGTACACACATGCGCACGTATACTTGTACACCCCAAAACCTCCCTGAGATGAGATACACCTCCCCAGGTGAGTGCACGCACGCACACACACACACACACACACCCCTGCACTCACGGTGCCTGGTAGTCAGGGTCCTGCAGCCAGCCCAGTTCGCCCGCTTAAAACGCCTCCTCTGTGTCATTGTGCAGAGCCCCAGGGACACGGCTGGCTGGGCTCATCCTCAGCCGTGCCAGCTCCCCTCTCAGGAGGGTGCCCTGGACCTGCAGGCAATCCGCAGAACATGGGCTCAGGGACAGGAGAGAGAAGGCCCCTCGGAAGCACGGCAGGTTCGGGAACAGGATGTACCCAGCAAGCATGTGAGGGAGAGGGATGGAAAGAAGGCTGGGGGGGGGGGGAGAGGGAGGGAGTGAGGGAGGGAGGGAGGGAGACTGAAAGGCGGATTCAGAGAGGGGTTTTTAGAAATGCAAAGGAAAAGATGCACACAGAAAAGAAAAAAAAAAGAGATAAACAGAGAAAAAAAACCAGATTTTTTCAAAGCATATTTTCAGCACAGCCTGAGAGAAGAAAGGGCACGTCTTCAATATCTTCTGAAATCGGCCACTTTTCCTCCTCTTCCCTTGCAGGGGCCTCTTCCTGGGATTTTCTTTCTCAGGCTCAGGAACCCCTGAAGGCGCCAGGCAGAGTCCCAAGGCTTCAGGGAGGCGGGGTGGCCACAGCCGCCAAGGGGCTCTGAGCAGGCCATCTTCAAGCCCTTGGGGGACTCAGCGGGGCTGCTCCAGCTCTGTGGTCCACCTAGTCCCCTCTCAGAGCCAATGGGGACCTGGAGGGGGTGAGTTACTTTAGCAGCCCCCACTGTGCCCCAGCTTGGCGGGGGGAGGTCAATGTGTGTCCAGAGGGGGCCCAGAAGCCGAAGGGGAGGATCACAGGAAGGGAGGTGAGGGTGTGGGGGCGGGGGGCACAGGGCTTTCGGTCACATGCAACTCATCCGTTGCCATGACGACGGCGAGAGGGTGGGGGCACCCAGACGGAGGCTGCCTGGGAGAGGTGTTGGCTCTAAATCACCATGACAGCGCTTCAGCTGAGCTATTACGCCGTTGCCAGGGTAACCCATGGGCTCAGATCGCAGAGGAAATCTATAATTATTACCAGGCTGATAGCGGGGTACTCAGTGCAGTCATCAGCACGCTGGGGGCCATTCAACCCGAACCCCGGGCGCCCAGGCTGGGCAGAGCAGTCCAAAGGGTCCTGCAGGGGACAGCTGTTGACGCCACAGACTGGGAACCTGGAAGGATCTCTTGGACTAAGCCCCAGGGAACCACATGAGATTGCCAACGTTTAGCATCGGAAAGCGCTTCCCACGGCTTATGTTACCCTTGCAAGGTACAGCACAGTTGAAATGATCTTACAATAAATATCTGTATACCCACCACCGTGAACGTGCCTGCTCTATCACATATTCACCCATCCATCCATTAATCTTTTCTATCTTTCATGAATTTCAAACTGCACACATCACTACCTTTTCCCCTAAAATATCTGAGTCTGTATAACATTAAGTATTTCATCATTTCTGAACAAAACAGCCACTTCATATGGTTCAATCTAAATAGAATGTTTCTTTCTCTCAGTCCATCTATCCATGCATGCAGCCACCTCTCTCCCTCCACCCCTCCGTCTACCCATCCATCTTCTCTTCCACCCATCATCCATCTACCCATCCACCCATCATCCATTCATCCTGTATCGGTCCATTTTCTGTTGTGATAATAAAATATCTGAGGCTGGGTACTTATCCAGAAAAGAGCTTTATTGTGCTCACAGTTTTGGAGGCTGAAAGTCCACAATTGGGTGGCTCCATCTCTGGCTGCTGGTGAGGGTTCCCTTGGCTGCATTGGAAATGGCAGATGGGGCTGGCACTTTGGCACAGTGGGTAAAGCTGCCACATGCAGCACTGGCATACCATATAGGCACTGGTTCAAGTCTTCACTGCTCCACTTCCAATCCAGCTCCCTGCTAATGTGCCTGGGTAAACAGTGGAGGATGGCCAAGTGCTTGGGCCCCTGCACCCACACGGGAGACCTGGAACAAGCTCCTGGCTTAGGCCTGGCCTAGCCCTGGCCATTGCTGCATTTGAGGAGTGAATCAGCAGATGGAAGATATTCTTTCAGTCTCTGTGTCTCTGTAATTCTGACATATAATAAATAAACTAAACCTTAAAAAAATTGGCAGATGGCATCATGGTGGGAGCCCATGCAAGAGGGAAAACTCACGTGGCAACACAGGAAGCCAGAGCCACGCAAGGGCCAGCGTCACTCTTTCTTCTTCTTTTTTTTTTTAATTTATTTATTTGACATGTAGAGTTACAGACAGTGAGAGAGAGACAGAGAGAAAGGTCTTCCTTTTGCCGTTGGTTCACCCCCCCCCCAAGTAACTGCCATGGCCGGAGCTGCGCTGATCTGAAGCCAGGAGCCAGGTGCTTCCTCCTGGTCTCCCACTCGGGTGCAGGGACCAAGGCACTTGGGCCATCCTCCAGTGCCTTCCTGGGCCACAGCAGAGAGCTGGACTGGAAGAGGAGCAGCAGGGACTAGAACCGGCGCCCATATGGGATGCCGGCGCCGCAGGCAGAGGATTAACCGAGTGAGCCACGGTGCCAGCCCCAGCGTCACTCTTTCTAGAACAACTCACCTCTGTGGGAACTGGGGAACCAAGAGAGCTACATTAATCTCTTATGAGGGTGAAATTCCAGCGGCTTTATTACCTCCCCCAAGGCTACACCTCTTAAGGGTCCCCCTCCACTCCACACGACCACTGGGGAGCAAGCTGCCTGCGCATGAACCTTTGAGGAATACACACAAACCACATTCAAGCCCTGGCAGGTCCACGCCATGCATCCTTCCATCCACCCATCCAGTTCTGGGAGATCTTCGGCACGCTCGTGGTTTTCACAAGTGATCTGACGACCTGGAATCTTCCTCCGTGGGGCAGCAGATACCTGCAGCAGGTGCAACACGACGCTGCTCCCTTTGCTACACCACTCCCTTTCTCAGTGAACAGAGCCACCGTCTGCCTATTTGTCCAAGCCAGAGACAAGGAGTCCTTGCTTCGTCCCTCCTAACCACCCCTCTCCCCTCCACGCCCCGGATTGGACTCTGCACCCCCTCGGGGCTCTGTGCTCCCTTCTCCTCCTGTCGCCCTAGTGCAGGTGCTCATTTATTTCTTAGCTGACCGGCTGCCTCAGCCTTCTGATGTGTCTCCAGCTGCCACCTGACCCTCCCCTTGCTTCCCCCACACTGACTTCTTCTTCTTCTTCTTCTTCTTCTTCTTCTTCTTTTTTTTTTTTTTTTTTGACAGGCAAAGTGGACAGTGAGAGAGAGAGGCAGAGAGAAAGGTCTTCCTTTTGCCGTTGGTTCACCTTCTAATGGCCGCCACGGCTGGCGCGCTGCGGCCGGCGCACCGCGCTGATCCGAAGGCAGGAGCCAGGTGCTTCTCCTGGTCTCCCATGGGGTGCAGGGTCCAAGCACTTGGGCCATCCTCCACTGCACTCCCGGGCCACAGCAGAGAGCTGGCCTGGAAGAGGAACAACCAGGACAGAATCCAGCGCAACGGGAGGGTAAATTTAAACAGATGTCTTGGAGAGCAACTGATCAAAATCTATAAAATTTTATTTAAATGCCCAAAGCACTTTTTTCCCCGGCATAAATCTACTAGATGGAATCTGTCTCACTGACATATAAGCTGAAAGGAACATCCATCGGTACAAACTGGTTAAATAGTTTTGGTATACCCACAACACAGAAGAAGATGCACTCAACAGAAAGAATGAGGTGGGGCTTTCTGTACTGACGAAGGAAAATGCTTAACATCTGAAGCCACGGGAAGTCACAGATGAGCACGCATGGATGATGCCGCCCACTGCTCCCAACCCCCTGCACTCGGGAGTCACGTTGGTTAGAAACGTAAGCAGGTGCTAACATGTCCAGAGAACATGGCTCTCTGTGCTACCGTTCCTTGTCACGGTGAGCTCCCGACCAGGTTGGGGAATGAGACTGAGGCTCAGGACTGCCTTCCCTGCCACCAAGTCTCCCTAGATAAGACACAACATCTGGCCTGTGCCATCAGAACAGGTTGTGCCCTGAAGGTAGCCAGGTGGTACCATCTCTCTTGTTCTGGGGACCGTGGGGGAAGCTACCTAACCACAGGGTGAAACAAACACAGAAAAACACTGCTGAGGCTGAGACAATTTCAAGGGAGTCCAGTGAAACTGAAAGAACAAAGTTCTAGTTTTAGTTCCTGCTCAGACCTCCAAGTGTTCCTGGCTTTGGCCTGGCGCTTGTGGACATCTGGGGAGTGAACCAGTGGATAAAGATCTCTGCATGTTCGTCTCTCTTTTCCTTTCAAATAAATGAAAAGAAAAATTTTTTTCAAAAGGAGCAGGCATTTATCCTGGTGGTTAGTTCCCGGCCTTATCAGAGTGCCTGGGTTCAATTCCTGGCTCCAGCTCTGATTCCACCTTCCTGCTAATGCACACCCCGGGAGGCAGCAGGTCAGCTGGCGCAAGTAGCTGGCTCCCTGAAATCCACCAGGAAGACGGACTGAGCTGCCAGCTCCCCAGCTTGGACCTGGCCCAGCTCCAGCTATTGTGGGCGTCTGGCATCATTCAGTGCATAGGAGCTCTCTGCCTGTCACTCTGTCTCCCAGAGTCTCAAATAAGAAAATAAATAATTTTAAGGTGTCTACTTCATTTCCATCACTACCCCCAAACCACCACAGTCACTGGTCCCCAGGACAACTGCAGGAGCAGAGCTGTCTTCCTGCTTCCGCACCCTTAGCTGGTCACTGGTCAGCACAAAATTGGTTCCCAGTCCTTCATGAGGCCTCTGAAACTTCTTAACCCACCCCTGCCTACCTCTTTCCTACCTCGTGTCATGCCTGATTCCTGGGAAGCACAGGGATCTGTGGCCACAGAAGGGAGAAGCAGCCAACCAGCCAACCAAGCAAGCAACCAACCAACCTACCCTCCCAAGTAACCAGTCAACCAGCCATCCAAACAACCTTCCTGCCTCCCACCCACCAATTAATCAACCAACAAACCCACGCATCCACCTACCACTCACACAACCAACCAACCCCCCAACTCCTACCCAACAATTAACCAACCAACCAACCAGCAAAGCCATCCACTCATACATCCACCAAAACAAACCACCTAAGAGTTATGTTACTGTATGTCTGACCTCAGGTCTAAGAGTTAGAATATCACCTCTGGGGGCTGGCACTGTGTTGTAGCAGGTAAAGCCGCTGTCTGCAGTGCCAGCATCCTATATGGGTGCCAGTTCCAGTCCTGGCTGCTCCACTTCTGATCCAGCTCCCTGCTATGGCCTGGGAAGGCAGTAGAAGATGGCCCGAGTCCTTGGGCCCCTGCACCCATGTGGGAGACCTGGAAGAAGCTCCTGGCTCCTGACTTTGAATTGCTGCAGCTCTGGCCATTGTGGCCATTTGAGGAGTGAACTAGCAGATGGAAGACCTCTCTCTCTGCCTCTACCCTCTGTAACTATGCCTTTCAAATAAATAAATAAATCTTTAAAAAAAAAAAAAAAACACTTCTGTCTCTCTCTCCAGATATTGCTGGACAGGACTTTGAGTCCCTCCCCTTTGGGAAACAACGTAGTCCTAGAGGATAAAAAGATAAAGTCATTCCTTGGTATCAGTAGGGGACTGGTGCTAGGATCCCTTGTGAATATCAAAACCAGAGATGCTCAAGTCCTTATATAAAATGGTGCAAATGGTATTTGCAAAAAACCTCTGCACATCCTTTCCTATATTTTTTGTAAATAGTCAAAAGAGAGGGCTTTGTTACTTTGTTATTTTTTAAAAGAGAGAGAGCGAAAAGGAGTGCCACCCAACTGCTGGCTCATTCCCCAGTTGCTTATAATGATTGGGGCTGGGCTGGGCTGGAGCTAGGAGGTGAGAACCCAGTACAGGTCTTCCACATGGGTGGCAGAGACCCAGTTACTTGAAGCATCACCTGCTGCCTCCCAGGGTTTGCATTAGCAGGAAGCTGGAGTCAAGAGCTGGATCTAGGTATCAAACCCAGGTGCTCCAGTGGTGGGATGTGGGCATCTTAACCACTGGGCTAAATGCCTATTTTAAATCAGCTCTAGATTACTTGCAATACTTAATTCAATGCAGTGCTGCATAAATCGCTGTTCTACTCTAATGTTTATGGAATTACAAGTAAAACAAAGTCTGTACCTTCTTAGTATGGGTCCATTTTTTTTCCCTTGGATAGTTTCAATCTGTGGTTTGTTGAATCCATGGATATAAAACTCAGGGCTACAGAAGGCCAACTGTACTAAATATTTTGATCTCAAAAAATCCAGCTAGAAATTCAGCTAATTCACGTAATCCTAAGTAAAGCAACAGTTCTCTGCATAGAAATGTTCAGAGCAGTGTAAGTTAGAAGAGCAGACAGCCAAAAATATTGAAAACAACCAACAGGAAAGGATTGCTCAAGTAAGTTGTAGTACAAGACCTTGATGATATTGAAATTTGCCACAAACTATGTCAGAAGACAGAGAATGATTTTTGAACCACTGTAATGAGAAAAAAAGACCATAAAATTTTATATGCAGTCTGGCTATAATTTCATAGAGGCACAAAAACAAAACCATAAACCAACACACAATAAAAGAAGGCTGGAAAAATGTTATTTTTGGTTTAACATGGTTTTATCTTGGATATGAAGCTATGGAGTGGCAGTCAACTATTTTCTACCATTTGTTGGCTTGATTCTTCATTAATGACCCATATCACTGATTTTATCCAATGTTTGGAGATAAAAAAAAAGTCCCTCCTGCTTTCTCTTTCTACAGAGAGAAACTGTAGTACGGTGTGAAGAAAACCTGAGTCGGTGGCAGCCGATTGTGTCTAGACACTTAATTATAGGAAAACAACTACCAAGAACTTGACCTGGCATTAACAGGAGCCCCAGAGGCATCTGACCATTGATTTGTGTTCAGTTTGGCCTCTGAAGGTGTGGAAAGAGGAGCTGAGCTTCCAAATGCACTATAAAAAGGACATTAGTTTTCTGGCATTGAACCAGGTCAGAGTGGATTCCAGTCCCCAGGTGGAAATACTTAAAGTCCAAAGTAGGGCAGCACCACCAGGGAGTTGGTGCATTTGCAGGTGATACAAAGGGAAACTTCTCGACTGATCCCAAGACAGTGGAGGACAAAGCTTGGAGTTTGGAAGTCTGGAATTCCTGGAAGCTCAGGAAAGAAGATGCTGTTGAGGATTCAAATTCTAGGCTAGCGGACGGAAAACTAGGGCCGCTATCTGGCTTTTCTCAATAAAGTTTTATTATACCACCGGTACACCCATTTGTTTACGGCTGCTTTTGTGCTACAAAGGCAGAGTCGGGGCAAGAGAAACCTATGGTCCACAGCGCTGAGAATACAGTGACCATCCGGCCCGTCACAGAAAACACCTGCCGAGCCTGCAAGCCACAGGTCTGTTCTCTTCCTCCTACCAAGCTGGTGTCTCACCACCCTCCACTCCAGGAGCTGTAGTGTAAGAGCGCACGGACCCCAGCCCTGCGGAGCCCCCTTCAGCATCACACACTGCCTTTCCCTGCTAACGCGCCAGCAACCTCAGCGAGAGAGGAGCTCAGCTCCCCCCAGTGCTCCTCCGGCGCAGATGACGCTGTGGCCCTGGGCTCTGGAGCTCCGGCCTCCATAGCCACCAGACAATGGATCTCTTGTTCCGAGTTCGTGGTGATGTGTTACAGTGAGCCTGGGAAAGGAACAGACGATCACCCTTCAGGGTCTGTGGCAAGGAATTGGTTCCAGCACACAGACCCTCCCCCCATGACGACAAAGCCACGATGCTCAGGTCCTTTAGATAAGAAGGCGCAGGGCTTGCATATTGACCTACACAATCCTCCCGTAGACTTTAAATCACCTCTAGGTTACTTGTAATGCATAACACAGAGTAAACAATTCACACTATAATATTTAGGGAATAATAGCAAGAAAAAGTGAATATATGTTCAGTATAAAAATTATTTTTGTCTGAATATTTTCAATCTGTGGTCAGCTGAATCCATGGATGCAGAACCCAAGGACGCTGGTGACCGATTGTGCCCTCTCCATGAATATTTATGACAATTGTGTCAGACAGGTACTCTTGTCGCCACCTCCCACTTACAAATGATCGTCGCCGCATGTACAATTTACAGGCGAGTGAGCAGGGGGGTAGCCTGGAGGTTAAGATGCCAGCGTCCCACACGGGGTGCCTGGGTTCAACCCTGGCTCCAGCCCCTGCTAATGCACACCCTGGGGGGCAGTCGAGAGGGCCCACGTGCTCGGGTCTCTACCACCCGTGTGGGAGACCGGATAGAGCCCCTGGCTCTAGGCTTCGGTCTGACCCAGCCCGGCTGTTGTGGGCATCCGTGGAGAGAACCAGTGTCTCTATCTCTCTCCAATAGAAAATTAAAATGCACACAAATATATTTCTATTAGACACACGAGGAAAAGGAGGCTGGCTCAACATCTCCCGGGCTCGGGCTGACCCCAGGCACCGACTGCACGTCCTGATGTCCAGACCTCACTGCACACATTTTCCAGGTCTCCACCTGAACCCACGCCACCTCCCTCCACCTGCACCTGGGAGACTGCAGCAGCCCCCTACGCAGTCTCCCTGCCTGCGATCCAGCTTGCTGGGGGTGGTTAGAAAAATCATTTTAAAGTGGAACACATCATGTGAGTCCCTCCTTGATCGCCTACCCTAGGTCTCTGATCATAAAGAGAAGAAACCCCTGCAGGCCTCCCAGTGGGGCCCTGCCATGCACCTGCTGTGCCTCTGAGGGACTGAGCTTCCCCCGGGCTCTGAGCCGCAGGCTTCTCCATCGCTGCACCGTCCCCCAGGCAGCCCTTCCTTGACCTCCCACTGGACCGCACTGCCTCAGTCACCACACTTCAGTTCTGTCCAAGGTCCCGGCTTTCCCATTTGTTCATTGAAGCATTGGTCCCGCAAGCTCCTCACCTCCCTCCCTCACCTCTGTTCCACAGGAGCGCACGGTGGAGGTCAGGTGCTGAACGCTGATATAGTCTCGGGTGATGGGAGGAAAAACTGAACCCCACAAAGGATGGCTCAGCCTGGAGCTTCCTCTGCAGGAGACATGGGTGGCCAGAGTCCCCTCAGTCTGGCCTGTCTGAGAGCCGGCTTCACAGCTCTGCCCCCACGAACAGCCCTGGGTCACGGCTGCAGTGGTCTCGTCAGCCCAGCTGGAGGCAGGAACTCCAGAACCCAGCTGCCACAGCCGCTGGCCAGGGAGATGACTGATCCCCAAGTTTCCAGAGAGCTCCCAGGCAGAGGCGGCCTCCTACCCCAGGGGTCCCCCCTCCCTGATCACTCTGGTCCTTCTTCAACCCTGCTGAGTCACGGGCAGAACAGAGGCCACAACAGGCCACAGAAGTAACAGGCTCGGGTTACAGCACGACCTCTGCCCTCAGACCTGGATTTAGTCCCCGCTCAGCCTTGCACGGTGGCTGTCATTTCTGCTAAGTGACAAAGCGGGAGAGAAACGAGCAGAAGGCAGACTGTGGCTGAGTGACTAAGGAAGCCCCTTGCTTGGTCTGGGGTCAGTTTCAGGGAATGAACACCCTGTCCAGGCCGCAGGCATCAGGGGAAGGACCTGGTTTACACCTGATCAGCTCAGAAACTCCCCCCGGTCCCAGGCTCTTGGACTCTGAGCACGGACTGGCCACTCTCTGGGGTCAGCTGGTCCACCCCAAGGAATGGCAGGTAACTGAGCTGCTGTCCCAGGGGCTAACTGCTCTGGTTAGTGGACTCCTAACAACTGCTCTCTCTACTCACAACTCTATTCATTCCAGGGGAAGTTTCCTCCCACTTGGCAGATGAAAACAGGGGCAGAGAAAGCCGAGGGCCCCCTGGTCGGTCAGGCTTTGCCCATGCTCGCTCTACGCTGACTTCCAGATATCTTTTTTTTTTTTTTTAATTTTTTGACAGGCAGAGTGGACAGTGAGAGAGAGACAGAGAGAAAGGTCTTCCTTTGCCGTTGGTTCACCCTCCAATGGCCGCCGTGGCCGGCACGCTGCGGCCGGCGCACTGCGCTGATCCGGTGGCAGGAGCCAGGAGCCAGGTGCTTTTCCTGGTCTCCCATGCGGGTGCAGGACCCAAGCACCTGGGCCATCCTCCACTGCACTCCCTGGCCACAGCAGAGAGCTGGCCTGGAAGAGGGGCAACCGGGACAGAATCCGGCGCCCCAACCGGGACTAGAACCCGGTGTGCCGGCGCCGCTAGGCGGAGGATTAGCCTAGTGAGCCGCGGCGTCGGCTTGATTTCCAGATATCAAGGATTCTCTTAAACACCTTGCTATGCAACGGCAGTGTGCTGAGGGGGAATTGGGGGCTCAGAGGTCAGGTGAAACTCATCCAGCTCTTGTAGCCAAGGGCAGTGGGTTTGGACCGGGTCTGGCAGTGGGATTTGGACCGGCTCTGCCTGGCTGCCCGGATTTCCTGCGGATTGAAGAGCACAGTGTTCAGGAGGGGTGACCCTGCAGAGGTGGAGAAGTGCAATCGTGCAATCACTGGGCTCCTGCAGAAAATTAAAACCGCAGCAAGGCACCAGCCTCTTATCACAACCAGCGGGCACCATCTGCTTCTCGTCCCCGTCTTCTAACAGGAAGCTCTGAGGACTTCTCCTCCCTCTCCCACAATGCCAGCTCCAGCAGGGAGCAGGCCTGTAAACTCAGCAGTTCTCCCCCAAACCCATGTGGCACTGTCACGCCACCCTCACTGCCGAAGCACATGCCCAGGCGAGGGTGGGACTCTTCCGTGCAGGGTGGTGGAGAGCCAGGGCATGGCACCGGGCTGACGGGGACAGACAAGGAGCCGGGGCGCTGGCAAACTGAACTCAGGGCCGGCGCTGCGGCTCACTAAGCTAATCCTCTGCCTTGCGGCGCCGGCACACCGGGTTCTAGTCCCGGTCGGGGCGCCGGATTCTGTCCCGGTTGCCCCTCTTCCAGGCCAGCTCTCTGCTGTGGCCAGGGAGTGCAGCGGAGGATGGCCCAGGTGCTTGGGCCCTGCACTCCATGGGAGACCAGGAGAAGCACCTGGCTCCTGCCATCGGATCAGCGCGGTGTGCCAGCCACAGCACACCAGCCGTGGCGGCCATTGGAGGGTGAACCAACGGCAAAGGAAGACCTTTCTGTCTGTCTCTCTCTCTCACTGTCCACTCTGCCTGTCAAAAACAAACAAACAAACAAACAAAACTGAACTCAGGTTAGCTTGCTCTGCTTCCTCCTCTGCGGCTCAGACGTGGCCCAGGCCCCATCTCTCGTTCTCAGCTTTGCAAGCTCATCTGTCACACAACTCCACCACTCCTCCAGGACACACAGCCCCTCTGTTAGCCAAGCGCGAGGCAACCGGGACCTCCAATCCAAACCTTCCAGAGCCGCACAAAAACCCCACAGAGATGCTACTCAGCTCTCCCGTTTAACAGACCCATAGAAACAAGGCTCAGAGAGGACTAACCTGATAGCAGGCTCTTCCCTGAGGACCTACTATGCGTCCTGTCAACCAACCTCTCCCAACGCATTCTGTGGGGCAGTCCTGTTATCATACCCATCCTCCTTATGGGGACACTGAGGCTCAAGCCACAGGACTGGCTCCACACACACAGGGAAACGGCCTCCACCAAGTCCCCCCAGACCCCGGGGTCTTCCATGGCTCCTAGGGAGACATTCCTTTCGTTATAATGTGCGTAGAGGAAAAGCACCACGAGACGCTCCGCAGGTGAAAGGAGTCGGCTTGATTAGAACTCGTGGGCCCCGAGCGTGACTCGATGCTCATCAAGCAGCGGGCACATTAGGTACGCGCCTGGGCGCCTCCCATGTGTTACCTTCTTTAGGAGGTCATGCGGTTATTGCCCCCATTTGGCAGGTGAGGCACAGAGAGGCCAAGCAGCTGGCCCAGGTTTTCACTGCCAGAAACAGCCAAGCTGGGATCCACATAAGTGGATCCACTTATAACCAAGGGGGCGCCTGGGGAGGAAAGAGCCCTGCAATGTGGGATGCGAAGGCTGGAGCTGCAGCAGCCAGTGAGCGGGGTGCGGTGAGCACACTGTGCAACACATACGTTCCCCCAACACCGCACGGGCTGACCGCACCCTTGGGGGGGTAGTCATGACCCATCCTTCTCGTTCTTCAGGATCCAGACGCCCCTTTGGGGACCCATTCTCCAGGTGAGTGTGCACCTGCAGGGTCTGCTCTGCCGCTCCAGCCCAAGCTGACTCATTCTGAGACGGTACCGGTTTTAACCAGCGCCCCATTGGGATCAGCCAGCATTGTCCATATTAATGAGACAACTAACAGTTGCCAACCCAAAAATCAATTTTAAAATGTACAAGGTCAATGTGTACAGAGCCGGGGGGTTCCGGATAAGACGGGTGGGCTGCAGCAACCCGACTTCCTGGTTGTGGTATGAGACAGCTTTCAGGCTGGCAAGATGGGTCCATCTGGGGGGCATTGGATGAAGGGTACACGCATCTCTCTACCATTTCTTCCAACTCCTATCCATCTACAATGGCCTTACAACACAAAGCTTACTTTAAAAAAGGGGCGGCCAGCGCCGCGGCTCAATGGGCTAATCCTCCGCCTTGTGGCGCCGGCACACCAGGTTCTAGTCCCGGTCGGGGCGCTGGATTCTGTCCCGGTTGCCCCTCTTCCAGGCCAGCTCTCTGCTGTGGCCCGGGAGTGCAGTGGAGGATGGCCCAGGTGCTTGGGCCCTGCACCCCATGGGAGACCAGGAGAAGTACCTGGCTCCTGCAAGGGGGGGGGGGGGGGCAAGCCACTCACGAGGGAGACCTGGATGGAGTTTCAGGCTCCTGACTTTAGCCTGAACCAACTCCGGCCATTTGGGGAGTGAATCAGCAGATGCGCTCACTTGCTCTCTCGCACGCGCGCTCTCTCTCTCATGTGTGCGAAGTAAAGCAAAGCAAAACAATTTCCTCCAAGCAAATTCAGGAGCTAAAGATACACCAAACTTTCTCAAGAACTCTGCAAAAATTCATCCAAGTAAGGTAGTCACATATTCATACAACAAACACGGACCACATGGCCCCTTTATGCCAGATCCTAGGCTGATGCCAGTAACACAGAAAATTTACAGACCCTGCATCCTCAAAGCTCTCGTGGTCTAGTGCCACAGAGAAAGGAGTGGGAAACCACAACAGAGCGGGGCAAACTCACCTGAGAGGGAAGGAAGCAGGCAGCCAGTCCTGGCGCCAGCAAGGCTTCCTCTGGGTTCGACCAGGGGTGTGCCCCAGGCTGGAGGGAGTGGCCCGTGAGCAACTGTAATCAGGCAAGACAGGGCCTCAGCTGCAAATGATCCCGGCCAAGTTCCTAAAGCTCTCTGTGGTTCAGTCTCCTTACTCTTGAAACGTGATAGGAAGAGGACCTACCTGGAGGGTTTTGTGAGGGTCAAAGTGTAACACAGTCAGCTTCTATCTGCGTGGCCACACCCAGACTCCGCCAAAGGTGGCTGTGCTGTCTTGTTATTGTTCCCTGAACAATACAGTATACCAAGTGTTCACCCAGCATTTACATTGTGTTAGGTGTTGTGAGTAATTTAGAGATGATTTAACACCCATGGAAAGGGGTGTGCCGTATGCAAATACCGCCTCATTACCTAAGGGGATTGAGCACCTAAGAGTTTGATAGGCGCAGGGGTCCTGGAATCTCCCAGGGACACGGAGGGACCCTTGTGCAGGGGAAGCGCCCAGAGCAGACGCCAACCCCAGGGCTTCCCGTGTCCTTTTGTCCTCTAAAAGCAGAGCTCTAAGAAGCGTTCCCATTAAGGGCATTGCATTCAGGGTCTGCCCCGGGTCGTGAGCTCTGCTTGTGAGCATCCCTGGGCCCTGATGCTGGCCTTGCTCACCCAGGCGGGGGACAGGATGCATAGGGGGTTCCTGCAGCCTCCCACTGGGCCTCGGCAGCGACCCTCCTGGAAACCCCGGCAGAGGAACGTGTCCCATTTTACAACCTTCTCCAGGTTAACGATTACCGGCCTTGGTGAATCACAGTTGCAGGCTACTATCTCCTACAAAGTACCTTTGGTTCCTTCCAAGGTCTGAGCCAAGCAAATCTCTCCTTAAGTGTGCAGGGGGCAGTGTGCATTCAGCTGGGCAGGTAGCAAAACCCCGGCACCAGGAACGACACCTTTGTACGTTTGCATGAGATGGACATGCTGATAGCTGACCTGCACCAACGCCCTGACCTTTGGTTTGCCGTGTTCAGCGGCAAGGATGCGACATTAGGAGCACGTTCCATTCCCCTAGAAGGAAAAGAAATAATATGGCAAGTGCCGAGTCTCAGGGCCCTAGGAGAGGATTTTCCCCTCAATCCCCTACCAACACAGGCCCGAGTCTGTTCTGTTAACTAACAGGGTGTGGCCGGAGTAGCTTGCTGTGCGCCCACACAGCCAGGCACAGGTTGACAAAGGGAGGGACTAGTGAAATCTGTACTTTGGTTTATTTTCTAAAAAAGATTTTATTTATTTACTTGACAGGAAGAGTTACAGCGAGAGAGGGGGAAATAGAAAGATATCTTCCGTCTGCTGGTGCACTCCCCAAATGGCTGCAACAGCCAGACCTGGGCCATTCTGAGCCAGGAGTTTCTTCAGAGTCTCTCACACGGGTGCAGGGACCCAAGCAGTTGGGCCATCTTCTACTGCTTTCCCAGGCCACAGCAGGGAGCTGGAAGGGAGTGGAGCAGCCGGGACTCAAACCAGCGCCGAGGGGATGCCGAGACTCCGGCTAATTATTATTATTATTACTACTATGGGCTGCACTGCCTACCCACAAAATTAACTAACATGAAAAAAACAGCAATGGGACCAACGTTACGGCACAGCAGGTTAAGCTGCAGCTTGTGCGGACGCTGGCACCCACATCCGAGCACTGCCTTGAGCTCGGCTGCTGGGCTTCTGACCCAGCTCCCTGCTAAGGCACCTGGGAAAGCAGGGGAGGGCGGGCCAAGTAGCTGAGCCCCTCCCAGCCACGTGGCAGACCCAGATGGGATCCCTGGCTCCCAGCTTCAGCCTGGCCCAGCCCTGGCTGTTACAGCCATTTGGGGAGTGAACCAGTGGATGGAAGGGCTCTTTCTCTGTCTCCCTCCCTCTCTCACTCTGTCACTCTGCCTTTCAAATAGATAAACAAGTCTTTAAAAAAGATTTATTTATTTATGTGAAAGGCAGAGTGACAGAGAGAGAGAAATCTTCCATCTGCTGGTCTACTCCACAAATGGCAGCAATGGCTGGAGCCAGGCCAAGCCGAAGCCAGGAGCTTCTTCCAAGTCTCCCATGTGGGTGTGGGGGCCCACAGATTTGGGCCATCCTCCTCTGCTTTTCCAGGTAGATTAGCAGGAAGGTGGATTGGAAGTGGAGCAGCTGGGATTCGAACCAGTACCCATATGGGATGCCAGCATCACAGGTGGCGAATTTACCTGCTGTGCCACACAACCAGCTCTCAAAAATTAATCTGAAGAAAACAGTGAGTACAGACAGAGTGGATCAATAAAGGAAGAGAAAAGGAAGGAGAGGGGCCAGCACTGTGGCATAGTTGGTTAAAGCCCCAGCCTGCAGCACCGGCAGCCCATATGGGCAATGGTTCAAGACCCAGCTGCTCCACTTCTGATCCAGCTCTCTGCTATGGCCTGGGAAAGCAGTTGAAGATGGCCCAAGTCCTTGGGCCCCTGCACCCACATGGGAGACCTGGAGGAAGCTCCTGGCTCCTGGCTTCGGAATGGTGCAGCTCCGGCCATTGTAGCCATTTGGGAGAGTGAACCAGTGGATGGAAGACTTCTCTCTCTCTGGCTCTACCTCTCTCTGTAACTCTGTCTTTCAAATAAATAAAAAAGAAAGAAAAGGAAGGAGAAGGGATTCTGACTCCTTGGCACTTGGAAGTCCTCCATGATCCCCATGTTTGAGATGGGTTCTGGAGCCAGGTCCTGTTGCAGGCCAAGTGGCTTCAAACTCCCCAGTTCTGTGTCCTTATTAGCAAAAGAGCCCCCTTCCACTTGTCTCACTGGGAGACTTCAGTGAGGTCGCCCAAGCAGAGCCCAGGGTCCGGCAGGCAGGAGGCGCGGAGCTACGCTCATCCAAACAGCCTCCAACGTGGTTTTCCAACAGGTAGTCTTCTAGGTGCCATTTTACAGCTGAGGAAACTGAGGTGCAGAGAGAAGCCCCCAGGTCTGGGGCACGCATGCCGGCCTCTCCCTTAACCTTACAGGACTAAGAAACAGACCTCGCCCCAGGCCCACAGCCAGCCCTCCTGGGGTCCTGCAGTATCAGATGACCACAGGGTGGGCAGCTGCTGCTGGGCTCAAACTGCAGGCTGTTGGTGCCTGAGGGTACCGGGATAGTGGGCCCCAGGACCGGAGCTCCTGCTCTGTGGATGAGCAGGTGCCAAGGACTCTCCACAAACACTCGGCATCCAGCTGCCCTTCCACACCTCAGGCCGCCCTTTCCTACCCCCTCTTGGAGCGTCGAGTGCCAAATCCTGTCCGGGGAGTAAATAGCCTGGGCCAGCCTCAGCTCACCCATGAGCAAGGAGTGGGTTGGCGAGCCAGGGAATCACTGCCAACCACTTCTCCACGGTCACTCTGCGTTCCCAAACCCAGGGCGCCCAGCAAGCATTCTCCTCCTGGAGGGCCTGGGCGCAACCGAGGTGGGCCTGGTCCCAGCCCCAAGTGGCTGCAGGGGCTATGCGGGCACTGTCAACCCTTCCCTGGGGCAGCTGATTCTCCCAAACTCTGCTGGGATCACCAAGCATAAAAACATTACTGCTCCCATTGGCCAATGACCAAACAGGCTGCAGGGAGCAGTGGGCGGACCCAGAGGCGTCCGTGCGGTTTAGCTCTGAGCACAAGGGCGCTGGAGCCTTGGAGCCCAGGCTTCCTGCTAGAAACGCTCCCTTGGTTGTGGGCAAAGCAATCACCCTTTCTGAGTCTCCATGTCCCTTCTCCGGGTCTGATTTTCCTCCTCGGCTTGTTAGGAGCGTGAGATGAGCAGATTCACGCAGAGGCCCTGCACCGGCCGGTGCAGATACTGAGCCAATGGAGCTGCCACCACTTAGAGTCGTTCTCATTGTGAGTCCAGTGGGAACTCCAACCAGGATCCTCTGACTGCTGCCTGTTGTTCCTCCACTCCGCGCTACCCCGCCAGCCCAGCACCAGTTCCCTCCTGGCACCTGTGCCCAGCCCAGCGCGTCCACGCGCTTCCGTGCGGGGCTCCTCTTGCAGCCCTGCTTTCAGCCCTGGGAAGACGGCACTGAGGGCTGCGGCAGGATGCCAGGCGTGTAAATCTGCAAGCAGGCAGCAGTTTGCACAAAACCTCCTCGGTGTGCTCATTTCCAGCCTGTCCCCAGAAAGGCACTCAGCCTGCAAAGCCGGCGAGAGCTATTTACAGCCCTGGACAAGGAGAGGGGAGGCAGCCTTTGTCCCCGCATGGAAACAGCCCAGCCGGGGTGGTGTCATCATGACTGCTGTTCAACCAACCGGGGTCTGGAGGGGCTTCAAGGTCCTAAGAGCTTTTGCTGGAAGGGCAGCACCCTGCCTTCAGGACAGGAACCTGGGCTCACGGGGGACAAGGTACCTGAGCACTCCCCACCCACGCCCCAAAGGATCCTCGGGGGGAAAGGCATCTCCTGACTTAGAACCCGGCACCGGTCTCAGGGTCAAGTGCAAACTCTCCATCACAGGTCACCTGCTGGCTGCAATCGGGCCCTGCCTGCACCCCCCCGCCCCCTGCAGCCTCTCTGAATCCCTTCTCATCCTCTGAACATTGTTGTTACAGAAAACAACAACAAAACAAGACAAGCTGGTGGCCAATGAAAACTACGCGTCTTTTCCATTCGACACAGACGTTTGGGTTGCCTGATTCTAGCCCCGTCTGGGATCTGCAAACTGGTTTTCACCTCCCTTGTAGGGGCACAGTCTGCCTTGTCCAGACATTTCCCTCCATCTGCATTCATTTTAGCATTCTTTTCCTCCACACCTTCGGGCTGAGCTTGGCCTTTGACCCGGGTCTGACATCTGCCTGGATTCCTCCCTGTAGGAGCTTCATTAACTCCTTAACAAGTGTTCGCTTTGGATCTGCATGCAAGGCCTCATTGCACTCTGTCTTTTCCTGAAAACGTCCTTTTTCAACAGCTTCCTCTGAGATCTCTGGGTCTGTTCTTGCTCTCTCTGTCTTCTGACTTTTCCTCCTGAGACAGCTTTCCTCGGGGACAGGGACAGAGGGCGACCTCTTCCCACGTGGAACTCACATCCCGGTCTCCTGCTCCCTTCTCGCAGGAGGGCCCGTGTCCCCACAGCCAGCCGAGGTGCCCTGATGCAGGAGCTGGCAATTATCTGACCCCATCTCTCTCTCTCTCTCTCTCTCTCTCTCTCTCACACACACACACACACACACACAGCTCTGCGCACGGCACATGGAAGTCACACGCTGAATGAATGCACCTGTTAATGAATGAATCGTGGTCAGACGGCTGCGTCTGGGACCCAGAGAGAAGCCACCGAGAGGGAGGCCTTGATTTTCTCGTTCAACGTCACATACTCGATGACCGGGACTGGCAGCTACTGAGCACCCAATGAATACTTGGTGACACAAAGGGACACAGCCTAGCTTCTTGCTCTTGGGCTGCTTTCAAGTCACCCACCACGTCTCTACTTTTACAGAACAAACCCGATAGCTTCAGGACGTGACCCTCCCACTGTGTATTTTCACTATTTCACAGCCACGGTGTTCCAACGTCTCTGAATCCCACAGCCTTTAAGGGAACGGAGGGGATGGCAACCTAGGCTCTGCTTTGTGGTCACTGTGCAACCTTGCCCTAGGCACTGCCCCTCTGGGCCTCTGTTTTCCCACGGGAAAGCAAGGTCATGTAGACATTCCGAGAGATAGAGCACATGGAGCAGAGATCGGAATACGGCCAACAATGGCTTCCCAGCAGCTAGATCTAGCCTACCACGGCTGACTTTGTAACAGAATCCCCTCAATGTAACTTGTCAGCCAAGCTATACAGGGTGTCAGGGACAGATAGAGGTCCCAGGGCAGCCTCTCTGTGGCCCCAGGCATATTGTTAACGTCCAAATCACATTCTGTAGGTCTGGGCTGGGCCTGAGGTTCTGCGTTTCTAACCAGCTCCCCGACGTCGTGGGGCTGCTGGCCACAGGAGCACACTTTGAGTAGCAATGCACAGGGACGCAGTGGGCCCTGCTTTGAGAGCTTCCTCCGTGTGCTGGAGGAACTGCTGCTCCGCTCGTTGCTGGCAGTCCAAGGCAACAGACAGCAGCACCTAGACGTCAGGGCCTGGCAGGTAAGTCTGTGCGGCTCTGGTTGATGTGGGTGGGGGCTGATCCAGGAACCTGGAAGAATGCACACCGTGTGGAGAGGATTCTGCCAGGCTGGGGGCGCTACTGAATCTCAATTCTGGGGGACAGGCCCACGAACCTGTGTTTCAGCAAGCTCACCACGGATTCTGATGCTCAAGTTTGAGAACTACTGTGCTGGCAGAGAAAAGGGTAGAATATTCCAGTTGGGAGCACGGTGTTTTCCCATGTAGAGTTTCGGGCACATGTATGGACCTTGTAATTGTTCTCATTTTTTACTTGTCGATCCATTCACACACTCATCCATCAATCTTTCCTTCCTTCCATCCATTCATCCATCCACCCACCTAACACCCAACATGTATGTCCAAATGCCTACTGTGCACCCTGTTGGGCATAAGACATGTGATTGAAACTGAAGATGTTTGCACGCCCATCAGCCTCTCCATCAGTGATTCTCGACCAGGGGCAATTCTACCCCTCAGGGGACATGTGGCACTGTCTGGAGACACTGTTGTTGCTACAGTTTGGGGTAGGTGGTGCCATTGGCATCCAGTAGGTATACCCTACATCACACAGGACAGCCCCCTCCCCGAGTAATCCCAATAGCGTTGAGGCCAGGGAGCTCTGATCTGGACGACCAGTCCCCTGTGGGCACGAACTGCATTGTGGTGACCTTGGGATTTCAAGGTCACAAGACAGTGCGTGACCCACAGGAGCTGGGCCACTGTTTAAATGGATGAGAAAATGGTGACAGAAAACTGCATTTGTGTACATAAAGATCTCTTACAACCAGATAGCAGAAAAACAACTCACTTCAGAAATGGGCAAAGGATGGGGACAGAGGCTTCTCCAGAGAGGACACACAAGTGGCCACAAACACACGAGAAGACGTTCATAACCTTTAGTCGTCAGGGAAATGCACAGGCAAGCCACAGGTGATCCACTCCCCACTGGCTAGGAGGCCTGTCCTAACAAAATAATTGTAAAAATGGAAAATAACTGCGAGTAAAGATGTGGGAAGATTGGAACCCTCATGCAGAGCTGGAGGGGAGCGCAAGATGGTATCACTGCTGTGCAGAACGGTCTGGAAACAAAGAATTACCATAGGACTCATGTGTTCCACCCTTAGGCGCATGTACAGAACTAAAAACATGTCTCAAACCAAGACGTGCACACGCAGGTTCACGAAAGCTAGGATGTGCAAACCATCTACATGTTCACAAACCGACGGGTGGGTAAACAAATTGTGATACAGCCGCACAACAGAACAGTGTTCACCATAGAAATGGATACAGTGCTGATACGCCGGACAGCATGGAGAAGCCCAACCCAGGAGGCCACCGACTGGTAGATTCTGTCTATTGGAAATATTTGGCTTGGGCAAATGCACACGGACAGAAAGCCAACGTGGCTGGCACGGGCTGGTGGGATGAGGAATGCCTGCTTGCCTTCAGAACTGCACAGTGGTGACGGCTGCACCACATGGCCAGTGTATGCAACGTCACTGAACTGCATGGCTTTCAGTGGTTATAATGATCAGTCGTATGAAGTCCTACCACTTGGAGCAAAACAGGTACAACTGGAAGACATGACGTTGAGTGAAATAGGCTGAACCCAGAAAGACAAATACCGTATCTTCTCCCTTATATGTAGGAGCTAAAATTTAAAAAAAAAAAAAAAAGAGAGAGAGAAAGAAAAAAGAAATGCCTGTGTGTATCAGTTTTGCTGCAAATACAGTTTTATAAAACTTTGTTTTATAGCTTTGTGAAACCAATGGTTAAGGATGTTATACTAGGGGCTGACACTTTGGCATAGTAAGTTAAGCCTTTGCCTGCAGTGCCAGCATCCCAGTTGGGTGCTGGTTCAAGTCCTGGCTGCTCCACTTCCGATCCAGCTTCCTGCTAATGGCCCGGGAAAGCAGTAGAAGATGGCCCAAGTGCTTGGGCCCCTGCACCCACATGGGAGACCCAGAAGAAGCTCCTGGCTCCTGGCTTCAGATTAGCCAGGTCTGGCTGTTGCAGCCATTGGGGAGTGACCCAGTGTATGGAAGACCCCCCACTCCCCCGTAGCTCTGCCTCTCAAATAAATCAATCTTAAAAAAAAAAAAAAAAGAATGTTATACTACTACAGTTTTAATGATCTGTGATTACTTTATGATATACTGTATATGGGTCAAATGGTCATTTTTTCATTCAATTCTTATTTATAGCCATTGTTTATATCCCCACTAAACTATGATCTTTTTGCTTTTTACTTGTTAAACTTCTTATCCAGTGAAGTATTAAGTCTTTTTACTGCAATCAAATTTAAAACATATTACTCAAAAACTAAAAAAAGGCGAAAGGAGGAAGGAGAGTGGGAGGGGGAGAGGGGGAGGGAGAGAAAAGGGAGAGAATCATTGTGTCCTAGAATTGTATCTACAGAGCACATTGAAGCTGTTAAAAAGTCATTAAAATAAAAAAAATTTTAAATAACCAATTTTATGTTGTGTGTTTTGCCACAATAAAAATACATAGTTACAGGGGCCGGCACTGTGCTACAGCAGGTTGAGCTGCTGCCTGCGATGCCAGCATCCCACATGGGTGCCAGCTCAGTCCCAACCGCTCCACTTCTGATCCAGCTCCCTGCTAATGGCCTGGGTAAAGCAGCAGATGGCCCAGGTCTTTGGGCCCCTACCACCCACATGGGAGACATGGAAGAAGCTCCTGGCTCCTGTATTTGGCCTTGCCCAGCCCTGGCCATTGTGGCCATCTAGGGAGTGAGCCAGTGGGTAGAAAATCTCTCTCTCTCTCATTTCTCCCTCTCTGTAATTCTGATTTTCAAATAAAAAGGAAATCTTTCAAAAATGCACAGTTATGCACTCAGTAAGGCACCGCAACTATCTACTGCGTGCAGGAAACCGTGCCGTGCACGTGGGACAAAGGAACGAACGAGGCAGGTGCGACTGCCCCTTGCCAGGGGGTCACAGTAGGACAGAAAAACCAGCAGGCAGCAGTGGACCCAAGGAAGCCTGGGATGCAGGTGGCGAGAGTTCCGGGGAGAGCGCTGGGGTGGGGAGACGTCCTGTAGAAGGTGGGGTGCAAGGTCGACTGCACTCGAAGAAATGTGTCATCAGAGCCACATCTGGCCACCCCGGCTGGAGAATCTAACGCATGCAGTGTGTGGGAACGCAGGGGCAGCCAGAGAGGAGGCGTGAGAGCACAGTGCCCCCAGACCTCGCGAGGCTGCCAGCTGAAGACCCCCACAAGGCAGTCGGGGCGGGGGCACAGAGGGCTGACACAGCTCAGCTGCCGGGAGTCCCCCAGCCCCGAGGCTCTCCTCACAAGGGGGCAGGCAAGCAGGGAAAAGAGACAGGGAGAGGCCAGGGCTTGCGTTAACGAAGCACCGGCTGTGTCCCGAGGGGTTGCACACACGCCCTCACTTAATCCCCACCATCACCCCTGGCGGCCCCTTCCCTCCTCCTGCTGCCGTCTGTGGAGTCACCACTCCTCTCTCCTGCAAGGTGCGGAGACGAGGCTGGCCCGAGCTCACCAGGCTGAGGAGCCCAATTCGACTCAGCTGAGCTTGGCACCCATGCCGGCAAGGACGGAGGCTCGGCCTCTAGAGACGGGGGTTCCTGCATTTGG
Organism: Oryctolagus cuniculus; assembly: GCF_964237555.1. Taxonomy (NCBI): domain Eukaryota; kingdom Metazoa; phylum Chordata; class Mammalia; order Lagomorpha; family Leporidae; genus Oryctolagus; species Oryctolagus cuniculus. The sequence continues at coordinate 27,502,872 of NC_091450.1, forward strand.
GCTTCCGGCACCGGCAATTTCTGCTCTCGGCAAATCTCTCATCCTCGCCGCACTTGCTTTGCCCATTTTTAATGCTTGGGAGCTGGCTCTGGGTCTCTTCTCCTTCCTCCCCCATGAATATATTCACACCTATCTGTGACTCTTTCATGCCTCCCCATGTCCCTAGCCATCCACAGGACGACTGCAGGCATCCAAGCAGTGGCCTAAGCCACTGTGCCACCATGCCTGCCCCACACGCATCGTTTAATTCAATGTCCCACAGCTTTGTGAAGTACTCTCACACTTAAACGTATATATCTTTTTTTTTCTTCCAAAATGAGGTCATTCTGTGTATGTTCATTCTGTGACCTTATTAGTTTCAGTAAACAATATAACTCCCAAGCCTTTGGGTTAGGAACGTAGACCTACCTCACTCTTCTAAAGGGGCTACTCATGTTCCCGTGGCAATGCACCAGAATGCACCCATTCTCATAGTGGTATAATAAAGTCCCGCGGTTACATCCTCATGGTCTCTGTGCATGCACCTGTGAGTATTTCCCCAGGAGATGGCTACAAGTGGGATTGCTGGGCCAAAGGATACGCGTGCAGCTTAAATTCCGAGACACCAAATGACCTTCCAGGAAGACTCCCGAACTAGGTCATTTCTAAAGCTGTTTCTGGCTTGCACATGTCTTTGACCTCTATTGAGGCAGAAGATGATACTTCTAGATCAGGCTTTTGACCTCTGTGAGTCTTAGTTTTCTTATCTGTAAGACTGGAAATCTGGCGCCAGCCTTGTGGTACGGTGGGTTAAGTCCCAGCCTGCAGCGTGCTGGCATCCCATACGGGCGCCGGTTCAAGTCCTGGATGCTCCTCTTCTGCTAATGTACCTGGGAAGGCAGCAAAGGATGGCCCAAATATTTGGGTCTCTGCCACCCTCAAGGGAGACCAGGATGGAGTTCCTGGTTCCTGGCTTCAATCTGGCCCATCCCTGGGTTTCTGACCATTTGGGGAGTGAACCAGTGGATGGAAGATGTCTCTCTCTCTCTCTCTCTCTCTCTCTAACTCTGCCTTTGAAATAAATAAATAAATCCTTAGAAAAACGTCTGGAAGGTGTGTTTGAAGGTGAGGGGTTCACACTGTCCTTGACCCGGGCTGGGGGATGCCTTCCCCAGCCCCTCATTTTGCACAATTCAGGACAAGCAACTTGGCAAGGAAAGAAGGGGGCCCTGGATCAGGCAACGGCTACATGTGGGGCCAGGTACTGGATCAGTGGCTTCTCAAAGGGCAGAAGGGGGACGCCCTCACCCCAGAGCACAGCTCCTCAGGCCTGGAGACATTTCTATCACTAGAGGGCCACTGCTGGCACCTAGTGCATGGGGGCAAGACAGACCACAAAATCCTACAATGCACAGGACGGCCCACACCACCCAGAACCATCCAACCCCTAACATCAACAGTGCTGAGAGCGAGAAACCCAGCCCAAGACTTATCAACTCACAACAAGTCTCACTCAAAGATGGGGAAACTGAGGCACAAAGAGACTGATGCCCCCAATCTTCCCCAGGCAGCTGACTGGCCAGCCCTTTAGCTGGGAGCTGGGCAGGGGCAAGAGGAGGTCGAGGCCAGGTGGCTGCTGCCCAGCCAGGTGGTCCTAGGAATCCCTGGCCCAAGTTTCACCTCCTGAACCCATCTAATGGCCCCAGGAAAATCACAGGGATGAGAGATTTTTCAGGGGGGACTTGGGTGCAGACCAAGAGGGAAGGGAGGGCATGTGGCTTGCTCAGGGCCTGTCCCAAGTTCCCCGAGCAAACCCGGTTATGCACCTGGGGTTCCTGCCACAGCTCTCACTCCAGGGTACTGCAACTGAGCTCACTGGCAATCCCGGGTCAACCAGGAATCTGGACAAAGCCTGGATTTGGCTGCAGGCTCGAGGCATAGCTCGTTCAGGGTGAGCAGGGAAGTGCAGTGAGAGGGACTAGGGGGCCGGCGGGGGAGGTGGGGGTCAGAGGGCGCCGAGCTCCAGCCCTGCTGCTTCCCAGGCCGCAGCAGCCACCCCCATGACGAGGACGACGGGGGCTCCGAAGTCCTTGCTGTCACTGACGACCGGGCCTGGTGTCCAGGACCCCGGAACCCCCTGGGGCCGGCTTTGTCAGCCCCAGCCTGGGTGACCTTGAGCCAGTCTCGTCCCCTCTCTGTGCCTGGGTGTTTGACTGTCAAATGCAGGGGCACCGACTGGAACCTAGGGGCTCTCTCAGTCCTCGCCCTGACCTCTTCCGGCCTCCAGAAACATGTCTCCCACACTCCACGCCCCGGTGCCCGTCTCCCAAGAACAAGGCCAGATTCACTGCCTGGCTCCTCCCTGCTCGCCCAGCGGGCCCCCTCCCCAGCCCGACTGCTACCCTCTGTCCCTGAGAGCGGCAGAGCCAGCTCTGTCCCCAGCGCAGCCCAGGGGCCCTCAGCATCCACCTTGCCTGGCCCAGTGCCCAGGGAATTCCACCAGGCGATGCCCACGGGCGGGGGAGGGGGCAGGCCTAGGGTGGGGGAATCCAGCCCTCTGGGCAGGGGGCCAGCAGCAGCCTTCCCAGCCACACAAGGCCACCTCCTCCAGGAGGTCACAGTGACTGCCCCGGGGGAGCACACACTGAACATAGCCTGTGTGCGTGGGCAGGGGTCCTGTTTCTCAGGCTGTCTCTGCTGTGAGTTCAGGGGATCCTGGACCCCAGTTTGAGGGGCTTGGGTCTTCCTAAGCCTTACTATACGGCCTCTGCCTCACCCAAGGCCAGGGGTGAAAGGGGAGGGGGAGACCGGGGAGGAGGACTGGAGTTGGGGTGAGGTGGGGAAAGTAGGGGCTGGGAGAGGTGGGGGGTGCTCCTGGGGGCATGATTGGGGTGGAGGGGTAAGAGAGGGGTGGGTGGAGGCGAGTGACTGTCAGGGACGGATGTCCGGACCCTGGCCGCCTTCCTGGCTGTGGAAGCCCTTGCCTTACTCCAGAAAGAGGGGACCCCAGACCCGCTTCCACGGGGTGGGGGGAGGCGGGCAGAGTCTCCGGGGAATGCGGTCTCCGCGGCGGGGCGCGGGGTGACTGGAGGAGTCTCTACCCCAGGGCGGCCTTGCTTCCTGGGGGCTTCTCTCCCCAGACCTGCATTTTCCGTGGGGTGGGGGGTGTGCACCGCCAGCTGTGAGCCGCGGAGACCCCCGCCCCTCTCGAGGGGGAGTGGGGGAGCCTAAACTTAGTATTTCGGGGAACGGGAAGGAACGGCAGAAGCTGGGGGGCCCCGGGCGCCGGCGGGGGCTGGGCTCCTCTCTGGGGGGCACGGTCGTTTCCAGGGGGTCCACCAGGGAGGGAGAGCGTCCCCCGAGCTGGGGTGAGGAGGAAGGGCCCATTTCTGAAGGGAAACCGAAGCCGTGTGCTCCCTGGGGTGCGAGAGACCCTGAGGTCTCCGGGCAGGCGAGCCGCGTCCGAGCAGGACGAGGGCCCGGTTCCTGAGAGAAGAGGCCCCGGGTTCGGCCCCTCGCTGGGGCCAGAGCCGGGGGACCCTCCGAGAGGCCCGCCCCACGCGCCCCGGCGCCTCGCCCTCACCTCCAGGCCTGGCTCGGGTCCGCGGGCTCCGGCTCGCGCGCTGCGCGCCCTGCGCTCCGGCTGCGCCCGCGGTCTGCTCGGCTCCCCCAGCGACTCGCCGGCCACCCGGGCTCCGCCGAGCCGCCGCAGCCAATCAGCGCCGTCGGCCCCGGGCCTCGCTCGCGCCTCAGCCAATGGGCGCTCCCGCCACGGGCCGCCGCCCCCGGGGGAGGGGGGAGGCGGGCCGGGGGCAGAGTCCGGCCTCCCCGGGGCTGGGGCGGGCTAGGGAGACGCGGGCTGGGCCAGGGGTCCCGAAGGAGGGGCCGCGAGGGCCGGGGGCGAGGTCGCCCCTCGAGTTTGAGCGGGGCGGGGATGGGGTCCCGTTCCTGAAGAGGGGGTGCCTCTATGTAGGTTGTCTTGACCTGGATCTTCACTAAGTCTCTCGGCCCCTTCTTGGGACCTTGCCCTGCATCTCTGCCCGCCCCCCCACCCCCCACCAGGAGTGAGACCTCGGTTCCTTCTGCGTGGTCTTCCGCTTCCCCGGTGCTAAATGGGGACAGCAGTGGTCATACCTTCTTCATGGATGTAAATGGGACGCTGGATGTGACGAGGGGCATTTGTGAAAACTACTTTATACTAAGGGGTGAGTGGCTGATAGCCCGGTGGCTTTCTGAGGGTATTTGGAAAGGGGATGCAATCTCTCAAGGGTAAAATCGAGGACACAAGAAACTGCCCATCAAAGCAAGCTCAGGGGGCGGGCGTTGAGCGCAGGGTTAATGCCTGCATTGCAAGTTGGAGTGCCTGGGTTTGACCCGGTCTGCTCCCAGCTCCAGCTTCCTCTCACATGCACCCAGGCAGGCTGCAGCTGTGAGGACCCAAGGACCAGTCCCTACCACCCCCGGGGCAGACATGGAGTGACTTCCAGGCTTCTGGGGGCGGTCTGGCCAAGTCTCAGCTGCTGGGGGCTTTGGGAGAGTCCACTGGCAGGTGGAAGACCTCTGTCTCTCTGCCTTTCAAATAAGTAAATAATTTAAAACAGAATGAAGCATGCAACCATCAAGTGTGATGACTGACACTTCTAGACCTTAGGCCAAGAAAGAACGCGGTGGGATTGTCCCGCCCCAGCCTCGTGGCGGTCACTGCTTCCTCGGCTGGCTGCACTCCTGCAGGGCTGTGAGACCCCCACTGCCTCTCGTCTGGGAATCCAGGCTGCCTGATCTCTGATGAGATGAGAAAGTTTGGAGTCCCAGGAATGAAGGAACTGGGAGAAACAGAAAGTAAACAAATCACACACACACACACACACACACACACTCACACACCTGCCAAACCATTCCCCTCCTGTGCAATCCGCGGCCATGAACCCAAAAGAAAAAAATGAACAGAAACAATTCAGGGGGACAGACAGCACAATTGCTGGGCTGGGGCTGGGGCTGGGGCTGGGCGTCTTTGCCAGTCTCTCCGTTGCGTTCATCCTCTATGGGGCCTTGCGAGTCTCAAAGCCCACGCTGTGTGGATAACGCCCTGTGTCGCCCAAGGCTTCTGGAAGAAACCAGTAGTCAAGGCAGGTGGGTCAACACAAAGGCCACCCAGATGGTCTCATGTTTGTCGTGATCAAGGACGTATATGCCCCATGGCTGGTGGGAGGAGGGTCCCAGCCTACAGGGGATTCCTGCGGAAAATCCTAAAGGCCACTTAACCCGTTATGATAAAAAGCTTTATGCATTTGAAAGGCGGAGTGCAAGAGAGAGAGAGAGACATTTCCACCCACTGGTTCACTCCCCAAATGGTCCCAATAGCCAGGGTTGCGCCCGGCTGAAGCCAGGAGCCAGGAGCTCCACCAATGAGGATGGCAGGGACTCAGGTATGTGGGCCATCTCCTTAGGGGAAGCCGGATGGGAAGTGGAGCAGCCAGGACTCGGCCGGCCTGACCCGCTGGACCACAACACTCACCCCTGTGGGTTTGCCTTTGGACCCAGTGACCCAAGCTGTGTGAACTCCTAAAACAAGCAAGAGTGCACAAGGGTAATGGCAAAGTGATTTACTGTCATTTTGTCCACCATGGCCAAAACCTGGAAACCACTCAGCTGTGCAAGGGGAGCTAGCGAGGGAAACCTGTTGTGTGAAATTGAACAATAAGCGTAGGTGTTGAATACTGAATGATACAGAAGGTATCTCACAATCAAAGATGTTTAAAAACCAGCGTACTGGGGGCCAGTGCTGTGGCATTGTGAGTACAGTCACCACCAGCGGTGCTGATATCCCATACGGGCTCCAGTGCAAGACCACGCTGCTCCACTTCCGATCCAGCTCCCTGCTGGTGCACTTAGGAGAACAGTGGAGGATGGCCCAAGTGCTTGGGCCCCTGCACCCACATGGGAGACCCAGAGGAAGCTCCTGGCTCCTGGCTTCTGATCAGCCCAGCTCTGGCCATCATGGCCATTTGGGGAGTGAACCAGCAGGTGAAAGATCTCTCTCTCTCTGTGTCCCCCCACCTCTCCGTAACTCTGCCTTTTAAATAAATGAATAAATCTTTTTTTTAAAAAAGCCCAGCATATTTGATACTGTCTTACTGCTAAATCTAGAGAAGTAGTTCAGTGCCGTCTACCGGAACGTTCTGTGAGGGGAAATATTCTGGATCTGTGTGACTCCCACACGTAGGCATCCATCACTTGGGATGACTGGTTGGCTGAGGAACTGAATTTTTTTTTTTTTTGACAGGCAGAGTGAGACAGTGAGAGAGAGACAGAGAGAAAGGTCTTCCTTCCACTGGTTCACCCCCAAATGGCCACTATGGCCAGTGCTTCTTCCTGGTCTCTCATGTGTGTGCAGGGCCCAAGCACTTGGGCCATCCTCCACTGCCTTCCCGGGCCACAGCAGAGAGCTGGACTGGAAGAGGAGCAACTGGGACAGAATCCGGCGCCCCGACTGGGACTAGAATCTGGGGTGCCGGCGCCGCAGGCAGAGGATTAGCCTACTAAGCCACAGCGCCGGCCAGAACTGAATTTTTAATAGTACTTAATTTTAAGTTTAATAGTCACATGTACAGTTATAGCCAACTAGCTAGCTAGTTAGAATGAGGGAAAAAAATGCATGCCCATTAGTAGAAACAGTACTGGGTACTGAAATTGTGGGCGATTCTGTTTTTTACTTTATTTGTATATTTCTAATTATTTATCTATATTTGCTAATGTCTAATCATTCGACCATGAATATATGTGTATATAATTTCTGCACTCAGAATAAAATTAAAATGGAAAACAAAAAACCAAGTGTCTAAGCTAGAGGTTATCAAACCGTAGCCAGTGGGCCCAACTCAACTCAGGAGCTACCTGTTTTTGTAGGACCTGTAAGGTGAGTTTTCTATCTTAAATAGTTGGGGAAAATCAAAAGGAAGACACAGGGCAATTATATGAAACTCACGTTTCAGTGTGCGCAAAGCGTCGTTGGGACCCGCCATCATCTGGGGTGCTGCAATGGCGGAGCTGAGAACCTGACAGCCTCTTCTCGGAGAAATGTGCTGCCTCCTTACCCGAGGCACGTGGCGTCGCTGAGTCAGGCCACCACGCAGCGAGCACCCAGCGTGGGCCAGGCCCCGGCGCTCTGCTCCGCTCGGCTCGGCTCGCCTCGGGGAAGGAGGGCCTGCCCGCTGTCTGGCTCAGGAGGGGGTGGGAGGGCTGTTTAGAGCCAGGTGCTTTGCAAGCTGAGGCCCTAATAGCGTCATTGTGCCACTTTTGAAGAAAACTGGCAGCAGGTGCAGAGCCCTTTTGCATTCGCTTCTCTTGCATTTTCTACTGTTGCCCTGTTTTCCTCCAGGGCTGCAGGTGAATTCCAGAAAATGCCAAGACTGAGGGTAGCTGGGGCCTGGGAGGAGGGCTCACCTGGGACCTGTCCCTACAAGGGAGCAGCTCCGGCAGGCCGGGCTCCTGCTGCACTGCTGTGGGGAGAAATAAAAACAGAGTATGAGAACTGAGTGGCGCCAGGGGTCTGACCCAGCAGTCCCGCTCCTAGGTATGCGTCTAAACAGCGCTATTCACAAAGGCACAAGGTGGAAATAAGTCAGATCCATTAACGGGTGAAAGGGTTCGTCAATCGCGGGCTGTGCATACAGCAGAATATTATTCAGTGACAAAAAGGAAGGAAGCACTTAATGAATGCTGTCTCCTGGAGGAATCTCGAAAACAAAGAGCACACCCCCATCTCTACGCAGCGGCCAGAACAGGAGGGCCACAGCAGTCGGCAGATGAGCGGTGGCGGGGACACGAGGCTGGTGGGTAATGAGGAGTGACTGCTGAGTGGGTGTGGATGTCCTTGGGGGGAGAGGCAAATGCCCTGGACCAAGACAGTGATGCCGGCTGTGCAACACTGCGAAGCTAACCCTAACGCCGCTGATGTTTCCACTTAACAGCGTCGAAATGGCTCCCTTTGTGTTATGTGTTTTGCCATAATAAAAACAGTGTCTGCTGCACGGGTCGTTGGGTAGGATAGAGAGAGAAGTTTGTTGCTGGTCCCTGGGGGTTACTTATGCATTGGCAGTGGCCATTGTTACTAAGTTTTATCAGGCTACCTGCTTGGTTGTGGGAGGCTGAGCAGAGCTTAGTCATTCCCTCAGTCATCTTTCCCTCCACGCCATCATCCATCCATCTGTCCATCCATCCATCCACCCATCCATCCATCCATCCATCTGTCCAAACATCCATCCATCCATCCATCTGTCCATCTGTCCAAACATCCATCTATCCATTCTCCCATCCATCTGCCCATCCACCCATTCATCCATCCAGCCAGCCAGCCAGCCCATCATCCATCCATCTGTCCAAACATCCATCCATCCACCCACTCATCCATTCATTCATCCACCCATCCACCCATCCACCCATTCACCCATTCATCCATTCATTCATCCACCCATCGACCCATCCACCCATCCATTCTCCCAGGCATCCACACAACTATCCATTCACCCATCAGTTCATCCATCCAATCATGCATGCATCCATCCATTGCCCCTGCTGTGTGCCAGGTGCCCAGGTGTTCTAGGTGTTGGGGATTTGAGATCTTACCCCTGTAGAACCTTCTATTCTGGTGCTGGGAAATGGGGCATGAAAAGGCAAACCTATAAAGAAGGAAGCTACTTTCTCATAACACGACGGTGTGCCCAGGCTCAGGATGAGCACATGAATCGTGATGGTCAGGGGGTCGTCCGAAAGACGGCGCCATTTGATTTGCAGCAGAAACGCTAACAGGGAGTCTTTTATGGCATCGCCTTTGTGCTTATCCCCCTGCATTTCGTCCTTTGAGGAAGAAGACCCGGGGCATGCCTGCAGCTCTCCTTCTCACAACAACCCTGCAAAGGGGGAGACAGCGTGGGTGAGCAAGCCAGGCTCACACCCAGCTCACCCCAGGCACGGCACAGCTTCACCCCGCTGCCACCACGCTGGCCGGGGCCTCACCACAGTGCAGCTCCTCGTGTAGCTCAGGACACCACAGAAGAACAGGAAAACTACGGCGCCCCTACTGGCACCTGCATCCCCACCGGGCTTCCGAGCGGCAGCAAAGGTGCACACAGAGCAGCCCCGGCCAGCAAGGACCCTGCTCACACCGTCCGTGGTGCCCATGTCGGTGTGTGTGTGCAGGAGTCTGACGCGTCCTCCGTCTGGCTGCAGTTGCCCTATGTAGTCTCCCCAGTCCTAATGGCCAATACAGATGGCCCCGACTTGCTACAGTTCAATGTTTTGACTTCACGATGGTGCAAAAGCAACACACACTCGGTACAAACCTTCCAATTCTGACCTCTTCCCAGGCTAGTGATGGTAGCATGAGGCTGTCTTATGATGCCGGTGGCAGCAGTGAGCCTCAGCTCCTGGCCGGAAATTGATGACTCCATCACTGTAGCATCTCCAGGAATCATTACAGTTCAATGTTTCAAACACCTTCAGGCCTCGAGTGCTGCAGCCCTGGCAATGCTGAGTGGCTATGCAATCATTTCAGTAGAGTTCTATACATTTTATGAGATATTCAACACTTTGTTCCAAAATAAGCTTTGTGTTAGGGGAGTTTGCCCAACCATAGAGAAAGGCAATTGTTCTCAGCACGTTTGAGATAGGCTAGGTTAAGCTATGATATTTAGCAGCTTAGGTATATTAAATGCATTTAAAATTTTTTTCTATTATTTGTTTGAAAAGCAGAGTGACAGAGAGGGAGAGACAGCGAGACAGATCTTGTATCTGCTGGTTTATTCCCCAAATGGCTGCAACAGCCGGGAGTGTGCCAGGCCAAAGCCAGGAGCCAGGAACTCCGTTCTGGTCTCTCACATGGGTGGCAGGGGCCATCATATGCTAGGGCCATTAGGAGGAAGCTGAACCGGAAATGGAGCAGCCGAGACGCTACCTAGCTCCCTGATATGGGATGCCGGTATTCCAAGTGGCAGCTTCCCCTTCTGGGCCACAACGCCAGCACCTCACCACACCATATAATGCATTTTTGGCTTACGAAATAACGATGGCTTTCTCAGGACATAAGCCCGTCGTAAGTCCGGGAGCACCTGCACATGCCCGGGGCGTCTCAGACGGAGGGTGGTTTCTCTCTTGTCTCAACTGCTGGAAGAAATATCTCAGCGTGGAGTCTTTTCTGGGATCTTTGAAGACTGCGTTCCTAACAGTGATTGGCGCACAGTAGGCGCTCTGTGAAGTCTTACCCACTCACTGTGTGCAGGACGCCCAGGGCGGCGCTGACGCGTCCCGCCGCTCCCTCGGGGAGCTCCTGGCCCCACGGAGCTGTCCAGCAGTTGCCTGCTGAAACTTTGCGGAAGAGAAAACCCAAGCAGAGATCTACGCCTTCCCCTCCAGGGTCAGCACATCCAAATGCCCTTTCTCCCCCTCATCCTCATCTCTCCCCTCCCCGCAGACTAAGGCAGATGCAAACCAGGAGAGAGTAGGACACAGTAGTTAGTTACACCCTCAAACTAAAGTTACAGAGATCTGGGTTCAAGTTCTGGTTGTGACAATGAAGACTTGCATAGGGGCCGGCGTAGTGGTGCAGCAGGTTAAGCAGCTGCCTGCGATGCAGGCATCACATATGAGCACCAGTTCACATCCCGGCTGCTCTATTTCCAATCCAGCTCCCAGTGCACCTAGGAAAACAGCAGAAGATGGCCCAAGCTTGGGCCCCTGCCACCCACATGGGAGACCCAGATGGAGTTCCAGGCTCCTGGCCCAGCCATCACAGCCATTTCGGGAGTGAATCAGCAGATGGAAGATCTCTCTCTCTCTCTCTCTCTCTCTCTCTCTGCCTCTGCCTCTGCCTCTGCCTCTGCCTCTGCCTCTGCCTCTGCCTCTCTGTAACTCTGCCTTTCAAATAAATAAATAAATAAATGTTTAAAAAACATTAAGGCCGGCGCCGTGGCTCAACAGGCTAATCCTCCACATGTGGCGCTGGCACACCGGGTTCTAGTCCTGATCAGGGCGCCGGATTCTGTCCCGGTTGCCCGTCTTCCAGGCCAGCTCTCTGCTGTGGCCCGGGAGTGCAGTGGAGGATGGCCCAAGGCTTGGGCCCTGCACCCCATGGGAGACCAGGATAAGTACCTGGCTCCTGCCTTTGGATCAGCGCAGTGCGCCGGCCACAGCGCGCCGGCCGCAGCGGCCATTGGAGGGTGAACCAACGGCAAAGGAAGATCTTTCTGTCTCTCTCTCTCTCTCACTGTCCACTCTGCCTGTCAAAACAAACAAACAAACAAACAAACAACAACAACAAAAAAAAAAACAAAAAAACCCACTTCTGACCTGTCCCTTCCAGGCTCAGCAGGCTCAGGTGGCCAAAGAGGACCCCAGGCTGTCCAGGTGGTGCACACAGAGGAACAAGAAATGCCAGGCAGGCACTGGCTCCTCCTCTTCTTCCTCCTCCATCATTATCATTTTTGGCCATTGTTAAGGGTTTTAAAAGAAAAACTTTTAAAAATGTTATTTATTTGAAAGACAGAAATACAAAGAGAGAAGGGAGGGGGGTGGAGATCTTCTATCTGCTGGTTCACTTCCCAAATGGCTGCAACAGCCAAGGCTGGGCCAGGCTGAAGCTGGGAGCCAGGAGCTTCTTCCAGGTCTCCCACATGGGTGCAGGGGCCCAACGACTTGGTCTATGTTCTGCTGCTTTCCCAGGCCATCAGCAGGGAGCTCAATCAGAAAGGGGCAGCTGGGACTCGTACTGGCGTCCATGTGGGATGCCGGCACTGCTTAACTTCTTTTTCTTTCTTTCTTTCTTTCTTTCTTTCTTTCTTTCTTTCTTTCTTTCTTTCTTTCTTTTTTTAAGATTTATTTATTTATTTAAAAGGCAGAGTTACAGAGAGAGAGGCAGAGGCAGAGGCAGAGAGAGAGAGAGAGAGAGAGAGAGGTCTTCCATCCTCTGGTTCACTCCCCAGGTGACCGCAACGGCAGGAGCTACACTGATCTGAAGCCAGGAGCCAGGAGTTTCTTCTGGGTCTCCATGTGGGCGCAGAGGCCCAAGGACTTGGCCCATCTCCTACTGCTTCCCAGGCCATAGCAGAGAGCTGGGTCAGAAAAGGAGCAGCTGGGGCTAGAACTGGTGCCCATATGGGATGCTGGCGCCGCAGGCAGAGGATTAATCCACTGTGCCACAGTGCCGGCCCCTGCTTAACTTCTTCAACTTCTAAGCCACAGCGCCCCCTCTCCACCCACCCCCCCAAAGCCCTTTTTAAATGACACATAAAAATTGTAACTATTCATGGAATACCCTGTCATACTCTGATACCTGGATGCTTTGTGCAGTGTCCAATCAGCATCTATAGGAATCTTCAGAAAACACATGAAAAAATAGAAGTAAAAGATAAGCTCATTTTGGTGCATAAGAATGTTGAAGTCCATGCATAGATTTTTCACAATGTACATTTTTTCATAAACTTCTTGAAGACCCCTCATATATCCAGAAAAATCTATAATTTCTTAGTCATGGAAACATTCAAATCCTTTCTCCTAGCTTTCGTGAAATACACAGGCTGCTCTCATTATCAGCAGCCAGGCTACTGTGCAACAGAACACCCTCGGCTGAGGCTTTCGATGCCTCTCCACTGGGCTGTCATCTGGTCTCCTCTGTCAGAGCACGGATCCACCTGTCACTCATCGATCGGAGCGTCCATTTGCGAGCCTGCTCACCTGCTTGGTCATCCTCACTCCTCTCCCACACTCTCCAGAACCGCTGGCACCAGGTAGCCAGTGATCTGCTCCAGGGATGGCTCCACCCGACCAGGCAGCTTCTGGGGCCAGGGCCTGGGTCCGACTCCTCTTCTGTGCCCAGCCCCAGGCCACAGCAGGGCCCAGGCCGTGCTTGACTGAGCTGGAGTGAATGAGCTCCTTTCTGAACTGAGCTCTCTGTGAAGGTCCAGGCTTTGTGGGATCCGGACACTGGTGCTTCCAGAGCCTCTCCCGCAGGAAGAGTCGGTGGGGATGACCCCTGGGGGTGCTGGGAGTTCTCGGACACGCCGTCTACACCAACGCTCCTCCTCCTGCTGGATTCAGGGGTAGCACCCTGGGGGTGCTGGGAGTTCTCGGACATGCCGTCTACACCAGCACTCCTCCTCCTGCTGGATTCAGGGGTAACACCCTGGGGGTGCTGGGAGTTCTCGGACACGCCGTCTACACCAACGTTCCTCCTCCTGCTGGATTCAGGGGTAGCACCCTGGGGGTGCTGGGAGTTCTCGGACACGCCGTCTACACCAACGCTCCTCCTCCTGCTGGATTCAGGGGTAGCACCCTGGGGGTGCTGGGAGTTCTCGGACACGCCGTCTACACCAACGCTCCTCCTCCTGCTGGATTCAGGGGTAGCACCCTGGGGGTGCTGGGAGTTCTCGGACACGCCGTCTACACCAACGCTCCTCCTCCTGCTGGATTCAGGGGTAGCACCCTGGGGGTGCTGGGAGTTCTCGGACACGCCGTCTACACCAACGCTCCTCCTCCTGCTGGATTCAGGGGTAGCACCCTGGGGGTGCTGGGAGTTCTCGGACACGCCGTCTACACCAGCACTCCTCCTCCTGCTGGATTCAGGGGTAGCAGCGGGAGAGCTTAGTGTGGAAGGCCCCCGTCTCCTGCTGGCTCACGGAGGCAGCTCCTGAGTGGCTGTCACCAGGGGGCCAGGCCCAGCCCCACTGCTGCTCCCCGGATGCCAGCAGTGCCGGGGTGGGGAGACCTGCTGTCGCATATGTCCTCCAGTTTGGCAAAAGCACCCATTACACGGTGAGCAGACTGACCCTGGGCCTCAGTTTCCTCATCCACAAAATGGGCGTAAAGAAAAACAGGATGTTGACCCAGCAGGGCCGGGGGGAGGGTCCAAGGAGAGAAGCTTGGGACTGAGTTGGGATTGTGAGGACCCCCTCCCCCCAGTCTCTGGATTTGAGTCCTGAACTCTCCCCCATGTGGCTGCCCTCCTCCTGGGATGTGCAGGTATGCGTTGTCATAGAAACCGCTCAGGGAAAGTGCACTTAAGAGCTCACTGATTTCTTTTTTAACTCCCCAAAATAACCCACCCTGTCAGTCAAGTAACACTCGGGCCCAGGTTAGACACGCGAGGTTGTTTTAGCTTCATTAACGGTTCTGCAAGGCACCTGCTGGGCAATTTCACCGTCCCAAGGCAGGCAGTTAACAGGACCGCGACAGCGAGTGACAGTAACAGTGGTGATGATGATGGGCGTTGCTAACATGTACCCACCCCACCCCCTGCAGCAGGCTGGACCCTGGTGCTTTTCCAGCATCGTCAAGGGCAACCTTGAGAACTGTGTGCTGCTGGCCCATTTCACAGACCCGGAAGCTGAGGCTGGGAGAGGCGAGTGTGGGTGCAGCCTGGGTGCAGACGCCAGGCACCCTGTTGTGAACGCCGAGCTTTACAGCCTCTCGGGAACCACAGAAAGGGGGTGTGCAGAGAAGGCCCAGCCCCTTTGATCGCCAGGCCCCATGATCCAGACCGCCAGTTTCAGCCTCTTTCCGTGGTGAGCGCTGCAGCTGGACGCTCTGCCCCTCGCCCTTGGAGCCCCTCCTGGTCATTCCCACCTGCCCCTCCCCCTGTGGAAACGCTCCCGTGTGGCTCCCTGCAGCCTGAGGAAGGCAGAAGGCGGCTGTGGCCCCTTCCGCCCTGGCACGTGGGACCATGGCAGAGCGTGGGTTCTCGCCCACGGGATGCTGGGTGGGCTTCACACAACGTCCACCCCAGGCAGGGACCAGCCCGCTTCCAGCGGGACCCCTGCCCTTGAGACCACTGTGCCCTGTGACTCTAGCAGCCCACATAAGCCTCTGAGCTGTAGTTTGCCCACCTCGGAAATGCGTGCAGCATGGCTGTGCAGAACCACAGAGAAACGAGATCAACGGTGAAGGGTCAATAAGTGATAACTTGATCAGAATAGGGGAGTCATGTTGTGCCACTGTATAACAGAGAGCAGGTTAGTTAGGGCCCCCGGAGAGTGGCTGGGACCCCCCAGTGTGGCCAAGGCGGCCACTGGCAACTGTGCCTCGCACGTCTGCCGATGCATCCTGCTGTTGATCCATGAGGCTGGGGCGCCACCTGGTGGTGAGTCCTCCCAGGAGCCGGCTGGGACAGGACGCGCCAGGAACGTGCTCCCTGGGGCTCCAGCCTGCAAACCTGGAGGAGAAAACCACCTGGCTCTGAGGAGACCAGAAGCCAGGAACAAACTCGGCCCGGTCTCCACTGCAGGCTGGGCCAGAGCAAGGAGCCCTGGCGGCTCTGGGCCTCCATTCAAGTCCTGCCTCCCGGCACAGGTTCCTTCGCTCAGCACAGCAGCTCCCAGCCGGCTCTCTGCTTCCCTGCACCTACTTTACTTTGGTCTGAACATTTTTTTTAAAGCCCATTCGCGTCTTGCATGAGCTTTCTGGAGACCTCTGTTGCACGTGGACGGGAGCTGCCACCCGCTGCACCTGCACGACGCCCAGCCTCATCGCTGGCGGGTCTGCCCACTCCTGGGCTCAGGGCCGCTCTCTGGTGGGCCTCTGAGATGTCTTTGGGGATCCCCCTCCCCTCGAGTGTGGGCTGGACTCTTGACTCACTTGCAAAGGCCGGAAGAAGGCAGCAGGGCTGGGTGGCACTTCTGAGATCGGGTCCTAACAAGGCTGGTTCCCGTCCCGCGGGTGCTGTGCACTCGCTCGCTCGCTCGCTCTCTGGCTATTCTCGTGTGTTCACTCTGATGGGGCTGCGCCTTGTCCCAGTTTTTGGAAGCTGCCAGGGCCAGGCCCACGTGGCAGGGAAATGACCAAGTCTGCAGTGTCCAGCCAGGGACGCGCTGCATCCTGCCTTCTACCCCCCGAGAGAGAGCCCCGAGGTGCAGAATCCCCCAACCCTCAGGAAGAGGCTCAGCAGGTTCCAGTCAGCCCCACCCCCTTCCCGCCCAGGTGGCTGGGTTTCTGTACCAGACGAATGGGCTGGGAACACAGGTGAGATTCGAGGTGGGGCCGACTGTGGCCACACCCTCCTCCAGAACCTGGACGCACCCAAGTCCCAGTTAGGACAACCAGATGACGCGCATCTTCAGCCACTTCTTGCCTCTACACATCCAGGTCCTCACAGCCCCAGGCCTGCCTGATGGATGCTGGCCCTGCACACCGCATGTCTTTCTAGAACTTCGGGCCGACACTGATTGATCTTCCCACACAGGCTGCCAAGCCGCACCTTAGGAGTTTGGGTTTGGGGCCGACATTGAAGGGTTGAAGCTCCAGTATCCCGTTGCTCCACTTCTGATCCAGCTCCCTCCTGATGCGCCTGGGAAAGCGGTGAAAGATGGCCAGGTCCTGGGGCCCCTGCGCCCACGTGGGAGACCCACAAGAAGCTCCTGACCTCAGATCGGCTCAGCTCTGGCCGTTGTGGCCATTTGGGGAGTGAACCAGTGGATGGAAGACCCACTCCCCCTGTAACTCGGTTAATACATAAATCTTCAAAAAACAGTTTGGCTTGATCCACCTGCCAATACGTGCCTGTGTCTGTGTGTACTTAGATTTCTGTTGTATTTCCAGTAAACACACACACACCCACACCCACACACCCAGACTTGTAAAATATGTGTGTGTAGCATAAAGGGCAAAGTCTCTCACCAGGTCAACCCGAGGTTAACGGTGTGCTGTGTAAGCTCCAGGGTTCAAACCCTGGCTCCATCCCTCAGCACTTACATGACCTGGCCTCAGTCTCCCCATCTGCAGAATGGGCTCCGCACTATGTGTTGCTGGAGGACCCAGCGAGCCGTGTGCGCCCTGCCCAGGGCAGCTGGATCCACGGCCAGCAGTCTGGCCCCCCAGGAGCTCCCATAGCAGCACCCTGCCCCAGAACTCCCGGTAAACCCAGGACCACCAAAGCTCATTTCCTGCACTGACAATCGCCCTCCCCTGCCCTGCCGCACGGCCTGGCTCTCGCAGAAGACGCGTCCCCCACATCACCGCCCCTGTGTCTGAGGCCGACTTTGTACACAGGGGTACTCCTGGGCCAGGCGTCTCCAGAGGGGCTGGTGCCGGTGGCCTGGCGACGCCGTGTCCGAGGCTTCTCCACTCCACACTCACCTCCACAGGCTCGTGTTGGAAGTGATGGGGAAGCAGCTTGAATCAGCCAAGCTCTGATTAAGGCTTTATTGCATCGAGCAGCTTAAGGAGGCATTTTTATCAAGATTTATGCATTTGAAAGGCAGAGTGACAGAGGGGTAGATCACCTGTCCACGCGTTCACTCCCCAAATGGCTGCGACACCCGCTTCTGGGCCAGGATGAAGCCAGGAACTCCGTCTGGGTCTCCCGGGGTAGCAGGGACCCAAGCACTTGGGCCGTCTTCTGCTGTCTGCCCAGGCACATTAGCAGGAAGCTGGAGAGGAAGTGGACTAGCTGGGATGGGATGCAGGCATTGCCATGTGGCAGCCAAACCCACTGTGCCAGGGCGAGGGCCCTACATACAGGCGTACACTGTCTAACGCCCAACCAGGGTAAACCTAGCTCCTCACTTAACACTTCTTCATGATGAGAACATCGAATATCCTAGCTCTTTAAATGGACACAGCCATAACCACAGTGGTCACTCTACTGCAGGCGGATCCCAGAACTTACTCCACCTGATTACAATTTAGTGCCTGTTAACCAATCTTCCCCGGCCTCCGGGGACCGCCACGGCACGCTAACTTCTCCAAGTTCACTTTCCTTGATGCCATCTGTGGGTGAGATCACGTGGCACTTGTCTACTTGTCTTCAGTTTCGTCTACTCAACCCCTGACGTCCAGTTTCATCCCTGCTGTTACAAACGAGGAAAATCTTTATGGCTGAGAGTATTCCATTTATTTACACCATTTACCTGGTGTAATTTCCACGGAACCTCCTAAGGAAGGAGTCTCGCCGTTCCACAGACGAGCAACCCAGGTGCAGAGAGGCAGGTCAGCCTGCAGATTCGAGGCAGAATCAGGATCCGAACCCTGTCCAACTCCGGGGAGCGCTTATCCAAAGAGACGCCACAGCCTTGCTCACCATGGCGTGGTCTCGAGCATCGCCAGTGTCCCAGCGGATCTGCACGGGCCTGGTCTGAGCAGTGCTGGGGACCGTGGCGTCACACTGGTTCCAACAAATCCTTCCTGTGCGGGCTCCAGCTAACCAAGCCCCTCCCTTGGGCCATGCATCTCCCTGAGAATGCCGGACCTCTCACACACACACGCACACACACTCTGCCGGCCTGGGTGGTACCAAAATGCTAACGGTCTGCAGACTCCGCACCACACTGCCAATGGCGCGAAGGGCGTGCCCCGGGGGTGGAATCTGGTGATCCTGTGAGTTACAGTGGATCAAGATTAACTCCGGGCTCCGCTCAGCCAGGCTTTCAGGCCCAGTGGTTCAGACATGAGCAGCTCGCGCTAATGCGCCAGGTCAAAGTGATGACAACTCTATTGCCGGGTGCCAACTTCATTTATGGGCTTGTCCCCAGGAGTGCTAGGACAGTGGCACCACTGGTGCACTGGCCAGCCGGCTGCGGGCTGCGTGGCAGGGTGTGCCTGGAGGACCTGCTGCTGCTACGCCCCAGACGAGCCGCCATCTGCTCCATCAGGTCAAGGCTAAGGCACGGTGGTGGCAGGAGCTGTGGGGACCCGAGTGCAGCCTACATGACCACGCACACACTCCCAGGCCTGGGGTTCGAGCGCAGGTGTTGAGGTCGTGGGGGATATGCCATGCTGCTGGCCCGGGGACCGCCGTGGGGGTGTAACAAGGGTGTGGACCCAGGAAGCAGGCTGACACGGGTTCCAAATTCTACTCTGCTCTTGACAGTTGTATGACACACGGCAAGTGGCTTAACTTCTCTTATGTAAAATGTTTGTCTTTCAGGGTCTTTTTAAGATTTAAATCAGTTATAGACAAGGAGCGGGAGGGAGGGAGGGAGGGAGATCTTCCACCTGCTGCTGGTTCATTTCCCAGACGGCTGGGGTTCACCTGGGTCTCTCATGAGGGTACAGGGCCCAAGGACTTGGGCCACCTGCTGTTTTCCCTGGCACATTAGCAGGGAGCTGGATTGGAAGCGGAGCAGCTGGCACTTGAACTATGGGATACCAGCATCGCAGGCAGCGGCTTTCCCTGCTGCACCACAGCGCAGGCCCCCTCCCGGGCTCTGAGACTCAGAGACAACGTCCGGCTTCCTCCCGCTCGTGCTGGCCTCCCCTGCGTCTCAGCCTCAGAAGGGACACACTCTTTGCAGAAGCAGCCAGCTCTCTTCTAACGGGTGAGATCTACTCCGCCCCAGCGCTGTCGCATGCTGGGTTGGGGCCTTCTCTGCTGTGGGGACCCCTGTGCACTGCAGCAAAGTCCCTGCCTGGCCCACTGGACACCGCCGTCTCCCCTACACGCCACAACCGACAATGTCTCAGGGCGTTGCCAAATGGCCCCGGAAGCAAAACACGCTATGATGCGCACACACATTCATTCCCAGTGCTCCTAGCACCCGTCCAGCACCACACGCTGTCCCAGGTCCTATGCCAGGGACGTGGTGACGCTTAAAACCAGGGGAGGGACAGCGGGAGGCTGAGCTACTGCCAGAGATGTGAGCACCAGTTCAAGTCCCGGCCACTCCACTTCTGATTCGGCTCCCAGCTTATGTGCCTGAGAAAACAGACGGTGCCATCACGTGGGCCCTGCCCCACGTGAGGCCGGATGGAATTCCACGCACCTGGCCTCAGCCCGGAATACCCCTACTGTTGTGCCCATTTGGGAGTGAAACAGCAATGGACGTTCTCTAACTCTGCCTTAAAAATAAGTTAAATCTTAAAAAAAAAAAAAAAAAAGACAAACAAGGTCCCTGACCTCATAAAGATTTTATTCCTTTTGCAGCCTCAGTCTTCTCAACTGTGAAATGGGCACAGGCAGGCAACTGACCTCCCCAACTTGTTGGGAGGGTGAAATGAACTTAGCTTTCAAATTCTTAGTCCCTGAGGAGGAGCCGGCATGAGCAGGGACTGCAGGAGCCAGCGGGAAACCTGGGTGGCGAGGGGCAGGCAAGGAGGGGCAGTGTCGGCCCATGGTGCAGTATGCTGCAGGGTGAGGGTGTGTGGGGGGAGGGGCTGCAGGGAGGGCCAAGCGGGAAAAGGGGAGAACAGGAGAGGCAGACGGGAGAGGACATGGAGTGAGGTCAGGGAGGGGTGGGCTGGGGCAGAGGCAGAGTGCTTCACAGAGGGGGTGGGGGGTGGGAGTGAGCCAGGGCGAAAGGGAGACCCGGGCAGCCTCACGCCGAGGCTGAGCACACTTGGTTTTGGTTAGAAAGGGTTAAAGTCAAAACCCAGGACAAGGGCTGGCTGGTCCTACTCCTCCTGGCCGGCGGCCGGAGCACAACAAGTCTGGAGGAAGGTGAGGCTCTGGTGCCCAGTGGTGCTGTTACACTGGCTGTGGCGCGGACACAGGTGGATGGCTGGCAGAGGGCAGGTGGGAACACCTGTGTGGCCCCGTCCAGCGAGGTGCGTGCCTGGAGCAGCTGATGCGAGAGGAATCGGACATCTGCTCCAAGGGACCACGCGACGCACAAGAGACCGGGCGGCTGCCTCGGCCCGGGCAGGGCGGGGGCGCGCTCTGGCCGCAGCTGGGGGGGGGGGGGGGGCGGCAGGCCCAGGGAAGCAGCTTGGGCCCCATGAGGTACACGGAACGTGATTTTTAAATGATGGCCTCTCGCACGTGACTGGTGAGCGTTGATTTTACCGGAAATACAGGACTAGAACCGTGGAGAAGCCGTGCCTGGAGGAGGCCGCGTCACGTTACGGGCTCTGCGATGATCTTCCAGAGCTCCTGTGACAGAGAGAAAGGACAGGTCCCTGACGCCTGCCAGCACCACCATCACCGACTCCGGGGAGTGATTAGCCAGGGAGGGCCGTCTCACAGCACACGAGCCCCGGGCAGGGGCGGCCACTTCTTGGCTGCGCAGTTCAGAGGAGCTGCATGGACGAAGCCCAGGGGCACCAAGATGTCCAGGATGGAAAGGCGCCGGGAGGCCAACAGGTCCCACCAGCTCCGTCTGGGGACCGAGGCTCCGGCTGCCTCCGCGGCTGACTGTGCCGGAGCGGATCCCGGTCTCAGCACCGGCAGGCGGAGAAGGGCGAGGACACGCGAGGTTCTGCACGCTGACTAGCACAGGCAGCCTCGGTCTGTCCTGTACTCACAGGGCGAGTGGGCCCACAGCTGCCTGGGGGTGGCAAGGCAGGGCGCAGAACGTGTCTTCCTGGCACACAGGGAATGCACAGGGCCTGAGGGCCCCCGGCTGCTCCCTCAGTCTCCCCTCTGAGTTTCTGCAGCCCCAGAGACGGGCAACGGCAGAAAAGGGAGGCGGCGAGTCCTCCACCTCTGGGCTTCCATGCCCCTGCTCTTGGTAATCCTGAGGGATTTTCAAGGGTCATTTCAACTCTTCAAGCTTTCCCTAGTGCTGGGTTTAGAGGAAGAGACGTGGCCGCAGCTCTAGCACTTCCTGCTGGCTGTCGACGTGAGTGCGGAGCGTGGCAGTGGACGCAAGCGCTGCCGTTGCTGGCAGGTGGTGACCACACAGTGCCCCGAGGGGAGGGCTGGCAGTACCAGCACAGAGCTGTCCGGTCTGAGGGGCCAGCGTATGTCCACACTGAACGTGAGACCGCCTAGAGCCACACTGCGGCCCCCACCTCAAGATCTGAACCCACGCGGTCCCTGCACTGACTTCCTGCTCCTTTAGGTCCTGCTTACTCTGGAGTCTGAACTGTGGCCAGGGAAAGAATGCGTGTTGGAGCCCACAGTGAGCACTAAGAACAGGTGCGGCCCCCAAGCTCCCCAGGCGCTGTGCCAGTCCACAGCGCAGGGCTGTGGGCAGGGGCGCACCACCTCCTCTGCCCAGGAGCCAGGGCTTCACAGCCCAGCGACCCACACCTACCAGCTGCCGGATGCGCTCGTAGAGCAGCAGCTGTGGGAAGGAGGCCTCCACGGGCTCCACCACGAAGCGCAGCCTGCTGTCCGGGAGCCTCTGCAGCGCCTGCAGGGAGGCGCGGAAGTGGTCGTAGGCCTCACACGTCACGTCCAGGTGCCTCAGCGTGAAGTTGAGCCTGCAAACCAAGCGGCCGTCAATCCTGTTGTTTCCTGCCGGCCTGCTTCCTGCCACCTCGCTGACCTCATTTCCTGTGGGTGGGCGTGCACTGAGCACGAGTCCTTCCTGAATCTGGAGGGCAGCCTGGAGGCAGCAGGGTTGACCGCCTCCATCTCACAGATGCGGACACTGAGGCTCAGGTGGCTGCTCACAACCCTGAGACAGAGCCCCCGCCTCCGGGAAGCCCCCCAGCAGCGAAAGGGGCAGTCTTGGCCAATGCCTCAGGACGCCTGCAGCCTGCATTCTGCCACCTGGAGCTGCCCCAGCTGTCTGGGGCAGGAGGAAGGCTCTGGAGGCGACACCGCCGGGAAGTCGGCGGTGACGCAGATCCCAGAGAGGGCCGCTTCAGAACGCAGTCAGCCAACCGCGCCACTCGCACCCTGACCACCCGAACTGCAAGGCGATGTACCCTGAAACTCAAGTTCTTCATCTCTTTGCTGGGCTTTCTGTGAGAAACTTCACACGGGGCAGTACAAGGGCAGCATTTAGGGGCTGGCACTGTGGCACAGCAGGTAAAGCTGCTGCATGTAGTACCAACATCCCATCTGGGTGCCAGTTTGAGACCTGGCTGCTCCACTTCCGATCCAGCTCTCTGCTGTGGCCTGGAAAATCAGAAGATGGTCCAAGTGCTTGGGTCCCTGCACCCACATGGGAGACCTGCAGGAAGCTTCTGGCTCCTGGCTTTGGATCGGCACAGCTCCAGCCATTGCAGCCAATTGGGGAGTAAACCAGTAGATGGAAGACCTCTCTCTCTCTGCCTCTCTAAAATAAATAGAATTTAGAGTATGAGTTTATTTTGGTGTAAAAAGCTTGTTTCACATTACATGGAAAATGTCTTAAGAAAACTATTCTACATGGATTTTAAAACCTTTTTTTTTTTTTTTTTTTTTTTTGACAGGCAGAGTGGACAGTGAGAGAGAGAGACAGAGAGAAAGGTCTTCCTTTGCCGTTGGTTCACCCTCCAATGGCCGCCGCGGCTGGCGCGCTGTGGCCGGCGCACCGCGCTGATCCGATGGCAGGAGCCAGGAGCCAGTTGCTTTTCCTGGTCTCCCATGGGGTGCAGGGCCCAAGCACCTGGGCCATCCTCCACTGCACTCCCTGGCCACAGCAGAGAGCTGGCCTGGAAGAGGGGCAACCAGGACAGAATCCGGCGCCCCAACCGGGACTAGAACCCGGTGTGCCGGCGCCGCTAGGCGGAGGATTAGCCTAGTGAGCCGCGGCGCCGGCCTAAAACCTTTTTGCACCAAAATAAACTCAGACTTTTAAAGCCATTTTTTCTGCACCCTCCGAGCTGCCCGCATCTTGAGCCCATCACCCAGCGTCAGTCACTCAGCACCCTGCTCTCCATGGTCCTCCCGCAAAACAAGCCCCCTGCTCAGACGGCTGACAAACACCAGCATTTCCTCTGTAAATATTGCAGTGGGCGCCTCCCAAGAATCCTCAGGTGAAACTAATTTGGGGCTAAGTCTTTGATTGCAAACACGCGGGTTTAACCTTTCCTGACTGTCCTGATTTCTCCTTTCCATCTGAGACGAGGATACGCATGAGGTCCCACGTTGGCACGGGCTGTGAGCTCCTCAGAGTCCCCGCCATCGCCAGGATGCACGAGGCCGCAACACGCAGCGGCTCACGGCGCTGTGCCCAGCCCTGAGCACTCCACTGGGCGAATGCTAGACGCTGCACTGCTGGGTTAAGGAGGTTTCGTTTTACGGCCTTTGCTGCAGATCCCAAGCTCCGTGGGAGCAGCGTGGGACGGTGTGAGTACCGAGAAGTGTGTGCGAAGCGTCCAGCACTGTGGCTCCCACCAGGCAGACAGCAGCAGGAGCTGTAGCCTGCCCGGACGCGCGAGTGGACACTTCCTAGAGAGGCTGCAGGGTGAGGAAGCCGCCTGGTCGGGGGAGGGGAAGAGACAGAGGTCCTCGACGGAGCATGGTGGCATTCGAGTGTGCATTCAAGTCTGTCTCTCGTTAGCCGTGGCCTGTACAGTCCCCGGCGTGCTGCAGACCCCCCTCTTCCTGTCAAGTGGGAGGCAGCACCCGCTCCCAGGGCTGCCAGCACGCGGGTTAAGGGAAGGAAGGCACGGGACGGGCCAGCACAGCGGCGCTCAGTGCGTGGCAGTGAGTCACGACGCGGCAGCGCAAGGCCAGTGTCTGCCGCCCTCAGGCCGCCGGCTCAGCTCCGCGGAGCAGGGCGCACTCACCTCTTCTCCACCGCCAGGATGGCCGTGCAGGCGTTATGGAATCTGTGAGCGAGTCGGGACAGCGTCTTAAACAGGGCATCAGTTAAGTCATCGTCGTAAAACACTGTGGGGAGAGAGACAGCGCTGGGGGAAACACACCCCTTTGAGAGGAGCCTGCTGCTCGGAGGGACCCACGTGGCCCCCGGGTGGGACTCCTAGACAGGGACCGGAATGCTCCTCAGCACCAGAAGTGCCCGTGCACGCGGAAGACTGACCTGGAAGGGCACTTCCGGAACACAAAGGACTCTGGAGGACTCGAACACCCAGCACAAGGAGCGCCCAGGAGGGAGAGTCGCTCACCTTCGGCCGCGAGCAGCACAGTGGTGTGAGCGTACAGGTCACAGACGTCCTCTTCTGACCAGCTGAACGGGACCTCAGGATCTGCGCGACAAGACAGCGCGGCGGGCGCTCACTCCTCTCTGGACGCCAACTCCCCCAAGCAGCTTCCAGAAGAGAGACGGCACTGGGGGCAGCTGCACGCAGTGGGCACCGCCAGGCAGGCCTGAGTCCCAGTGCCCCAGCTTCAGGGCCACGGCTGCCCGTGTGGAGCCTCAGCGTGAGAGGTGCCGTTCCTGCTGGGGAGGGGCAGGCAGGTGCCAGCCGACCCCACCCCACCCCGCCTCTCCTCTGGGGGCTTAGCTTGCACACTTCCGGCCAGGTCAGTGGACCCACCCACTCCCCCACCAGTCTGACATCTGATGGGGAAAGAAGTTTCCAGAGCAGTGCCGGCTCGGAAAGTCTGTGCGGGAATGGAGCCCACCCCAGGGCTTCTTGGCACATCACCTGCCGGGAAATGGCTGATGCCCCAGGCCGACAGACTTGGTCTCACCCCCTACCCCCCGGCCCTGCACATGCCAGCTGGGCGACTGTGGCAGGCCCTCCTCCTCTCCGTCCATCTCCACTCCTCATTTAGGGCTCCTCATATCTACCACACTGTGACACTGTGAGGCCTGAATAACAACACGAGTGTAAGGGCCCAGCACATGGCAAGTCCTCAGGGAAAGGCAACGCTCGCTCACTGGCCAGCTGCCGGGACTTGCCATGGTGCTGGGGGTGGGGCGTGGGGGATGCTGGTGAGAGCTGGGGCACTGCTGTTCAACCACGCCCACGGAGCCTCGAGGTCCTGCAGAGGAACCCTGAGCCAAAGCACACCCCGAGGAAACACACACCTGTGCAGAGGTCATCCTTCAGCCAGTCCAGCTCTTTGACCTTCACCGTACCACCTGCATAAACAAAGCCAGACTGTGCCGACTCTGCCGAGTTAGGAAAAAGATAACCTCCCACACCACACGCCAAACCACGCACCTGCTGCTCCTCCCGTCCACCCTCCATCCTTTGGGCACTTCTGGAAGGCTAAGCGTGACTACCACAGGAAACACAGGTTCCCGCGTCATGGGCTCCATCCTTGGGGTACAGCCACCCTAGGAGACTGGCAGGCTGCCAGAAATCCACAGGATGGGGTGGTCGGGGGATGTGGAAAGGATGACCCACACGCACACACGGAGAGAAGGGAGCCCGTGTCAGACGTGGCACGTCTGGGACGGCGACGACACGCCTGCTCCCCTCGTCATCTTTACTGACTGCCCACTGAACACGCCAGCACACGGGGCAGCGGTGACCACACTCGGACAGCGTCCCTGCCCCATGGGGCTTGTCGTCTACTTGGGCTGGCAGACACATCAGCCACTCACACAGCAGATGCTATGTTCAGGGACTGCCAGTCTGTCGGGGAATGACCCTCGTGTCAGAGACCTGCCCCTGATGATGAGCGCAGAGGGCCTGGGAGGGCAACCTCAAGGCAGGCCAGGGAGGCTGGAGCGCAGGCAGCCTGGTGGCGCACAGGCTACAGGGGGCAGCTCAGACCAGCCTGGCGGTGCACAGGCTACAGGGGGCAGCTCAGACCAGCCTGGCGGTGCAGAGGCTATGGGGGGGGGGGCAGCTCAGACCAGCCTGGCGGTGCACAGGCTACGGGGGGCAGCTCAGACCAGCCTGGTGGCGCAGAGGCTACGGGGGGCAGCTCAGACCCTGCAGACAGGACTGGCAAAGGAATCTGCCTTTGTGCAAAGAGCAATGCCTCCGGGACCAGGTGACCCCAGTTTGCAGAAGCCCCCCAGGGTGTTTGGAAGTGGGGTCAGGACGGGCTGCCCAGTTAGAGAACACCGTCATCATCCGTCACCTAAGGCTGTGCTGGGACCTGACAGTCAGACAGACGGGACCTCCCCAGGCCAAGAGCAGAGCCACTGTCAGCAGGGAAGGCAGGGCCAGGGCAGGGAGGCATGGGAATTTGGGGAAGAGCTGGAGGTGACGAGCCCCAGGGAAGGAGGGGCCAGGCTTGTACCCGACAAGGACCACTCAAGATAAGATGTGGAGGATAGCCGGAAGGAGCCAGGGAGGTGTCCAGGTGAGCGGAAGCTGAAGCAGGATGCGACAGTGGGCGTGAGAAGGTGGTGACCCAGACAGACTGTGTGCGGGAGCTCCTGGAGCCGAGACAGCACGCACTGCCCCATTCACCTGATGCCAAGGGGACGAGGAACGCCCGGCCTCCTGGTTGTCTGTCCCTCCTGCTGCGTGCTGCTGCACGAAGGGAAACCTCCCTCCTGGGCAGGAGCCCCACTAGGCCTCACCTCCAGGGGCTGCCAGGTGGCTGTTGAGGGCGATGTTCCGCTGGCACATGGACAAGAGGTCCGCACCGACATCTGCAACGACAGAGGCCAGGCCGTACAGCGGCAGCCGCACGGTGCTTTCGTCTCCACGCTTCTGCCTAGAGACAGCCGACGGTGACAACCGGACTTGGGAGAAACGGCTCCTGCGTGGTTCTCTACATTAAATACGGCCCCTGAAAGCTGTTTTCAGTGGTTTTCCTCGAGTAAAGGATTTTCTTCCTGGGGGGAGACGGGCTCTGTGCACCCAGCACCTCCCCTCCTAGTGTCTGGAAGCACCTGCACCCTCGCCGGGGCAGAGGGGAGCAAGGCTGGGCTCTGAAGCCAGGCTTCCCCTACCCCAAGCTCAGGCTTGCCCTCTGGCACCAGACAGGATTAACTGAGGGGTGCAGAGTGGATTCAAATGGGCCGGGACTCGCGCCCTGGACTGTGGCTCACTGCCTGGCAACTCGGACGAGGGGGACTTCTCATCTCTGGAAGGAGCAGGGCTTCGCCCAACTAATTTCAACTGGGAGAACCCCCACGTGGAAGGCGGAGAATGATGCTGGCTGGCCACTGCGGGTGTGGACCCACCCCCACCAGCTGCAACCGCCCCAGGGACTAGCCCGTCTGCACCCAGGGGCCACCCAGAGCCTGGTGTGGGAGGGACGGGCCTATCCCTTCTCCTGGGTATAGGATGTCGCACAAGGCCAGGCATTCAGCCATTTCTAAGCGTCTGCGATGGCTCTGTCAGACACCTCACCCGGGGCTCCAGCGGGAACACAGGGAGAGCAGCTCTGCCTGAACGGGGCAGGAGCCCTGCAGCCCTGAGAGCCTGCTCACAGGACTCTGAAAACCATGCCCAGGACCAAGGCACTGCACAGTGAGCCCGGGGCCTGGCTGAGGTCTTGGTGTTGCAAGTAGCTTCAGTATGATGTGGGCCAATTAGTCTCTGCCTCTGCCACGTGGACAAAGGGGACAGCACCGGGCTTCTTGGCTACTGCCCAGGGACACTGCAAGGTTGCAACTGGAGGGCGACACAGGTGAAAGGGCTTTACCACATGCAGGAAAAGACTGTAAAACGAGAGTATAAGCACCCCGAGAACCCCGGCGGGCAGGGACCTGTGCTAGGAGCTCAACAGACTGCTCACTGTGAGTGGAGTGGGCGCTGTACAATCATGAGCAAGCTCTATTTGCTGTTTGACAAATTTTCTACCAGAAACAGACAAGACTTCTACACTCTGGAACAGTCACCCACTTGTTGGAAGACGTCCTCCTTACAGCTTCCTGGAGTGGGAGTACAGGGCCCACAGAAGTGCCAGACACTGGCGCCTGCTGGCCATTTGGGCACCATCCAGAAAAAATGGAGGGTGGGGTACAGCCTCCAGGGAAACCAGATAGCAAGTCAACAGCAGCTAAGGTCCGACGCCCACTTCCGACTGCTTCTGCCTCATTTATTACACAGCGGTCTGCTCTGTGAGGACATCACGTCATCACCTGTGCAATAAACGGTCCGCGCCACGGTGGCTGCCACGACGCTGGCGAGCCCTGTGCCCGCGCCCAGCTCCAGCACAGTGCGGCCCTGGAAGAGGTCACGCCGGAATAAGATGTAGTCGGCTAGGAGCAGCGCACCCCGCCACACCTGCAGGGAAGATGGGACAAAGGTGACGCGGGGCTCGGGAGGCCCCTTCAGAACCCCAGACGCAGGTGAGACCTACCCACCTGCTTGCCAACATCCTCCAGGGGGGTGGCCATGGTGTGCTCTGGACAGGATGGAAATGGAGAGAGAGATGCCCACCGTGAAAACGGGGCTGGGCAGCCAGCCACAAGACGAGGGCACACGGCCATCTGTGGACGTGTGCCAGACAGAAGCAGAAACACCGCTGGGCTCCTGGGGGTGGGGTGGGGCAGGCGTTCCAGCGTCACTCAGCCGCCAGGCACCGCGTGTAGCTCACCCTCTTCCCGATGAGTGCGCATCTCTGCCCCTCAGCCCAGAGACCAGGGGCACAGCAGGTTCCCCCAGCCCAGAGCCCAGGGGCACTGCAGGTTCCCCCAGCCCAGAGACCAGGGGCACAACAGGTTCCCCCAGCCCAGAGACCAGGGGCACTGCAGGTTCCCCCAGCCCAGAGACCAGGGGCACAATAGGTTTCCCCAGCCCAGAGACCAGGGGCACAGCAGGTTCCCCCAGCCCAGAGCCCAGGGGCACAGCAGGTTCCCCCAGCCCAGAGACCAGGGGCACAACAGGTTTCCCCCAGCCCAATTAAACACACACATTATCACACCACGTGGGTGTTTTTATATTCAATAACTGCAACTTTACAATCGTAACATATTTATATGCCAGTAATAATCAGAACTCATTCCAAAATGTTTTCTTACACATGGAACCAAACTAGAAGTTAACAAAATAAGCTTGAATTTATATCCTCTTTAAAGCAGTATGTTACAAAGTATAGTAAGTATTCTCAAGCACAGAACATTGAAGTCAGGGTGGTTGGGAGAACAGAAACACAAGATCAAACAGAAAAAGCCATGATGCAAAACACTTTTGCTGTTAAGTAAGAACGCATGCTGGTATTTGTGAGCGAGATGGGACTGGCTACCAAATTAGCACACACACAGCCTGGGAGGGTAGCTTCGAAGCTCACTAGCCCTGCACAAAGCAAACCCATGCTCATAAAACAGAGTAAGACAGAGGAACGAGGGAGGGGAAGTGGCTGCAGGGTGCCACGGTGGTCTGCACCTTCCTGGTTTCTTTTTGGCTCCCATGAACTCTCAGTATGCAACAGGGGCTCAAAATGCAAGCCAGCTGCCCTGTCCCCGTGCCAGGAGACACGCTGGCTTCTTGAGGTTCTCCTGAGGACCAGGGCCACTGCTGAGGGCTTCTCCAAGGAAAATCTGACCAGCGGTTTCTGCCCTACATGCAGACTTTGTGAGCCTCAAAAACAAAGGGACCAGGGCACCGTGCACAGGCATCCTAGCTGGATTTGACACTGTGGCCTAAAGTCACTTTTAACCAAATGCACTCTCTGCAGAAGGAAAAGTGCCGTGGTCTAAGACTGACTTAAACCAAACAGAACGAGCTCGGGACCAGCCAGGACTGAGCTCCTTCACTGGGCAGGTACTAGGTACCAGTCCCCAGATGCTGCTCTTGGAGGCTCTGACTGGGTGGTGGTTTTCAAGTGTTCACTTAGGTGCTGAACCCCACAACTGCGGTGTTGATGTTACAGCTGCATTTCGTAGAAGTGGGGTGAACCCCAAAAGGGTGCCCAGGGACCTGGTTAAAAAGCTGGGGGCAGAGGGACTCAACTGACGGGTTGAAGGCACGTGTGTGTGCGTGTGCCTGGGCTAGAAGGGAAGACGGGGGAAGGGTGACGCACCCTTCCTGGGGTCCCCCATCCTGGGCCCTGCTCCAGGTTCTGTCAGCTGTCCCTCACCCCTACCCGTGGCTGTTTCCATCTCTGCAGCTGCATGATTCCTCACCCCCTCCCATTCTCTGCCCTCTCCCTCCAGGGGCCTGGCAAGGTCTCCTCCACCCACTTTACTTCATGCCCCAGGGTTCCTGCTGCCGGGGCCCCTTTGATCAGGGTCTCGATCCTGCGTGCTTGGGCTACTTTTCCCCGTGGGGTGTTGTGGACATAATTACTGTGTTCCCAGCTATGCAGGGGACTGGTGAACTCCCCACCAGAGGTGACTGTCTGACTAGCATCACAGTAGGTTTCTTGGCTTCTAGCTGGGCCACTATGGTCACTTAGCTGCTCAGAGCCAAGCCAGTTTCCTCTTCTACAAAATGCAGACGTAACATCGACACCTCAGTCGTGGGGTTCAGCACCTAAGTGAACACTTGAAAACCACCATCTAGTCAAAGCCTCCAGTCCTGATACTACTGGGGGGGGGAGGGGGTCACTGGAGCCCAGAGCGTGGTCACCTGGAGCCAGGCCAGGGTCACAGACAGGAAAAACTAATTAGATCAAAATGTGTCGAGATGTTTTTCTAAAGCCAAATGGAGACAAGAGAGAATTTGAAAGCCACATTATTTGGGAGGCTGACAAGAAACTGACCTAGGAAGTGACTTTTGCTGCTCCTGACCCTGACTCTGAGTATCCATGGAAACCTGCTCCTGCCCTGCCTTCCCTGCCCTTCATCACCTCCCCTTTCTCTTGGGGGTTCTGGCTCCCACTCCGTCTGACACACACACCTATCAACACGGGTTGTCTCTCTCCATCTGCGTATTCCAGCATCTCCCCAGCTCCAAGTCCCCAGCCCAGCCCGGGTCTCCCACAAACCCTACTCTGACCACACCCCTGCCCACCCAGTCAGAGCAGCAAGGCTTCCTGGAGGAGGTGATGGCTTAGCTGGGTCCTGCACGACCATCAGGAATGTGTTCAGGCAGGGGCTGGGGTCAGGCACTCCCGGAAGGAGGCACGGCACAACACAGGCCCAGAAGGAAGTGCAAGCAGAGTGTGCGGGTCCTGAGGAGGCACAGAGGTGAGCGAGGCTCAGCCATTACAACTCCGTCCTGAGGGCGACGGGGGCTGCTAAGGGGTCTTGGGCAGGACAGTGACCTGTGCTTGGGAAAGCTCTCTGCGGCACTGGCCCTGCTCTGCTCCCAGTTTCAGCTGACTTGGTTCTGACAACCTGTCCTGCCTACAATATTCCGGCCGGGGCCTGAACACAGCCAGCACTCAGCACACTCCTGCGGCCAGTGACTGTGGCGCCACCTGGTGGCAGGCGAGTCAGGCCTTCATTTACCTATTCTGATGACACCGAGGGCGCTGCCGTCCCAAGCTTCATCTCCCGGGCCATCGTCTTCTTCCTGTGCTAGAACCACGGGCTGTACCTTGTCTCTCGGAGGCTCTGCCGGGTCGGGATCAGAGGTGGCGCGTGGTCTCCTCTCCACGTCCAAATCCCCGTCCTCGTCCAGCTGAGCTCCTGCCCCTTCCTGGCTGGTGGTGCCAGCCCCAGGCGAGAGGGAGGAACCCTCATCAGTGCAGCCACTTCCGGGAGGGGTCCCCTCTGCGTGGACATGGCTGTGACCACCACTCTCAGCCCCCGGCTCTGTCTGAGAGTCTCGACTCCACAGAAGCTTGAACTGGGACAGGAACACTGAAAGGCAGGACAGCAACGAGAGTAATCCCCAGGCACCCTCTTTCCTCCTTCCTCCCCTTTTCTGAGAAACTAGGCTTGCCAACTAGAAAGACTATAAAGGCCAGGTGGAGATACACTCATGGCAGCAGAGAGGGCCAAAGGATTCAGCTGTGACCCCCACATGGTGGCCACAAAGTCCAAGGGAGAGGTTCTAGGAAGAGCCCTGTGTACCAGGAGAGGGTGGGCGGAGGCAGGGTGCAAGGACCTCGGAGTGGGTAGCCCTGGGCCCACGTCCTCTGAGCAGGCCTCTGGCTCCTCCCCTGCATTGCCAGGTAACAGTATCCGCCTCAGGGCAGTCTGGGGCTATGCGGCAGTAACGGCTTCAAAGCACCTAGCTCAGGCAGCTGCTCAATGCTGCGTTTCTGGTCCTTTCTCTTCCCTTCACCCTCTCTCACCTGCCTTCTAGGAAATGCAGCTGTGACCCGCAGGGGCAGGGCCTGCTGGCATGCCCGCCGCCCACCCCAGCCTTTGCACAGGCTGCCCGCTCTGCCTATGAGGCCTGGGACGCCGCGCCTTCGCTTCTCGGTCTCAGGACTCACCCAGTGCCTCTCCGCTCCGCCCCCATGGCATCCCAGGCTTGCGTACTCATACAGTGCTTCCCTCACTCCCTCACTCAATAAGCCACCAGGGACCTGCGGAGTACCACGCTAGCTGCTGGGGATGGAGAACGGGGGCAGGGAAGACGGCGGGGAAAGGGGTTCCAAGGCAGAGGCTAGGCCAAGGTGAGGGGCCTGGGTGTTATCCTGAGAACGGGGAGCCACTGGGAGTTCTGCATCAGGGGAGGGCTACAGTGTAGTTTCACTGTATAAACTCCCGCCCTCCCCCCCCCCCCCCCCGCATGGAGGTGGGTGAGGGAGGGTGCACGGAGCCAAGGTGGGAGGAGACAGAGGCAGCCAGGCAAAGGAAGGGTGACTGGACGGGGCAGTGCAGTGGGCAGAGGGAGGCCTGGTGCTCTGCCTGCCCAGCGGACCGTGGACTCGCTGAGGGCGGCGCTTGGCTCGGCTCACTCACGTCTGTGCTCCCAGCACCCAGCTGGGGCCTGGCACGCAGGACATGCTCAGGGAAGCACAAGGTTGCTCAATGAAGCACGGGCACTTGGAAGCTATGTGAGGGGAACAGTTAAACAACCTGGTCTTCTCCATCTTTCCCCACAAAGCCAAGTATGAGAAAGCAGAAAACCAAATGGGCTTCCCAGGGCGCGGGGCTGCTGTGCCAGGCCCTTACCTGGCTGCCCTACACCGTTGAGCCGCACCATGAGATGCCTGTGGTTGGGGGTGTACAGGTGGACGTCTGACAGCACGGTGTCACTCCTGAAGGTGATTTCATCCATGGCGGGGGCGGGAACCAGCTGGACCATGGCCCGAGTCCCACGGGAACTCTAGGACAGGAGCACCTGGGAGGCAAGAACAGGTCTTCAGGTGGGGGACACAACGTGGACAAACCCAGCCAGGTGGCCAACAGCTGTGCAGCCATGCACGTGTCGGGGGAAGCCAGTGAGTTCCTTTCCAGTTCCCTTTGGTTTTTCCTAAGGAGAGGGCTCGGAGCCTTGGCCAGGAAGGGGGTGGTCAGACTGTCTTCTGTTTGTACTGTACTCAGTACAATCACCTTTTACGTGGGGTACTCCCATCTACAATGAGAAAGTTTCATTTCTAACTTTTCTCATTGTTGATTATGAAAATTTTTGGATAAGAGAGTTAGGAGAACAGCCTATCAAACCACATGGCCACTGCTTAGATTCAACGACTGTCAACATTTTGTCACATGTGCTTGTCCCACCTGTCAATCATCTATACATCAGAGTTGTCTGCAGATGGAAAGAAATTTTCCCTTAAATTCCCCAGTGTCTCTCTCCTAAATTCTCCTATATAACCACGAGACCACAAGCAGACCTAATTAACGATTCCCTACTATCACCTAAACCGAGCCCACAATTTTCTCCTCTCAATGTCTCTGTTATTTTCCTTCAAACCAGGACCAATCACAATTCCCAGTTCGCGTTTAGCTGTTTTGGCTCCAGTCTTTTTATTCTAGAAGTTGACACCACCTACCATTTGTTGTTTCAAACCTCTCCTCTTAAATTAAAAAAAAAAAGTGGGTGGCCTGAAAGAAGCCACAGGGGGAATCACCGCACAGACGATGCTTGGATATGGAAAAACTATGAAGGCGACACAGCAGTAACTAAAATTGGGAAACCATGCTCCAGGCTGGCGCTGTGGCTCACTAGGCTAATCCTCCGCCTTGTGGCGCCAGCACACCGGGTTCTAGTCCCGGTCGGGGCGCCGGATTCTGTCCCGGTTGCTCCTCTTCCAGGCCAGCTCTCTGCTGTGGCCTGGGAGGGCAGTGGAGGATGGCCCAAGTGCTTGGGTCCTGCACCCCATGGGAGACCAGGAGAAGCACCTGGCTCTTGATCGGCGCAGCGCGCCAGCCGTTGCGGCCATTTGGGGGGTGAACCAATGGAAAAGGAAGACCTTTCTCTCTGTCTCTCTCTCTCACCGTCCACTCTGCCTGTCCAAAAAAAAAAAAAAAAAAAAGAAAGAAAGAAAACCGAGCTCCAGGCAAGTGGTTGGACACAGGACAGTCGCAAATGTCCCACACCTCACAGATAAGCAGCTTGAGTGGCTGGACGCCGGGCAGAACAGGTGTCAGCCATTTCCTAGGGATGCGACCCGGGAAGTCACTTCACCCCCTGCACCTGTCTCTTCGGCGCTCGCTCACCTTGCGGACCACAGCGGGTAAACTGCAGCGTCCCTGACCCACAGCAGGTGTTAACACAAGAGCAACACCTCCTTTCCTGCGGCTGGTTTCAGGTGTTTGGACAAACCTGCAAATGACCCTTCTCCCTACAGGACCAGCTCCTAGCTAGGCAGGTGGTGTGCCATCGGTATGTCACAAAGCTCCCCAGGGAAGTTATAACCCATCGTAATACACAGAACCCAGCCGGCGCCGCGGCTCACTGGGCTACTCCTCCGCCTTGCGGCGCCGGCATACCAGGTGCTAGTCCCGGTCAGGGCGCCGGATTCTGTCCCGGTTGCCCCTCTTCCAGGCCAGCTCTCTGCTGTGGCCCGGGAGTGCAGTGGAGGATGGCCCAGGTGCTTGGGTCCTGCACCCCATGGGAGACCAGGAGAAACACCTGGCTCCTGCCATCGGATCAGCGCAGTGCGCCGGCCGCAGCGGCCATTGGAGGGTGAACCAATGGCAAAGGAAGACCTTTCTCTCTGTCTCTCTCTCACTGTCCACTCTGCCTGTCAAAAAATAAAAAAAAAAAATAAAAAAAATACACATAACCCAGGCTATCCTCCTAATCCAAGCACACGCATCCGGAGGCCCTACTTTTAAGTGCCTACCAAGGGCAGCAGCAGTTGTCCCAAAGACGACATTCTTACAAAACAAGACGATTCCTGATCAGTCTCCACGGTGGATTTCCTACCACAAGCCAGCAAACAGCAAGTGGGTTGTGAAGCGAGGCCGTGGATCTGAAAAACCGATGCTGGATTCCAGGGCGTCCAAGCAAGCAATGGAGAAGTGCTCACTCCTCGGGCAACGCCCTCGGCTAATGACCGGCAAAATCAGAGTGGCCGGAGGCGGAGGGAATGGTGGGCAGCTCGGACCACGACGCTAACAGTTCAAAGCAGACTGGACAACCTCTGGACTGAGATGCCCGCAGAGAAAAAGCGGGGGGCCACACAACGCCCCTCCGCCCGGCTTCTTCCTTGCCAGCTGTCCCTCACTCAGAACTGGGCGCGATTTTCTGGCGGTTCCCGACCAGAAGGGGGTAAGGGCTGGAAAGGGGAGAAAGCAGGGCTCGGGGGAGCGGGGAGCAGACCGGGCCAGGCAGCGGCGCGTGGAGCCAGGGGCTCCAGAGACCTGCTACCGCCCGGGCTCGCCCCGTCCTCTCCCGGCGGGGTCATCTCCGTCCCTTCCTGAGCCGGAGCCGGCTGCGAAGCCCAAGGGAGGAGACCGACTCCTCCAAACACCCCTGTTTAGGAAAGCAAACAGGGCTCGGGCCTTCGGTTTCAGGTTTGTGGGCGCCTAAGCTCCAAAGCTAGGCTTGGAGGCGGGAGGCTCCCTACACCCTACGCCGTCCCAGCGCCCCTCCCAGGGTCTTACCGCCGCGGCACCTGACCTGCGACGGCTTCCTCTGCGGGACTCAGGGGGCCGCCATGACGGGCGACGTGCGCAGGCGCGGCCCCGCCCCCTCAGCGTGCGCCGGGGTGCCCCGCCCCGCGCAGCTTCGTGGCCACGCCCACCTCGCCTGGGCTGAGCATGCGTGTAGGGGCCCGCCGGCGCGCACGTGGTTTCTCAGGTTCCGGGCGCCTGGGAGCCGCCGCTGTTGGCTAACCGGCCTAGTTGAGGAAGGATCTGCAATGGCCACTCAATTACGTAGTGGACTAGAACCCTGCAGTTGGCTCCAGGGCCTGTGCTGGAACCAGCACGCTAGCTGTTGATTTACCTAGCCCGTGATCCGCGCTGACCCTAATTCCACCCATCTCTGCTCATCAAGTCCCCAACACCAGCGCGAATCCAGTCTCAGTTTCCGCCATAGTCCAACAGGACATTTAATCTGATGCAAATGTTACAGTTTAAATATTTATTTATTTAGTATTTATTTAAAGGCAGAGACACACAGAGAGAGGAGAGAGAGAGATCGAGATCTGACACCTGCTGGTTCTCTCCCCAAATGGCCACAACAGCCAGGGCTGGGCCAGGCTGAAGCCGACAGCCAGGAGCCAGGAGCTCCACCTGGGTCTCCCACATGGCAGCAGGGCGCCCAAGTACCTGGGCCATCACCATCTGCCTTCCCCTGCCGATTAGGGAGCTGGATTGGAAGGGGAGCAGCCCGGACTCCAACAGGCATGGTGTCCTCACCGCCAGCGGTGGCTTAACCTGCCGTGGCACAATGCTGCTTCCACAAACGTTATTGAGGGAGCCTGGGACGAGAAGCAGTCCACACTGGCTCCATTCTGCAGCTCCCAGCCAGCTGGGACGTGCTACACAAATGAGGATGGAAGCCCAGTGCAGCAAAGTACTTGCCAACGGACAAGATTCAGGTTTCAACAGAGACAAGTCAGAAAGGGCTGCCCTCGTGGCCGCCGGTGTGTAACCACCACATCCCCCTCAGCGGACGTGGTGAAGACATCCGGCTACCCCTAGACTGCAAGACCCCGGCCGCTTGGCCTTTTTTCCAGCAGCTTAAAATAAAATAAAACTTAAATAAAACTTCATTTCTTCTCTCACCGCTGTGTCCGGTCTCATAAATTGTCCTCGACACCAGCACACGGACTCACCTCATTAGTTTTCCTGCGACATCACGCGTCAAGGAAACTTGCAAGCACCCCGAAACCTGAACATGGCAGCACCCCAGGGCTGCTAGAGTCCTTAGTGCACAACTCACAGTCCCCATTCATCCTCTGGCGAGAACATCTGTGGGCCACACAGGGCATCCGGGCAGAGGGGCCCAGAGACTACAGATCCCTGTGGTTCCAACACAGGCAGGGGGAGCCCAGGGGAGGCTGCAGGTCTGGGCGAGCCTTTCTCCCTGTGTCCCGCAGTGGAGGCCACCCCGTCCTTTCTTCCTGCCTGGCAGTCTGCGGGTTTCTGAAGTGGCCACAGGTGCCCCAGGCTGACACAGGCTGCTTTCCTGATGTTCCCGCTGTGTGTTCTGGACCCAGCCCCCAGCAGGGGCACAGTAATGCACACAGACATGGGCTGGCATCTGGACCCTCACACACCCCAGTACCCTGCAGGACTTCAGGGACCCCCAAGCTCTATTCTGAGTTGTTCCTTCTCTCTCTCTTTAAAGAGTTATTTGAGGGATCAGCGCTGTGGCCTAGCTGGTAAAGCTGCTGTCTGCAGTGCCGGCATCCCATATGGGCACCGGTTCAAGACCCGGCTGCTCTACTTTTGATCCAGCTCTCTGCTATGTCCTGGAAAAGCAGTAGAAGATGCCCAAGTCCTTGGACCCCTGCACCTGCGTGGGAGACCCAGAGGAAGCTCCTGGCTCCTGGCTTCAGATTGGCTCAGCTCTGGCCATTGTGGCCAACTGGGGAGTGAACCATTGGATGGAAGACTTTCTCTCCCTTTCTCTCCCTTTCTCTCTCTCTCTCTCTCTCTCTCTCTCTCTCTCTCTCTGTGTGTGTGTGTGTGTAACTCTGCCTTTCAAATAAATAAATAAATCTTTTAAAAAATATTTATGAGAGAGATAGAAAGTCTTCCATCTGCTGGCTCATTCACTGAATGGCTACAATGGCCAGGACTAGGCCAGGCTGAAACAGGAGCCCAGAACTCAATCTAGGTCTCCCAAGTGGAAAAGCCTGGGAAAGCCGTGAAAAATGGCCCAAGTGCTTGGGTCCCTGCACCCAAGTGGGAGACCCAGACAAAGCTCCTAGCTCCTGACTTCAGCATAAGCCAATCCCGGCCAAGGAGGCCATTTGGGGAATGAACCAGCAGATCAAAGACCTTTCTCTCCATCTCTCCCTCTCTCTCTTTTTGAAGTAAATAAATAATCTTTAAACACACACACACACACACACACACATGTTCACAGACACCTGTAGACACACACAGCTGTGCCCGCCACTGGCTGACACACAATACAAACACAGAGCCATATTGCAGGCTCATGTACATGTAAAGTGCATGTTCCTGTCCCAGTACATGTGTACATATGAGAAAGCAAGGCAGACTGGCCCGTGTGTGTAAGAGGGGCCCAAGAAGATGGGAACTGTGTGGTTGAAAGACCAAAAAAAAATATGCAAAAACAAGCATTGGAAGCAGACCAGCACCTGCAATTCCAAGTCCTGGCCCTGGCCCACCGCCTCGCTAGGTGGGTCCCAGCCCTCTCCTGGGGGCAGCTTTCAGGATTCTTCGCCTGTCCTGTACCCAGGGAGCTCTGAGGGCCAGTAACACAGCGCTGATGAAGTCCTGGGAGCAATTTCAGGAATTCCACACACACACACCCGCCCCAGCCCTCTGCATAGTGACACCCGAGACAGGGGTGGGGAGGAGAAAGGAGCAGCCATACTCACATCTATAGAGACTCCTGTGTACAGCTGACTGGGCCGCTCAGTTCTTCCCTGAGATGCGGGCCTGGTCCAACAGGTGTATTCTCTTCATTAAGCTGGTCACCAGGCTTAGAACTCCTCTCTGTCTCACATCTGAATTCCTTCTTTTTTTATTTTTTATTTTTATTTTTTGACAGGCAGAGTGGACAGTGAGAGAGAGAGAGAGAGAGAGACAGAGAGAAAGGTCTTTCCTTTGCCGTTGGTTCACCCTCCAATGGCCGCAGCGGCCGGCGGGCTGCGGCCGGTGCACGGCGCTGATCCGAAGGCAGGAACCAGGTGCTTCTCCTGGTCTCCCATGGGGTGCAGGGCCCAAGCACCTGGGCCATCCTCCACTGCACTCCCGGGCCATAGCAGAGAGCTGGCCTGGAAGAGGGGCAACCGGGACAGAATCTGGTGCCCCGACCGGGACTAGAACCCGGTGTGCCGGCGCCACTAGGCAGAGGATTAGCCTGTTGAGCCGTGGCGCCGGCCCTGAATGCCTTCTTGAACAAAGACGAGAACCTTGGATCAGCGCCTCTGCTAACACACACGCGCGCGCACATACACAGCACAGTCTCAGCTGGCACCCCTTGATTTAACTGCTTTTAAACAGCTATTTCTCTTTCCTAAACCAGAGAGTCAACATCAATTTCACAGTTACTGTTGATAAAACGTCGAGAATGACAGGTGACCAAGCAACACAAGACGAAGCGATTCCTTTTTAAAGGATCCAGACTGTTTCCTGAACCCCAATAGGGTGATACACAGAGGGGCAGCTCATTCCCTGATGAGGTCCCTGGGACCTGATGCTACTTCTGCTGTGAGCTAGGTTGGCTCTAAATTCCTCTTCTAGACCCTTGCCCCTGACTTTGAAGAAGCATGCTAAGGACAGGTACAAATACAATGTACAAAGAGATGACATTTATTTCAAAGGTGAAGAAAACACACACACACACACACACACACACACACACACCCATGGGCAGTCTTCAGGGAGAGTGGGCAGGAAGGGAAAAGAGATTTCTATACCCCATTGGCTCTGGGTCCACGTGGAGCCACAGCCCTCTCTCCTTTGCCAGGCTTCTTAGGAGCTTAGAAAGGGGAGTGGTTACATGGTACCACCCCCAGGTCCCAGGTAAGGGGCAGTACATCCTGGGGAAGGGTCATGTGATTGACAAGTGGGCAGATAGGATTACAGGGTCAGGGGAGGTGTGGCTTTCAGCTCCTGACCCTAATCTGGCTACCTGCCTTATCCCATGTCACTTCTAGTTCACTAAGGGCTCACTCACTGAGGGCTCCCAGGAAGGGGAGGGCTGGTGGGGAGGGCTCGAGGAGTATGGCGCTCATACCCCTGCGGGGTTTTGTCCTCCAACTTGTGAAACTAGGGGCCAGTGTTGTGACTTAGCGGGTAAAGCTGCCACCTGCAGTGTCAGCGTCCCATATGGGCACGGGTGTGAGTTCCAGCTGCACCACTTTGAATCCAGCTCCCTGCTAATGACCTGGGCCCCCACTGCCTGTGTCGGGGACACGCTATGTGCTGGGCATGAGGTGCTGGGGGAAACAGACAGGAAGCCTGTCCGTGGGGAACAGATAGGACTCAAACAGTGCTGCTCATAAAAATGCAGTGACAACTGAGACCACGGAAGAGAGGGCCTGAGTGGCATCTGCTAAGTGCCATTCACTGCTCTGAGTGCTTCGTGTCCGTGAAGCCGTTGAATCCTCAGAATAACCCAATCAGGCAAGCGCTGATGTTAACATCTCCACTCTGCAGAGGAGGACATTGAAGTGCAGTCGGATTAGGGAACTTTCTGGAGGGTGCACAGCTCTTGAGTGCTGGTCTCATCGCAAGGGCATCGTCCCTGTCCCTCTCTGCACCTTGCAGAAGGCATTCACGAGAAGGGAGAGCAAATTAAAACCCTCTAGAGCTGTGCTGTTCAATATGGGGGCCGGTAGCCGTAGTTAAATTCACATGAGTTAAAGCTGTAATGAAATAGAGAATTCAGCTGCTCTGCCACTGACTCAGCCACACTCAAGGACTCGGGGCGGCATGTGGCTGGTGGCCACCCTGTTGGGCAGCTCATACATAGAACAGCCCTATTGTTGCAGAACGGCCTGCTGGACAGTGCTGTTTTACACATACCCAGGGTTCCCGGGACTTGAGAGTCACTTGCAAATATCCCTCCGCCAAAGACAGCTGCAGCTGTCCCCGGTGCTCAAACCACAGGATGGGCACACATGGCATCCCTCACTGTGGCCCATAACCCCGTCATGGTCTCCATCACGTAGCCACCAAATCCTCTTCCTGGGGGGTGCTCTGGGAGATGAATCAGTTTCCTAAAAATGGCTGTAACTTTGGTGGCTTGAAGTGAGAGAAATGCATTCTAATTAAGGTGTCAGCAAGGCTAACCTGTCCTTACTTCTTCCAGCGGCTGGTGGTCTAAGTGCACCATGGCTTGGGGCGGCATCGTTCCAAATGCCTCCTTTTGTCTTGCCCCAAGTATCTCCTCTTCTTAAAAGGACACCAGTTGTTGGATTTAGGGCCCATCTTAATTATCTAGGATGTTTTCATCTCAAGATCTTGAACTGATTATACCTGCGATGATCCTGTTTCCAAGTGAGGTCAAGTTCAGGGTTCCAGGTGAGCATACATTTTTCTTTTCTTTCTTTCTTTTTTCTTTTCTTTTTTTTTTTTTTTTGACAGGCAGAGTTAGACAGTGAGAGAGAGACAGAGAAATGTCTTGCTTCTGTTGGTTCGCCCCCGAAATGGCCGCTATGGCTGGCGTGCTGCACTGATCCGAAGCCAGGAGCCAGGTGCTTCCTCCTGGTCTCCCATGCAGGTGCAGGACCCAAGCACTTGGGCCATCCTCCACTGCCTTCCTGGGCCAAAGCAGAGAGCTGGACTGGAAGAGGAACAACCAGGACAGAATCTGGCACCCCAACTGGGACTAGAACCCGGGGTGCCGGCACCGCAGGCAGAGGATTAGCCTAGTAAGCCGCGGTGCCAGCCGAGCATACACTTTTCTACCCACTATAGGAGGTGTGGCAGTCAGAAAAAATGGCCTCAAATTTTTTTCACCTTCCTCCCATCAAGGAGCATGGTGGAAGCCACTCTGTGTTATTTTCCAATTAAATCATAAAAAGTTACGTGACTTCTTGTCCTCTGGGGAAGACTGGCAGTCTCCAGGTAAGAAATCTGAGCCCAAGGCTGGTGCTGTAGTGTAGTAGGTTAATCCTCTGCCTGCAGCACCAGCACCCCATATGGGTACCAGTTCGAGTCCTGGCTGCCCCACTTCCCATCCAGCTCTCTGCTATGGCCTGGGAAAGTAGTAGAAGATGGCTCAAGTGCTTGGCCCCTGCACCCACGTGGGAGATCTGGATTAAGTTCCTGGCTTCAGATTGGCCCTGCACATTCAAATATAAAATCTTGCCTGATTAATCAGGTAGGGTCGATACCATCTGACCATGTTTGTGCCAACTCCAGGGACAAAACATTGGCTTTACTGATTAACAGTTGAAATATCAGGATCATTCGGGGGGCTGGCACTGTGGTGTAGCGGATAAAGCTGCCGCCTGCAGTGCCAGCATCCCATAAGGGCACCAGTTCAAGTCCTGGCTGCTCCACTTCCGATCCAGCTCTTTGCTGTGGCCTGGGAAAGCAGCGGAAGATGGCTCAAGTCCTCGGGCCCCTGCATCCACGTGGGAGACCCAGAGGAAGCTCCTGGCTCCTGGCTTTGGATCCACCCAGCTCTGGCCATTGCGGCCATCTGGAGAGTGAAACATCAGATGGAAGACCTCTCTCTCTCTCTGTAACTCTGCCTATCAAATAAATAAATAAATATTAACAAACACACACACCACAAAAACCAGAAAACAGAGAAAAAATCTGAGCCCATGCAGACCCAGTTGAGCAAACAACCTGCCAGGTGTCAGAGGTGCGAGGGATGGAACTGCGCTAGTGTTGCAGGGTTGCTGTCACAAATGACCACAGGCTGGGTGGCTACGGACAATAGGAATCTAGAAGCCGGAAACCCGAAGTCAAGGTGTCAGCAGGGCCCTGCTCCCTCCAAAGGCTCTAGGGAGGGATCCTTCTGTGTTGGTTTTCTGAGGCTGCTGGACAAGATACCGCAGACTGGAGCTTAAAGAACGGAAACACACATTCTCACAGAGCTGGAGGCTGAAGTCCAAGTTCAAGGTCGAGCAGAGCTGGTGCCTGGTGAGGGCTCTCCTCTTGGGTTATAGGCGGCTGCTTTTTGCGGTGAGCTAATACGGCCTCTTCCTGTGCAGAGAGCAAAGAGAACAAGGTCTCTGGTGTCTTGCTGTAAGGGCACCCCTCCTTTTGAATGGGGTCCCCATCCCTATGACCTCATTTAACACGCCTTGCTTGAACCTTCAGATCTGTGAGCCAAAACCAAGGCGGGCTTCCTCGGCTGTTTTATTATAGTCATGTACAAGTGGACTAACCCCCTCCTGAATTCCATTGTGGAAGCTAATCCCCAGTGGGCTGGTACCCGGAGCTGGGGTCTTTAGGAGGCCGTTAAGTTGTGAGGCCCACACCAGCCGACGTGGACTTGCCAGCGCTTTGAACTGAGGCTCGCGGCTTCTGCTGTTTATCCGCTGCCTCGTTTGTGGTTGCTATCACAGCAGCTTGAACGGACTGGGACAGGGACCGCAGAGTCCGTGGGCATAAGAAATGGCTTACTATTTACGTCACCAAATCGCGGGTGCTTTGCAACACGGCGGTAGCCCTTCTTGGCAGGGCAATGAGCGTGTGGTAGCTGGGGGGCACCTACTGCAGGCCCCATGCCCTGTAAGTTCTCCCTTCATCCTCACGTTCCCTCCTGCGGCCGTAGAGCTAACATGCTGTCCTCCACGTCTCCCAGCCCCGGGATGCAGCTGTCCGTCTTTGACTGTCCCAGCGACTCTCGGTGGAACCTTCGAGGCCCTTCCTAGTGTTCTGAGCAGGTCTTCCCCCACTGCTTGGGGAGACAAGGGTTAAGGCAGGAGCTCACATAGGCTGGGTTGTCCATTATGCCTGCCATGGACTAATGACAATCACGTAGGCGCTCAGGGGAAGGAGGACTCCCAGCCAGATGTGCAGGGAGACATCAGCTTGCGGGAGATTGCCATCAGCAGCATTAGGAGCTGGGGTATTTGCACAGCCCTTTCTCCAAAGGCCATATGTTCCCCAGCCCTTGATGTGTTTTCGCTGTCAACCCTGGAAGGTTCTGTCCTCCTGGAGAGCAAGCACTCCCTTGGGACTGCTGAGAGGAGGTAATTACAATTCTGCCCCCGCTGCCTTCTGCCTGCTTCCAGCAGCCGCTGCTTTGAATGCCTGCTAATTGCCACTCTGGGTCCCGATTCTGTGGTGAGAGGCACAGGGGCTGACCTTC
Organism: Oryctolagus cuniculus; assembly: GCF_964237555.1. Taxonomy (NCBI): domain Eukaryota; kingdom Metazoa; phylum Chordata; class Mammalia; order Lagomorpha; family Leporidae; genus Oryctolagus; species Oryctolagus cuniculus. The sequence continues at coordinate 27,547,470 of NC_091450.1, forward strand.
AGATGCTCAGCGCAGGGTGCAAATGCCCAGCTCGGTCACTGATTAACCACAGTCATTCCTTCAGCACCTTGTTACATGCTGGGCGTTGGAGCAGTTACTTTATTTCTTTGAAACATTCCTAATTTCTATTTTTTAATTTTTATCTTTTTATACTGTGAAAGATTTTAAAAAGATTTATTTATTCATTTGAATGAATTGCAGGCCGGCGCCACGGCTCACTAGGCTACTCTTCCACCTTGCGGCGCTGGCATACCAGGTTCTAGTCCCGGTCGGGGCGCCGGATTCTGTCCCGGTTGCCCCTCTTCCAGGCCAGCTCTCTGCTGTGGCCCGGGAGTGCAGTGGAGGATGGCCCAAGTGCTTGGGCCCTGCACCCCATGGGAGACCAGGAGAAGCACCTGGCTCTTGCCTGCGGATCAGCGCGGTGTGCCGGCCGCGGCGGCCATTGGAGGGTGAACCAACGGCAAAGGAAGACCTTTCTCTCTGTCTCTCTCTCTCACTGTCCACTCTGCCTGTCAAAAATAAATAAATAAATAAATAAAATAAAATAGAAAGAATTGCAGAGAGAGACGGAGAGAGAGAGAGAGCCTCCAGCAGCTGGTTCACTCCCCCAGATGGCTGCAATGGCCAGTGCTGGGCCAGGCTGAAGCCAGGAGCCAGGAGCTTCATCCATGTCTCCCATGTCTCCCATGTCTCCCATGTCTCCCATGGGGGAGCAGGGGCCCAAGCACTTGGGCTATCTCCCCTTCTTTTCCAAGGCCATTAGCAGGAAGCTGGATCACAAGTGGAGCAGCTGGGGCTTGAACCAGTGCCCACATGAGACGCTGGCTTTGCAGGCTGTGGCTTTACTCACAGTGCCACAAAACTGGCCTCCCTGCTGTTTTTGTTTTTTTTTTTTTGTTTTTGTTTTTTTTTTTTTTTTTAAAGATTTGCTTATTTGAAAGGCAGAGTTACAGAGATGCAGAGGCAGAGAGAGAGGTCTTCCATCCTCTGGCTCATTTCCCAAATGGCCATAACGACGGCCGGAGCTGAGCCAATCCGAAGCCAGGAGTCAGGAGCTTCTTCTGGGTCTCCCACATGGATACAGGGGCCCAAGGACTTGGGCCATCTTCCACTGCTTTCCCAGGCGATAGCAGAGAGCTGGATTGGAAGTGGAGCAGCCAGGACTTGAACTGGCGCCCATATGGGATGCCAGCACTGCAGGTGACAGCTTTACCTGCTACACCACAGCACCAGCCCCCGAGTTTTTACTTCAATTAAAATAGTGCCTGAGCCCCTCATGATACTACAATGAAACATGTTAGATGGGAAGCTCCAGAGAAGAACAGGGGAGGGGCGAGTGACTAGAACCAGAATAGGGCTGGCAAAGACTGTTGGGTCGGCTGTCGGTCATCATCCCCAGGCTGACGGTGGATTGCGGGATGAACAGACGCTGTTACGGCGTGGAAATCTGGAGGCACGCCTGAGCCAGAGGATCAAACCCGCACCTTCTCTACTGGGACAAATGGCGTCGTGTGTCACAGAGATCACAATGTCACCTCTGACGATTCCCTTCCCCTCCGCTGCTGACCACGTCCCTGCCCGTCCCTTTGTGTGTGGCTCTTTCACTCAGCACGAGGTTTCCAAAGCTCACACGACCACGTCCTTGCTAGCATGAGTGCTTCCTCCCTTCAGTCTTTGTCCACGTGGCTGAATGACGACTTTGTACAGATGGACCATGTGTTTACCCACTTGCCCACTGACCCACATTTAAGTCGCTTCTACTTTTTGGCTGGTACGAACATCTGTGCGCCAGTTTTTGTCTGAATAGCTATTTTTTCTGTGTGTGTGGAGAGGAACCGCTGGGTCCTATGATGACTTCACATTTTACTTTTCGGGCAGTTGCTAAACTGTTTTCCACAGCGGCTGCACCATTTTATGCTCCCCAGCAGTGCACGAATGTTTTAGTTGCCTAGAGCTTTAGTCCCCTGGAGTTGTGGAACTCTTAGTACCAGCGTAAAACATGCAGCTCCGAGTTGTCCCAGCTTGGAGTGAGGATGACCCAGCAGCCAGGATTCAAGGGCTTGGTGTTCCTGGTCTGCTATATTTGAGCAGAATGGCTCCAGGAAAAACTTCAAACAAATAAGATCAGGTGTGGCCAGATGAATTTCAGGCCTGTATACATGGAAACAGGGACGATGAGGTGACCGGTGAGGGGTCCATGGTGCCTACTACTGTAATTCTCTCTCTCTCTCTTTTTTATTTTTTTGACAGGCAGAGTGGACAGTGAGAGAGAGAGAGAGAGAGAGAGAGAGAGAGAAAGGTCTTCCTTTTGCCGTTGGTTCACCCTCCAATGGCCGCTGCGGCTGGCGTGCTGCAGCCGGCGCACCACGCTGATCCGATGGCAGGAGCCAGGTGCTTCTGGTCTCCCATGGGGTGCAGAGTCCAAGCACTTGGGCCATCCTCCACTGCACTCCCGGGCCACAGCAGAGAGCTGGCCTGGAAGAGGGGTAACCGGGACAGAATCCGGCGCCCCGACCGGGATTAGAACCCGGTGTGCCGGTGCTGCAAGGTGGAGGATTAGCCTAGTGAGCCGCGGCGCCGGCCTGTAATTCTCTCTTTTATGAAAGTTATTTTTCTGTTTGAGAGTCACAGAGACACGCAGAGCTCCCATCTGCTGGTTCACGCTCCCAGTGCCTGTAATGGTTGGGCTTGGCTGGGGCTGAAGCCAGGGCTTGGAAATGTAATCCAGGCGGCAGGACCCCAGCTATTTGTGCCATCATGGCTGCATTCCAGGGTCTGTGTTAGCAAGACTCTGCATTCAGGAGCCAGAGATGGGGATTGAACCCAGGTACTCCAAAATGGGACGAGAGCATCTTTTTAAAAATGTATGTATGTATGTATGTATGCGTGCACGTATGTATTCTTTTAAAGGAAGAGATACAGAGAGAGTGAGAGAGACTAATTTTCCATCTTCAGGCTCACTCCCCAAAAGCTGCAACAGCTGGGGAGGGGATAGGCTGAAATCAGGATCCAGGAACTCAATCCGGGTCTCCCACGTGGGCGGCGCCTGGCTCCTAATTGGGGTGGCCAGGATTATCTGTGGCAGGAGGGAGAGCCGGGGCAAACTGGAACACCGCGGGGGGCGCTGTTGCTGTGGCTGCTGCTGGCAGGATGGAGCCACGAAGAAGCTGCCGTCCTTGCCCCCACCCACCTGCGCGCCTCGGTGGGGAGAGCAGGGTCTGGTGATCTCCTCAGGCCTGGATCGAAGTGTTCTCGTCTGTGATGAGCTCGGGCGCACCCCGTGCGTTCCAGTGTCTGGCTGTGAGAAGAGAAGAAACATTTCCAACTGTCACAAGACTGCTCTCTGTTCTCCTTCGTCCTGGGGTTACCCCAGGACGCCGGGGAAGCCACGAATGGCAGTGGAAGATTTTGACCAGGGAAGACTTTTTTTTCAGTCCATCTCCGCCCCCTCCTCCAACACCCCATCCTGTTTTGTAGGATCCCAGTGCAATCGGAGAATCAACATAACCGGGTACATCACTTCTTATTTTTGTTTTTAAATTGAGACAGGGGGAGCAACAGATAGAGATGCAGACAGAGCTTCCGTCTGGTGGCTCCCTCCCCGTATGCCTGCAGTGACCAGGGCTGGACCAGGACAAAGCTGCGACCCAGGGACTCAATCCAGGTCCCTCATGTGGGTGGCAGGGGTCCAACTACAGGCAAGGATTAGTTGCTTTCCCGTGGACGTTGTCCAGAAACTCTTTGGATCTCTTGTCTGACTTCCATTTTATTTAAAATCCACGCTTCCTTCAAGTCGAGGCATAGACTGATCTTTCCAGCCAAGTAAGGGTGCGGTGACGTTTGAAGGCGAATCCGTCCTGGGTAGTACCGCCCACACTCACAGAGCTGTATGCTGAGCAACTGGCGTATTTTATGGATTTTCATGCTTCTACCAGCCTATGAGGGAGCTACTGTTCCTGTTGTTAAAAGTACTGATTTTTGGGCCAGTGTCGTGGCTCACTAGGCTAATCCTCCGCCTAGCGGCGCCGGCACACCGGGTTCTAGTCCCGGTCGGGGCGCCGGATTCTGTCCCGGTTGCCCCTCTTCCAGGCCAGCCCTCTGCTGTGGCCAGGGAGTGCAGTGGAGGATGGTCCAAGTGCTTGGGCCCTGCACCCCATGGGAGACCAGGAAAAGCACCTGGCTCCTGGCTCCTGCCATCGGATCAGCGCGATGCGCCAGCCGCGGCGGCCATTGGAGGGTGAACCAACGGCAAAGGAAGACCTTTCTCTCTGTCTCTCTCTCACTGTCCACTCTGCCTGTCAAAAAAAAAAAAAAAAGTACTGATTTTTAGGTTGTTATATGCACAAGTCCCTTTTTGCTTCCTTTACCATTCCTTTATTTCTTGAAACATTAAAAAAAAAAAAGTGTTGTGGCCAGCATCATGGCGCAGCTAGTTGACAGACGCCAATATGAGCGCTGGTTCGAGTCCTGGCTGCTCCACTTCCTTTCCAGCTCCCTGCTAATGCACCTGGGAAAGCAGCGGAGCACGGCCCGAGTGCTTGGGTCCTGCCACCCACATGGGAGACCCAGATGGAGTTCCAGGTTCCTGGCGTCAGCCTGGCCCAGCCCCAGCCATTGCAGTCACTTGGAAAAATTAAGAGGCATTATTTTTAGAGCAGTTTTAGGCTGGCGGTAAAATTGAGTGGCAAATTCAGAGGTTTTCGATGTGCCCCCTGCACTCCTCCCATCAGTGGTGCATTTGTCAACAATTGATGACCTACACTGATGCATTACCCAAAACGCCTGTCTCCATAGGGTCCCCTCCTGGTGGTGTGCACACCATGGATTTGGGCACAGGAGTAATGTACCTGTCCACAGGTGTCACACCAAGATTTTCACTGCCTGAAAAGTCCTCTGTTCTACTGATCCCTCCTGTACCTGTAGCCCCTAGCAACCACTGATCTCTCTAATGTTTGCAAAGTGTTGCCTTTTCTCGAATCTCACAGTAGGAATCATACAACATGTATTCTTTTCCGGTTAGCTGGTTCACTTGGTACTTTGCATTTATGTTTCTCCAAGTTTTGTCTTGGTTTGATTGCTCAGCTTTTTCAGTGCTGAATAATATTCCACTTTCTGGATATACCACAGTTATCCCTCCACCTGCTGGTTGCTCCCAACATCCATGTTCAGGTTTTTGGGTGGACACATGTTTTCTAAGCACCTGAGTAAATATCAAGGAGAGTGATTACTGGAGCATATGGTAGGAGTAAATTTCATTTGTAATAAACTGACAAACAGTGTTCCACGGTGTCGCTCCCCCTCTTCGTGGAGGAACGACACTAAACCCTGCCTATGTTTCCTATCCGAGTCACGGCACCATTATGTTGCTCCCCCTCTTCATGGAGGAACGACACTAAACCCTGCCTAGGCTTCATATCCGAGTCACGGCACCATTATGTCGCTCCCCGTCTTCGTGGAGGAACGACACAGGACCCTGCGCTGTTCTTTTGTCTGCTCGGCCCTCCCCGGGCTCGCTGCTGGTTCTTCCCGGGTTGGCTACCGACCCTTCCACCTCCGTGGAAGGGCGGTTCCCCCTGCCACTTTCCCCACTTCTGCGGGGGAGCGGCACACCGCCAGCCGGTTCTCTCGGGGGCTGCACAGGCGTTCCTTCAGATAGATGTTCCTGGTGCATGTTGTCTCTCTCCTCCTTTATAGTCCTCTTCCGCCAATCCCAACTCTGCTACCCACACGCCGAGTACGCTGCTCTCCTCCAATCAGGAGCAGGTCCTGCTGTTTATTGGTTGAACTGGAGGCAGCTGTGTAGAAGCTGTTTCCTCCTCTCCCAGCGCCATATTGTGGGAGAGCAGATGCATAGAATAAGTCCTAATTCGAGTAACAGTCTAGTCCCAGTTGCTCCCCACACACGGTGGCCCCATCTTCTGCCACCAGAAATAAAAGAGTTCTGTTGCTTCATATCCTCGCTGGCATTTCATGTTGTCAGTGTTCTGGATTTTGGCTATTCGAATAGGTGTGTAGTGCTGTGTCCTTGTTTTAATTTGCAATTCCCTAATGACAGTCTTAAAACATCTTTTGTGAAACATAGAATTTATATAACACATCCATGCTATATATATGGTGTACATATATAGTGCACATATATGGTATAACGTGTATATATATTACATATAACAAGTAGTTATAAAGTAAACATCTATCCAGGGATCCAGCTGATGACAAGTTTAAGAAACACGTACTGCCAGAATCCCTGTTCAGAAATAACCACCCTCCTTCTTTCTGTGGGACTTAATTTGCTCGTCTTTAGAGCTGGGATGCTTAAACATCCACCTCTACACCATAGTGTAGTTCTGCTTGTTTTGACCTTTAAATGAAATATGTGATGTGTATTCTACTTGAATCATTCTGCCAACTACTATAGGATTATGCTGGATCCAACTGCAGATAGTTTATGGGATGAATGTAACGTGATTTATTTTATTACTCTGTAGGGATGGGCATTAGCTATTTCACCCCTGCTCTGTCCACTGTGTTGGGCTGTGTTGACCCTACAAGGAGCAAAAGAGAGTCCGTCAATTTATCCCAACAACCTTTCTGCCGCATAGTGACTCCCAGAGCAGGTCGCGTTCTGAACGCTGTCCAGCCCCAGCAGGGTGGAAATGACAGGTGCTACCCATAAGGCACTGAGGCTCCTCAGTTTATTCCACCAGATTTCCTTTTCGTCGTAAGGAAGGTTGACACCGGTTCCGGGGAATTGCCTTATTTCTGAATGGCGTCTTGAATCCGGTGGGCAGGTGTGCAGCCGCGGTCAGCGGTGACGTGCTGGATGACCATGGGTCCGTGGCCGCGCTGAGATGGGTGCCTGTGGAGTCTTTCACAGAGAAGCTTTCTTGTATGTTCTGGGGTCCTGAGGTTGCCACAGCCGCCTTGAGGCAGAATCAACAAGGACAAGTTGTGGTTTGAAATGCTGGACTTGATGCGTGGGGACCAGGCTGGGGGGTGGAGAGAAGACAGATCAGGGTCAGCTGAAGTGAGACTTGGGTTGTAGTCTGGCCCTGGACCTGAGCAGATCCAGGACTGGACCCATCCCGTGGTACCTGGGGCAGCCCCTCTAAGCATCAGCTCCCGTCTGGGGGGGCACACAGTCCAGGCTTATTCAATGCCTTTCAGCACTACTCCTGGGAGGGTCACTCTGTACCTGGGCCTTTGTAATCTTTTGTGTGTTTTTTTTTTCTCCTTCCAACTTGCATTTTCCTCTTTTATTTTTCCAGCCCATGAAGCACCATGAGCTTTCAGATCTCACAAATAACGCTTTGATGACATGGCTTAGCGGCGACTCCTTTCATCTCAGGAACACTTTGCAACCAAATCTAATCAATAAAGGACAGCTGAGGGCTCGTGGGGGGGGTGCGCAGCTTCCAGAGCTCTGTCTGTGGGTGACATTGCGTCACCTGTGTGCTCACACCCACTCACAGGGGCAGACCGAGTGCCCAAGGCTCTGGCACCTGCTGTGTTACCTACACCATCTCTCATTTCTCCGTGCTGCCGTAACGGGGAGCTAGCAAGACTGGCCCCATTTTGCAGATCACGAAATTGAAGCTCGAATCTGTGAAGTCACTCGTCTAGGGGGAGAGGGTGCTGGGCGCCCCAATCCCCAGGTGTCTATGACACCACACTGTCTCGTCTCACTCCCGCCAGGCCAGCCACGGAGGCTGTTGCTTCTCCCTCCGGCTCTTGGCTCCTGGAATGCCCGTCCTGCTGACTTGCCCACAGACTCGCTCCTCCATCCTTTAAGCTCTCCACTGTTAGGTCAGTCTTCCTGAATTCCCGGCCAGGCTGCCCGAAGGTAACTCTGTGCTCCTATGGGATGGAGGGCCCTGGTCACTGTCGTTAGTTCCTTGAGAATGCTGTCTCCTTTCTCCTTGTCTCTCTGAGGCCAATCAGCACGAAGCCAGGGGTGGCCCATGGTGCAAGCTCCGTGACTATTGGCTGAAGGGGAGCCAGGTTTCTAGCCCAACTTTTGTGAGACTTCGGAGATCATCCTGTTCTGTGGGGGAAATTTTAGCCACAGGCGAGAAGGGCAGCTTGCGCAAAACCAGCTTTCGATTTCTGCTTCCCCAACTGGGAAAAATCAGACAGAGCAGTGCCAATGTCTGTGGGGGAGGAGGAGGTGGAGAAGGAAGAGGAGGAGGCAGGGAAGGGGGAGGAGGAGGGGGCAGGGGATGGGGATGAAAGGGAAGGGGAGGAGGAGGAGGAGGCACTGGAGGGTGTGCGGCTCCGACTCTGGACTGCAGGCAGATGGCTGGCACTGCCTCGTTCTGAGCGACAGGGGCCGCGTGGGGCTGCTGGGCAGACTAGGAGTTTTCCCGAAGGGGCTGCAAGGTGCAGGTCCGAAGCCCTGGGCTTTGGCCCCTTGGATTCAAGTTGTCGCTCTTCCCCAAAGTGCTAGCCTCAGTTTCTCACCTCAGCTGTTAACAGCAAGAGTGGTTGTGAGGTTTGGATGAGATCAGGCAGAAAGGGGCGTGGCACAGTTCCACGTGCATCATCATTGTAACAAGGTGGGGGGTGATGGGGGGGGGGACCCTCGTGGGGAGAGGTGGTGCTGGGTCTGGGTGTGGTCTGATTGTCTCCCTGTAGAGGTTCGCGTGTCAGAGGCCTGGCCCCAATGGAGGTGGCGTTGGGAGGCGGTGGAGCCTTAAAGAGAAAGGGTCTGGGGGAGGTGCTTAGGTCACTGGGGAGCAAGAGCAGACCCTGTGTGGCCCCAGTAGCTCTCAAGACCGGGTTGTTATTAGAGGAGAGAGCGGGCCGTGCCCGTGCTCCTGCGTGCACTCGTCCCCCAGCTCGCTATGGGGCTCTCTCCAGAGCCTGGCCAATGCAAGCACAGCGCCCTTGAACCTCCAACGCTGGGCGTCACAGACACCCCTTCATTTCAGCTGTTGTAGTGACACACACAGCCGGCTGGCGATGCCATCGGATAGGACTAGCCCTGAGCCGGGGAGTGGACCCCGGGTTCCTTCTCTTTGTAGTTCTGTCTCCTCGCTGCCCCGCCCCAGACTCCGAGGGCTGCTCCTCAATGGGCCCACTGTAGGTTGGGTGGTGCTGGTCCCAGCCAAGGCCATCTGGCCCAGTGTTTAATAGAACATCACGGGCCGGCGCCACGGCTCACTAGGCTAATCCTCCACCTTGCAGCGCCGGCACCCCGGGTTCTAGTCCCAGTCGGGGCGCCGGATTCTGTCCCGGTTGCCCCTCTTCCAGGCCAGCTCTCTGCTGTGGCCAGGGAGTGCAGTGGAGGATGGCCCAAGTCCTTGGGCCCTGCACCTGCATGGGAGACCAGGATAAGTACCTGGCTCCTGCCATCGGATCAGCGTGGTGCGCCAGCCGCGGCAGCCATTGGAGGGTGAACCAACGGCAAAAGGAAGACCTTTCTCTCTGTCTCTTTCTCTCACTGTCCACTTTGCCTGTCAAAAAAAAAAAAAAAAAAAAAAAAGAACATCACAGGCTCTGGGGCAAAACTTGGTTTGATTCTCAAGTTCAACTCTGTGCCTTTAGGGGCAAGTCCCTCCCCAACCCCACCCGGTATACCTATCTGTAAAATGGATAACACAAGCCATGAGGACTGAGTGGGCAAATGTGGTCAAGAGTTTAGGCCAGGGCCCGGCACACAGGAAGTACTCGGCGAATGGGAGTCGTTTCTGGAACTGATTCATTGTAAATAACTCGGTGGGCCTGGGTGGGGGGAGTTGCTGACGCCTCAGCCTGTCCTGAGCACCTCCCCGGCTTGCTGCGTGGCCGGCAGTGCTGGCAGCACCGGAGCCCACGTAGGGAGGACCCCGGGGACCCGTGTGCTCTGCTTGGCTCTGGGCTTGGCAGCCAGCTGGCTTGCGTTCCCCAGGCCCACGTCTGCTCCGCCTTTCGAAGAGCCAAAGGGTTGCTTTGCAGGCCGGTTGACAGCATCTTCAGCGCTCACCCCCTGAGCTGCCTGGAGTTTGAAAAGGTTAGAGCAGAGAGGAGGGGGATGAGGTGTGCGTGATGCGGAGGCCGTGAGCTCTCGAGCGGGGACTGATGTCCAACCGCGGCCTTTACCTCGGCTCACGCCTGTGACAGGAGCACTCGCTACACGGGGCGGCCGCGCCAACTCTGTCTGCAGCGTCCCTGCCTCCAGGCAGCCATCCCCAGCCCCTTCTTGTGGTCCTGGGAGGCACTGTCTACCATGGAAACCATGGCCCTGGAAGATCCAAGGTAGCCAATCACAGAACCCCAACTTCTCAGTGCTACAATTTCAGAAAGGGGCATGTGACCCAAACAGGGCCAGTTAGGTTTTCCTCTGGGACTCGTCTGGGTTTTGGGAGAGGGATGCTCTTGTTTTTCCAGGTTTTAGGCCAGGAGGAAATAAGTCTGGGTCCTGTGCCTCTTCTGTGGCTGGAACCTAAGAGACAGACTCAAGCAGCACCAATAGCTCAGTAAAGAGAGCCCCGCTGAGATCCGTGTAGCTCCTGGATACAGCTGTGCCTGAAGCCAGTGCACCACCGAATCCCCCAGTTCTGTGAGTCCTCAAGATTTCTGGGTTAGGCTTCTGCAACATGAAGCCGAATGACCAAATGTGATTTATTAAACAATCACTTTGCGCCTGATACTGTGTTAGGAATTTAATAAGCAACGTCTGATTAATCTTGGACGAGCGACTCTGTTCTAAGACTCTATTTGCTGGGGAGTGCAATGGGAGGGATCTCATAAGGCAAGGAGTCTTATGAGGCTCAGAGGTCCTGGAAGCTACCAGGTCCCCGCCCCACTAACTGTTCAACACTCCTCACTGGCGAGGGGGCGCCGTGTCCGACATCTTCACATGCACTTTTTGGTGCACTTGTCTCTTTTCCTCTATGATAAATTCCCCAAGTGGCATTGCAGAGTCCAAGTCTATTTGCTGGTGAGGGTCCTTGACACACAGCCCCTGACTTCTCTGCAAAAACCTGTTGACGGCACCAGTTCCCCGCTGCTGTGTAAGACATCACCATAGACTTCACAGCTTAAAAGACAGTGCATGGATGGCCTCCCAGTGGTGCTGGATTTGGGGACCCTTTGATTGGCTTGGGGTGTCTATAGATGGCTGGATCTGTGCGTGAGGCTTCCCGGGGGGATAGTGGTGCACGCTTCCGTGGACAACTGAGGAGACCCACTCTGTGTGGGTGGGCACCGTCCACTCGGCGGGGGGCCCAGATGGAAAATGGGAATTGCAGGTGCAGGTCTCTCGCTTGCTCTCTCTCACGTCCAGAGTGGGACACTCATCTCCTCCTACCCGTAGGGATCAGAGCGCTCTGCTCTTTGGCTTTCAAGGGGTCCCTCAGGGCCTCCCAGGTCTTCAGCTCCGCCCAGTTCCGAGGCATCTTGACTTGGACTGAGCTGCACTTTCGGCTTTCTGGCTTCTCCAGCTTGCAAGGGGCCCATTGCCCTCACCCAAGCTGGTGAATCTGAGAAACCCCCTTCCGTGTATTCCGTCGGTCGTGTCTCTCTGGAGACCAAGGCAGGCGCTGTTTCCGCGGTCGGGGGCACGAGCGCGGCTTGGCTGGGCCTTCCTTCGTGAGACAGCGGCGAGGCCAGGGTCTCTTCGGAAAGTGCAGCTGCAAAAGGAGCTGCTTTCGAGTTCGCTCGGAACACACATGCACACACATGCACACCCGTACAAAGCTGTGCTCATCTGCATAAAATAACCCTGGAAACACAAAGAAATTGCTAAGTCTGGTTGCCTCTGAGTAGCGGGGCTTGGAGGAAGGGGCACTTCTCATGGGACAGTGCATGGTGCCTTTTGCATCTTCAACACTGTGTTTTGTGACCTGTGTTGTCATTAGGAACATGCAAACACAGTAATCAGAGGACAATGACAGCACCTCTAGTTATCCGCCTCTGGAGTCAGTACCCTCACCCCCCAAGCTGCCTTCCGTTTCCACACACACACATTCACTTGTGTCCATTTCACGGCTCCGTGTGTCTTTGTCTCCAAACTCTCGCCTGTTAATTGCAGGCACTAAGAGCCCCTGCCTCAGAGATTGCAGTGGAAACACTTGGAGCAGGACTCTGCACCCGGAGCAAGCCCAGCAGACGAATTGCTATTTTATTCAGAGAAACAACCTTAGACAGAAATGCACCTGACAGGTTAACAGGCTTCTCTGGCTGTGGGGGACTTTTTGCTTTATCCCCAGACTGAAAGACAGTTACATACTGTTTTTATAGCAGCCTGGGGACCCTGTTCAGTCTGCAGTCACGGCCAAGGTTGGGTGAGGCGGGGCTTGTCTGGCTGGCGTCTAGACACTCTGTTCCCCTGGCCTGCTGTAGAAGCGATGCGCTCCTTACTGCCGGGGGAAGTGTTCCTGAACACCACTGGGGTCTCCGGGTGTAGACTCTCAGCTATAACAAATGTAGCTACTCAGGTCCCCAGTGCCTGGAGGGGAGAGTTGTGAAGGCGTGGGCGAGAGAGGATGTAGGAATTTTCTGTTCCTTCCACCTAGCTTTGCTGTGAACCTAAAACTGCTCTTAAAAAATAAACACATAAAGCTGATTAAAAACCAAACCAATCACCCAAGCTCCTGGGCTGAGGAGGAGAGTGGAAGCAGGTGGCTGATGTACTGTCATTAAAAGGTATCAGTGACGCCCATTCTCCAGATGGGAGACTGAGGCTCATAGAGATCTAAACATTTAACGAGTTGTGGGATGGAGACGGCTGGCTGAACCGCGGCAGCCTCCACTGAAACTAGTTTGTGCCTCAAGAGAAGGAACTGCCAGGGAAACTGGCCTGGCGCGTTTTGCTGACGCTGGCCGCCCCGCCCCTTTGCCTGACCTTGCGCGCATCGGTGCTGCTCCGGGGAGCGGTGCGGGGAGGTGCGGCCAATGACCTGCAGCCGGGCCCCGGGTGCCCTATCTGTCCCGCACACTCTGTCTGGGCCCCTTCTTTCCCAAAGCCTTCTTTTGCTGCCCCCGACTCCTCCCTTTTCTCTTGGAGCAGAGGGGAGACCTGACCCTACTGTTAGGGAGCAGATAAAGCGGGTTCAAGTCCCTGCTCCTTCTGGGGCTTTGCGTGAGTTACCTTACCCTTCCTCCTGGCTCACGAGCAAGGCCGCCTCAGTCTCCATGTGTGTGGGTTTGTGGGGGGCCGAGTCGCGGCCCATCCCAGGTGTCTGCGTGTGTTAATCCCCGACACTGCGACCAGGCGACTTTGCAGGTGTGATTAAGCTACGGCTCTCACGGTGGGGAGGTTGTCCTGGGTTAGCTGGGTGGGTTCGGTGTGAGCACAAAGACTCTTCTAAGAAGTCAAGAGGGTCAGAGAGAGAGATGTTAGGGTGGAAGAAAAGGCCAGAGAGAAGGCACTGAGTGGCCGGCTTTGCAGAGGCAGGAAGGAGCCACAAGCTAAGGGGAGCAGGCGGCCTCCAGGGGCTGGGGGAGGTGAGGAAGGGGATTCTCCCAGGAGCCCCCAGAACCAGTGCAGCCCTGCCCGCCCCTTGGCTTCAGCCCCCCCACCCCCCAGGCTGACTTCGACTTCTCGCCTCTAGGCTGGAAGAGAATAAACGTGAGAGTTTTTAAGGCATTGCATTGTTGATGACTCGGTACAGCAGTGCTGGGAAACTCACACAGGGCTTCTGTGCCGATCAGATCTCAGCAACACGGCGAGCGTGGTGGGGGGGAGGCGGAAGTGGGGGCTCCGTGGTCACCCTGGTGTGGGTGGCTCTGCACCTCTGCACCCAGCAGGTGGTAGTGTCTGGAAACAGTGTTATTTCAACTGTCCCTGTGAAGATACAGTGGTATGTGAGTTTCTCTCCTCTTCCCTTTGCCCCAGGCTACCCAGAGTTCCTTGCAGGAGCCTTCATCTCTTGGATCCTGGCACACAGTCACTGGCCCAAGAGCTTCTCTTCCTGAGTGCGGGAGGGGTTGAGGCACCACCGTGTTTCTGGGCAGGGCCCCCTTGCGTCTCTGCAGGATGGCAGCTGGTGCGAGGGCTCCTCCCGGCTCTGAGGCTGTGGCGCCTCTGCCTTTGCCCAGTCCCCACGGAGCCCCAGGAGTCACAAGCCCTGGGCGGATTCAAGGCACCGTGACCTGGGAGACCTGGCCGACGGCTGTCCTCTCACCCCTTGTCCCAGTGGCGTTGAGAATCTCGATCAGGCTGTTTCTGGTGCGACCTCCATGTGTCCCCGGCCTCGCGGGGGACTGCTGCTGGGCACCGATGCGGCAAACCTGGCATTTACAGTCTGCTTCCTTGTGAAGTGCCCGCGCTCTCAGCGGGCAGGGCCAGGCAGGCTGCCGCTGGCCCCAGTGCCGGGGCAGGCGACTACGTCAGACCTAACTGTTCAGATGGATACCTGGGCAGGGCGACGTCCTGAGAGTGCAGCACGTCCGATCCCTCTGTTTAGGCTTGGGGAAGTCAGAGAGAGGCTGCAGAGATGTGTGATGCCGAACAAGCCGGGGTTTTTAGGGTATCTGCAGAGGTGTGCAACCACGGTCTTCATCTCATTTTGGAGCATTTCTCTCACCCCAAAGCCGCCTCATGCCCATTATAGCCACTCCTCATCATCCTCCCCACCGCACAACCACTGTTCTCGTCGCTTCCGGACCCAGGAGTGCCGGCTCCTGGGCTAAGCTCACTGCCGTCTGGAAGCAGTTGCCCTCTGGCCGAGGGGACTTTATTCCAATTTGGGAAGGTTCCCTGAGATGGAGAGAAAGCATCCCCAGCCTTCATCTCTCGGTGTCACGCCAGACCCGTAATGGGAAAATTAGACCGTGGGCTCCTGATCCCTGTGCCAGGCAGGTAATGGGAAAATCAGAGTGCTGGCTACCAATGCATTTTTAGCTTTGGATGACTGCATGGCATCCAGGGGAGAGGGGCGTCCAGCTGCTCGGGGTGACTAACGGACAGAGCAGGCTTTGCCCCTGGATGGCTCTGCGCAGGTCAGGTGGAGGGAGTGCAGTTTGCCAGTGGAATAGCGTGACCTCATGAAACAATAAACGGGCACCTCTCTCTGGAGGGACAATCTTAATGAGTGCACGGACATCCGGATCCCCGTCTAAAGCCTGCAGTTGCTTCCCTATGGGTTCGCCCCATAAGGTTCTTCATGGATTTGAGAGATGAGACTTTTTGGCAGGCTTCATTTGCTCACTTATTAAACAAGCGATGTTTACTACATCCCTACTGTGTTCAAAGTCAACGGTGTGCCTGCTGGATGAACGCAATCCGTGTCTGCATCACTTCACATTTTATTCAGTTGCAAAAACACAGAACCCCATGTGGGTGGCTTAAACAGATAGGTGTTTATTCTTACCTTCTAATAAGGACTTTGGAGGTCTGAGATTTCTATTTTTGCCAGTCACAAAGAGGCTTATCCTTACAGTCATAAAACGACTGCTGTACTTCCAGACATCGCATCTCCATTCCAAGTGAACCAAAAGCCTTCTCCTCCCCAGGCCTCATCTTTTTCCCTTAGGGACAGTCTTCCCAATGGACCATTTCTATTTTATTGGTCAGAATGTCGTGGTGTGGGCAGCACTGGCTGGAAGGTGTCCGGAGGTGGTGGTGGGTCAGAATGGTGTTGAGTGAGTCACCCTGTAGTATCGGTCACACTGGCCAGGTGAGGTTTACAGCCCAAAGGAGCAGACAGGGAACAAATAACCTCATCTCTGGATACTCACTAATCCCTGTGGGGCCGCTCTCTGTGCGGGAGTAAGAGCTAGGACAGCGCATGTTTGGTTTGGGCTTTTTTTGAAGTTGACTAGGGCAAGTAACTGTGCCTGGAGGGTGATCCTAGCATGGGGACAAGCGTGGGGAACTGAGATGGAGAAGAAAGGAAATCGGTGTAAACTGTGCAATCGGGCAAGGGCCTGCTGGGGCCCCTGGACTCAGCCCTGCCGGGGGTCTCTGGGGGATGGAGGAACCAGCTTCCAGGTTTCAGTGCAGGCAGCTGAGAGGGTGGAGACCCCATCGTCTGCAGCAGGGCAGTCCTGGAGTCGGGATGGAGAGCAAGGGTCCAGTTAAGGAAACTCTGAGCATCACCTCTTAAATCGCTGTTACCCTGTCTCTGTGAAGCTGTTGGCCTTGGACAAGTCGTTGAAACTCAGCCTCAGCTTCCTCATCTGTGAAGTGGGTGCCTCTCCAGTTGAAGGGTGGTGAGGAGTTGATGAGGCCTGGGGCAGCTGCTTGGAAGCTCCAGCTGCCTTATCCCGGGGTAGGAGAGCGTCAAAGGGCTTCCTGGAAGCCCGGAAGGGGGAAGGGAATTCATGGAGGTGCTGGGCGTCCACTCTGCATTTTCCTGATGAATCTCCCTGCAGCTCCTTGGTGAAGAGGCCGTCAGGCTCACTTTACCAGTAGGGAGGCCGGGCTCCAGGAAGGAGGACTTACCCAAGTTCAGGTTCTGGCAGGAAATGGAGCGGGGGGGGGGGGCTAACCCAGAGCTGGCTGATGGGAAGAGCGCCATTTTCCCATGATGCCCTGGTGCCTCGTGCTCCTCCCTCCCACTCTGACGGCTGCCTCCCCACCTGCTTCTTGTATTCCCAAGGTGCATTTCTCCCCACCCTTCCTGGCGTGCTTGCCGCGTGTTTTAATGACAGCACCGACAGGACTCCTTGCAGGCCACAAAGCACTTGAACCCACTCATCTCATTCCTCTTCCTGTTGCCTCTCTGGGTTCGGGAGGTCTGAGTGACCCCATTTTGCAGCCAGGGAAACTGAGGCTCACAAGGGTGAGGCGGCTTCTCCTGGCTCGCACACAGCCTATCCGATGCTGCTTGGAGACTGAAAGCCGGCCTTGGAGTCCCTGGTGGACACTGTCCTTCCCCACGCCGGCACCGACTGGCGCCTGCGGCTTGTTTGGGCCGTGCCTTAGGAGCCGTCAGCTTTTATGACGCCTCTTCGGTCGACTGGCTGAGAAAGGCCATTACACCATGTTGGATGTGCTCCTGTCCTCCCCGGAATCATTAAAAAACATGACTTTCTGTTCTTTTTTATTGTGACTGAGCACAGTTCAAGTAGAGTCTATTAAATCCTCAGGAAGAACAGAATTCTCAAAACCTGCATGTCTGTCCTTGCACGGGGAACGGCAGAAGGTCCCCCAGGTAGCCGAGGAGCACGGGCCCAGCGCGGGTGGCGGCATCTCTGTGGCTCCTTTTTAAGAAGAAATTTAATTTTTAACTTTTATTTAATAAATATAAATTTCCAAAGTACAGCTTTTGGATTACAATGGCCTCCCCCTCATAACTTCCCTCCCACCCACACCCCTCCCATCTCCCGCTCCCTCTCCCATCCCATTCGCATCAAGATTCATTTTCAATTCTCTTTATATACAGAAGATCAATTTAGTATATATATTAAGTAAAGATTTCAACAGATTGCACCCACATAGAAACACAAAGTGAAAAATACTGTTTCAGTACTGGTTATAGCATTAATTCACATTGTACAACACATTAAGGACAGAGAATCTACATGGGGAGTAAGTGCACAGTGACTCCTGTTGTTGATTTAACAATTGACACTCTTGTTTATGGAGTCAGTAATCCCCTTAGGCTCTTGTCATGGATTTCCAAGGCTATGGAAGCCTCTTGAGTTCACCGACTCCAATCTTATTTAGACAAGGTCATAGTCAAAGTGGAAGTTCTCTCCTCCCTTCAGAGAAAGGTACCTCCTTCTTTGATGGCCCGTTCTTTCCACTGGGATCTCACTTGCAGAGATCTTTCATTCAGGTCTTTTTTTTATTTTTAAAAATTGACTCGAGAGGCAGAGATTGAGGAAGAGAGAGCACCCATCTCATCATCTTTGGGCTCACTTTCCAAATGCCTGTGTTGTACCTGAGCGAGTGCAAACAAAGGAGCACCACACATTGACAAAACCTGATGGTCCTTTATTGCCGGCGGTGGAGAGTGGGCTCATGCCCTAAAGAGCTCTCGACCCTGAAGCCCAAAGCAACAGGGTTTATAAAGGCAAAAACCACAAAAATGGGAGGGGAATTCATGGTTGCTAGGATCAGGGGGAATACATGGTTACTGGGGTCAAGCTGACCTAAAACCTATGCGAAACTAGTATCAATTATAATCTTGACAATACCAGTTACAATCTTAATTATAATCCTGACATTAACCCAGGTTTTGGTTTTAATCATATGTAGGACATAGATAAATTACATTTTTATCATTAACCCAGGTGCAGCCTATCCACTTCCAAGCTTGAGCGATCCTGCTAGGGGGTTTCTGTGCTCTGCCAAGTGTGACGTAGTGGACTGCTATTATCCAACTGTTTTAGATCATAGTTTCAGACCAGAGTCTCACGGTGTGGGGGACGCCTTCCCAGAACGGAGTCTCAGGTTCTCCAAAATGGAGTCCCTACTGTCAAGGTGTTACTTCACCTGCAGCAGTTGGGGGTGGCCCAGGGACAGAGGCAGGAAGCAGGGATGCGGTCCATCCGGCTCTCCCACGTAGATGTCAGGAACCCAGTTACTTGAGTCCTCATTGCTGCCTCCCAAGTCTGCATCAGCAGGAAGCTGGAGTCAGGAGCTGGGGCCAGACACTGCATGCAGGCGCTCTGCTACGGGCCTCAGAGATGCTGCCAGCCCAGACGCCTGCTCCCAGCACCTGTTGTCCGTCCTGTTGGTCCTGCTAATGGCGCCTTGATGTCCCCTCGGAGAGCCAGCTAGGTTTGCTAGATAAAACACAGGACCCGAGTTAAATCTGAACTTAAGAAAAGTAGCACAAAATCTCAAATGTTGCATATTTGCTTCCACTAAAGATAATTCATTGTTCATCTGAAATTCAAGTTTGGACACTCTGCTTTAAAAAAAAGATTCATTTATTTGAAAGGCAGATTTACAGAGAGAGAAAAAGAGAGAGAGAGAGCATGCATGAGAGAGATCTTTCATTTGCGGGTTCACTCCCCAAATGGGGGTAATGGCCAGGGCTGGGCCAGGCCCAAGCCAGGAGCCAGGAGCTTCTTCCAGTTCTCCCATGTGAGTGGCAGGGGCTTAGGCCATCTTCTGCTGCTTTCCCAGGCACAGTAGCAGGGAGCTGAATCAGAAATGGAGCAGCCAGGACTCGAACCGGAGGCCACATGGATACTGGTGCTACAGGTGGTGGCTGTAGCTGGTCCCCACTGTGTATTTTTATTTGTGAAGTCTGGCAGTCATGACACTCTAACTCAAACAGTTAAGGAGGGACTGACCCATCCTACCCTGGCACCTGGAGTGGGTGGGTGAGCAGGCATGGCCAATCAGCACATTCAACTCCTCTGCACACAAGAGATTGGTTCAGAAATGGGCGTGTGGGCAAAGGCAGGCCAATGAGCCCAAATCGTGGGACTCTGGTTGGCGCCATTGAGAGCTTCCCTCTGTCTGGGGAGAGAGGGGTCGCTACGCCGGGAGGGGAGCTTCTGCAGTGCCATAGTGAGATCTGCCTGGAGGATGGAGCAAAGCAAGAGGAGGAGGACTGAGAGACGGGGGGGGGGGGGGGGGGAGAGAGAGCAAGCGAGCTGGAAGACACTGACGCCTGAAGACATTGTATGACAGCTGGGACCAGCCTCAATCCAACTGGACCTTCATCCTCAAAGCTGGTGGTCAAGGAAAGAGAAATGTGTGATGGGACTGAAAGCAAAGCCGTCAGCGGCGATGGTCATGGGAAAGACGCAGCGTAACCGGGACGGTGTAAAGTGTGAGATGGCTCAGAGCTGTGCACAATCCAGGGAGGAGGGGTTCTGGCTGGCGGCAGCTCGTCTGGGTGCTGATGGTGCCGACAAGGACAATGAGGGGGCTGATGTAGAGTCAGATGTGCTGGCAAGGGGGAAAAAGTGCCAAGTGCCTCACCAGCTCCTACCCGTCCTGCCTGTTCCCTCACTGTTAACGTCCTAGTGCGAGCCACCAAGATCTGCTGCTTCTCCCACAGCACTGACCTCCTAACCTGCGTCCCTTCCTGTTTCCCCGTATTCCAGACTCACGCTCACACCAAGACGAAGGGTGAGCGTTTCTAAACGTAGGGTAGACTATTTCCTTCCTGCTCAAACCTGTTCAGGGGTTCAGACTAAGATCCCTTGTGCATCTCCAGACCTGTATGGCTGACCGCTTCCTGTACTCACAACCTCACTTTCCTCGCCTCCCTTGCTGGGTCTCACCTGGTTGCCCTTCTTTCTCTCGTGTGTAGCCAACCCTTGGTACAAGCCATGCTGTATGCACGCCATGGTGCTCTGTCCTTTGGGTCTTGGCATCAGGGGCACATCCTCAGAGAGGCCCAGGGAGCTCTCCTGTCTCTCCCTGCCTCCTAACAGCTTGTTCTCAGCTCATTATGGTGAGCGAGTCTCTCCAACTCAACCAGAACTGACCAACTGTTGGTCCTTGGCTTGATGGGGGTGCCAAGGGCAGCCTGGAGGCACCGTGGCGGCTGCCCCCACCCCAGGGAGCAGGGGCTCATCATCTCCAGCACCTGGAGACTGCTTGGAAAGTAGGAGTATTTCTTCTTGAAATACCCTTGAAAAAGGCTGGAAACCCTGCACCATGTATTCAGGGCAAAGGTTATGTTTGGGTGTTTATGCTTAAATATTTCAAAAAATATTTATGTATTTGAAAGGGAGCAGGGGAGAGAGAGAAAGAGAGAAATTCATTTCCCATCTGTTGGTTCACTCCCCAAATGCCTGTAACAGCCCAGGCTGGACTCCTCTGGGTCTCCCATGTGGGTGCCAGGGACCCAAGTGCTTGAGTCGTCATCTGCTACCTCCCAGGTTACGCATCAGCAGGAAGCTGGAATCAGGAGTGACGCCCGGCCAGGGCTGTGGCCAAGTAGGCTACTCCCAGCTGCTCCTCTTCCTATCCAGCTCTCTGCTGTGGCCTGGGAAAGCAGTAGAAGATGCCCAAGTCCCTGGGCCCCTGCACCTGCATGGGAGATCCAGAAGAAGTTCCTGGCTCCTGGCTCCGGATTGGCCCAGCTCCAGCTGTTGTAGCCATTTGTGGAGTGAACCAGTGGATAGAAGACCTTTCTCTCTGTCTCTCCCTCTCTCTCTAACTCTACCTCTCAAAGAAATAGAATATTTTTTTAAAAAAGAGTTTCATTCTTCAGAAGATTCTTAAAAAAAAGAAAAAAAAAGTGAAGCCAGAACTCCAATCCAGGCACTTGGCTGTGGAATGAGGATCTGTTCACCAGCATCTTAACCACAAGGCCCAACACTCCCCTACATGCCTGTATTCCTAACTCAAACTCTAAGGTCAGGCACATACAAAGGTGCTCAAGAAGTAGTTCTTGAAGGACTGAGAGGTTTATGGTGGCAAGGAAGATAACGGAATTGATGAAGGCATTGGTAGGACAAGGATGGTGATGGTGGTAGTGACGGTGATGGTGGTGAGGATGGTAGTGGTGGTGGTGATGGCAGGGGTTGATGGTGGTGGTGGTGATGGTGATGGTGGTGGTGGTGGTGATGATGGTGGAGATGGTGATGGCAGTGGATGGTGATGGTGATGGCAGGGGTTGATGGTTGTGGTGGTGATGGTGACAGTAGTGGGTGGTGGTTGTGATGGTGGTGGTGGTGGTGATGGTGATGGCAGTGGATGGTGGTGGTGATGATGGTGATGGTAGTGGATGATGGTGGTGATGGTTGTGGATGATGATGGTGATGGTGGTGATGGTGATGGTGGTGATGGTAGTGGATGGTGGTGGTGATGTTGACGGTAGTGGATGGCGACCGTGACAATGCACACTTAGGTGATAGATGACTGACTTAGAGAACCTGGTCCACCTCTTTGATTTTAGGCATTTTTATTAAAAACGCGGATCTGTCTTTTCCCTCTGTAGGGAGCCTGGAAAAATCTCTTGAAGGTGGATTTGGAGGCAGGGTCACCGGCGCCGGAGGGCGGGGCTCCCGTGGATCCTCGGCAAACCCTGGGCTACTGAAGCCCGCTGGCCCCGCCTTCTCACTCCAGCAGGTGGTCAAGGCCAGCCTTCTGCCCACGCACCCCAGCCTGCCAGCCGGCGGGGCGCCACTGGTCCCGGCAGCGCGGCGCTCAGAGCCCCGGGAGGGAGGCGCGGGACGGGCGAGGGCAGTTTCCCGAGTACGGGGCTGGAAGAGCGGGGGTCAGAGGCGGCGGCCTGGGGCGGGGGTGGAACCGGAGGGCTGGGAGGAAAGGGGGGACCGACAGAGTGGGGTGCGGCTGCGGGGCTAGGGAGAGTGCGGCAGGAACGGAAGGAGTGGGGGGGCCGGGGAAGAAGTGCGAGGTTTGGGGCGCGAGGGCCTTGGGCTAGGCTTGGTGGGGCTGAGTGGGACTCCATCCGGGGGTGCGTGGGTCGGAGGGCGGAGGTGGGGTCTGCATGTGGAGGTGGCGCCGGGCCCGTGGCGCGGTCTGGGGGTGCAGGTGAGGGTGTAAGGGCGGGGCCGGGGTCGAGCAGGGGAGGGTTTGGGGGTGTCCAGCTCGGAGCTGGGAGGCTGCGGGGTGGAGCTGGGGCTCGCCGCGGCGGGCTGGGGGCGCGGGCAGGTGTAGCCAGTGAGCGCTTTGGCCGCACCGACCGGCGGCTCGGGGTCCTGGGCCCGGCGATGAGGGTGCACCTGGGCGCGCTGGCCGCCGCGGCGGCGCTGAGTGGGGCGCTCAGCTTTGTGCTGCTGGCCGCCGCCATCGGCACCGACTTCTGGTACATCATTGACACGGAGCGGCTGGAGCGCAGCGGGGCGGGCGCGCAGGACGCGCCGGGCGCCGCCAACCACAGCCGGCCCGAGCCTCTGAGCTCGCACTCCGGACTCTGGCGGACCTGCCGGGGTGAGTGCCCCCCGGGGGACGGTGCGGCCGCTAACCCCACCTGCCAGCTGCCCTGACCGCTTGGGACCTGTTGCCGGGCGCGCGATGCTCCGTGAAACCCCACGCCCCAGATGCGGTGTCCAGCGGGGAGGGGGCATGTTGGGCAGGGGCTGGGGCTGTGAGAGCCCTGCTGAGGGACGCCAGGTGGGGTTCGAGTGAGTCGGGAGCTGGCAGTCAGAGCCCCAGGCGACCTCCGTGCCCAGCGCTCCTCCCTCCTGTCCAGTCCAGAGCCCGTGCACGCCGCTGATGAACCCCTTCTGGCAGGAGAACGTGACCGTCAGCGACTCGAGCCGACAGCTTCTCAGTGAGTCCGGGCAGGGTCAGGACCAAGGGAGCCCTGGGCTGGCCCGTCTGCTTAGCAGGGATCCGCGGTGTGGAGGGCCTGGCTGGGGAAAGCGGCGGTGTTAAGTCAGGGCCCAGGCCTCTCTTGCTGCACCTGTAGGGATGTGTGGGTCAGGATTCACTCAACCAGCGTGGACTGATGGCTCTCTGGTTACCAGCTCCGTGCTGCTCTGGAGGCGCCCACCGTCCACTTACTTTGCAGAGAGCAGAGGCAGGGTGGGTGGGTAGCGGGCAGGCACCCAACCCATGTGGGGAGTGGGACGCTGAGGTCTTGCCCCATTCGACTGCATGTCAGCATTATCTGTAGTATCCGTGCCTAGAGCAGTGCTGGGTGGAAGTAGAGATGCACTAAACATGTGTTGGGAAGTTCAAGGCCGGGGATTGGAGGTGAGCGGCAGCCCCGCCCACAATTCCCACGCTGGTTCCTTGGTGCCCAGCACTGGTCTCTGGAGCTCAGTGAGGATGACGGCCAAACGCAAGAATGCAAACTGGCTGAACGGTCCTTCGGGGAAGGGGACATGAAGGCCAGACAGGGAGCTGGTGCATTTCATCTATGCCTTCATTTGATTCCAAGGACAGCCTCTGAGGTTACTGTCTCAATTTTATAGAAAAGATAGATTTTTATTTATTTGAAAGGCAGAGTGACAGAGAGAGGGAGAGACAGAGAGGTAAAGACATCTTCTACCTGTTGGGGCTGTGCCAGGCTGAAGCCAGGAGCCCAGAGCTCCATCCGGGTGTGCAACCTGGGTGGCAGGGCCTCAGGCCTGTGGGCCATCTTCCACGGCCTTCCCAGACACACGAGCAGGGAGCTGGCGCAGAAGGAGAGCAGCTGGGACTCGACCCAGGGCTCTGATTGGGAATCCGGTGCAGCGGGTGGTGGCTTCACCTGCTGTGTCACAGCGCCGGCCCCTGTTGTCTCCATTTTCACCATTCTTGCTTTCCGTGAAGAATCCGAGGCCCAGTGCTGTGGTGGGGGTCTGAGATCAGCTGGGGTCGGCTGTGGGTGGAGCTGCTGGGGTGCGGGGCTGGGGCTCAGACAGAAGGCAGATCCACAGGGCTAGGCAGAGCCCCCTGCCAGCCCATTCTCCTCTGTGCTTTCCTCCCTAGCTATGCTGGCCCTGGGCCAGGCTTCCTCCAAGCACGGGACTTTGCACATGCTGGCCCATCTGGGCAACCTGCCTTGGCCAGTTCCTGTTCATGGTGCAGCTTGTGTGACTCTTGGTGGTGTGTGTGTGTGTGTGTGTGTGTGTAGGGGGGTGTTAAAATCTGACTGTCTCATTAGATTATGAACTCCACGAGGGCAGGGTCCATGTCTGTCATGCTACTGCCGAATTCCCACCATCTAGAAGTCTGACGGGCAGTAGGTCATGAGTCCAGTTTGCTGCCGGAAACCTCCGGAAGGCTGGTGTTTCTGGGAGGTGCTGCACAAAGTGCTTCCCGTTGGCACAGCCTGGGCTTTCTCAGCTGCTAAGTGCCCGCGAGGGCGGTCAGACTGGACACCAGACCTGGAGGCGGCAAAAGCCTTGCCCCGCAGAGCATATCAGTGACAGGTGCCGGAGCGAGGGCCGGAGGCCTGGCTTGGCTGCCCATGGGGTCAGCGGGACGTCACAAGGTCGGGTCTCCGTCTTTCTGGCTGGGCAGGGGCAGCCACTCCTTCATGGTGCCTGGTGCAACTGGCCAGGGTGGGAGTGGGAGGGGCCAGGGAAGCATTGGGGACACATGTGCTAGCCTGAGGGGCTGCCGGGCGTGGGAGGGGGCGCTCAGTGTGGCTTATGGACAGCTGTGCTGCAGACAGGGGCAGGCAGGGACATGCACCTGTGGAATTCAGCTCCCCTGAGCACGAGGGCTTCAGGTGGCCTCTCTGGGGTGTCTGCTAGGGGTCAAGGCTTTATTTTCAACAGAAAAAAATCATATTCAGAGTAATTGCATTTCTTAGTGTCTACCCAGTGAGGTTGAAAAGATTCACTATGCGGGTTTGAAACAGTGAGAAGCGAGACAAGGCCTGGGTGCCCACTGATGGAGGGCCGGCCCGAGATTGGTCTGTGTGCTTCCGCTTTAAAGTCTTAAATAGCAAATAGCTGGGAGAAAGGATGGGCCAGAGCACTATGGGTGGCGCCAGCTGTGATCCCAGCCTGACCTCTGCCTTCTCTGGGGTACATGACAGCATTGTGGGGTGCATCTCCATTCCACGTGCTGTGGAGACCGAGTCCTGCCCACTGTGGCTGGGAGATGCCGTGGATAGTCAAACACATTGTGATTCAGATATTGCTCAAGTGTGGCCAGGCGCACAGTGCAGAATCAGGGAGATACGTGCGCGCACAGAAGAGAGATCAATGTATGGAGAAAGGGCTGGGGGGTGTGCACAGGCCATCCCTGGAGGGGGACAAGGGGGTCTTGCTGTAGCTTTTCTGGGAGGGGCGCTGCCACCTGCTGCTGTCAGCCCCGGCGGCTGGGCTTTTCTTCAGGGACCTCATGGGGTGAGTGTGACTGTCCCCCTCCTAGCTGCAGAGCTGATCTGTGAGTTGTCCCCGCTTCAGGAATACCCGCTCCCAACCGTGAGCCCGGCCAAGGCCTCCTCATCTTGCTTCCAGGTCTCAGTGGAGCCCTGCACCCCTCAGGGGGCCAAGCGCCCCTCGCCTGCAACCCTGCAGCTCCTTTGCCAGCCTCCTCGGTGGTCCTGTTCCAGCTCGGATGCTTCCCGGCTGCCCGGGCTTGGGCAGCTGCCAGGTTCCAGATGTTGTTTGCCCCCGGGGGCTCCCGTGCTGGGAGCTCAGGGTGGTGAGGTCCTCAGTTACGGGGAGCACTTTTCCTGGGAGGGATTAAGGTAGATCTCATGGGCCTGAAGTTAGTTCTCACAGGATCGAGTGGTTAAAGGCTGAGCCTCAATCCTGACCTACTCTCAGGTTCCTGGCTGATGATGTCATCTCTCCCTCCTGCCACGCTGCCGCATGATGTCATTTCCTGTCTGGTGACGTCATCTCTCCCTCCTGCAATGCGGTCACCATGATGCCATTTGCCATCGGGCCCTCACCAGAGGCTGAACCAATGAGGCTGTCCAGTCTGGGACTTTCTGCCTCCAAAACTCTGAGCTAAATGAACCTATTTGCTTCATGACATGACCTGGCTTTAAATATTTTTTTAAAGATTTATTTATTTATTTGAAAGTCAGAGTTACACAGAGAGAGGAGAGGGAGAGAGAGAGAGAGGTCTTCCATCCGCTGGTTCATTCCCCAATTGGCCACAACGGCCAGAGCTGCGCCGATCTGAACCCAGGAGCCAGGAGCTTCCTCCGGATCTCTCACGTGGGTGCAGGGGCCCAAGGACTTGGGCCATCTTCTATTGATTTCCCAAAAAAGGCCACAGCAGAGAGCTGGATTGGAAGTAGAGCAGCCGGGTCTTGAACCAGTGTCCATATGGGATGACAGTGCTTCAGGCCAGGGTGCTAACCCACTGTGCCACAGCGCCGGCCCCTAAATATTTTGTTATGGTAACGACAAACGGATTGACATAGTAACGAACTTTAAGTACCCTGTGCCTCAACTTCCCCATCTGTGAAATGGAAATTAAAAACTCTTAGCTGGTGGAGCCCAAGTTACTTGAGGACGAGGAGAAAGTTTGCCGCCATGAGTGCTCCGCACAGCTCTGCGAGGTCACAGCCCACGGTAGGAGTGGCAGGCTTCTGAGATGATGTCATCAGCTTGGTCGGAGCAGTCGGGATCTGGTTCCAAGTCCAGCCTGTCCCGTGTCCCAAGAGGGCGTCCTGGAGAGGGGACAGTGTCTAAGATGCGGCCTCGTTGTCAAGGACAGATATTCAGAGAAACCAAAAAAGTCAGCTTCCTTACCAGGCCTCAGCAGCCTGCATACCTCTGAGCCTTCCCCGGGCCTCAGCGACACATCGCTGAAAGCAGCAGAAGATGGCCAAGACTTGGGCCCCTGAACCTGCGTGGGAGACCTGGAAGAAGCTCCTGGCTCCTGGCTTCAGATCGGCGCAGCTCTGGCCGTTGTGGCCAATTGGGGAGTGAACCAACGGATGGAAGACCTCTCTCTCTCTCTCTCTCTCTCTCTGCTTCTCCTTCTTTCTCTGTGTAACTCTGACTTTCAAATAAATAAATAAATAAATAAATAAAGACAGATGCGGCGGTGGCATTTCTGCCTGTGGGTGAAGGGTTCCTAGCCCTGTCTCCTGCGCCAGGGCCTGCGAGGTCCCTGGGCAGAGCTCTGCTCTACGTCTCTGCTGCGTCTGGGGGCAGAGCTGTCGCTGCACGCCCAGCCCGGGGCTGCCTGGCCTCCCCACACCGCGGCGGCCTCGTGGCGAGCAGCCGTGTGAATGGAGCAGGTGCAGACACAGCTCCTGGGAGCGCCTCTCTCCTGTGCGGCTTTGGAAGACAGCATCTTTACAGCAGGAATGTCTCTCGTCCTTGGGCACACACTTTGCTCTGACGCAACAGTGGCCGTCAGCATTGTTCTATTATTATTAATGCTCTAGGATCTTCATAGCTAGCATCTATTGAGCTCCTACTGTATGCCATCCAAGACACAGTAGTGCACTGGTGTGATGTCCGGAACAGCGTGGCCTCGCCCTAAGCTCCCCGAGCCGCGAGTGTGACCTTGTCTGGAAGAAGCTGCTCTGCAGGGGTACGGGAGGGTCCCGAGAAGAGGCGTCTTGGATTTACCGGGAGGGCCCTGAACCCTGTGACAGTGTCCCTGCAAGAAGGGGAGAAGCAGGAAGGAAGAGAGAGGAGGCGGCCACCGGAAGCCGGAGGTGGCGCTCGGAGCGGGGCCTGTGCACGCCCAGGGACGTCAGGCGGCGTCCGACAGTGGGGGCTGAGGAGGGGTCCCTGAAGATGTCAGACCATGCAGGACCTGTTGGGCCTCCGCGCGGACTGCGAGAGACTAAGTCCGTGCTGCTGTCAAAGGGCTTACTTACTATCTACTTGAAAGGCAGAGAGAGAGGGAGGGAGGGAGGGAGGGAGACTAGCTTCTTCCACCCACTGGTTCGCTCCTCAAGTGGCCACAACAGCCAAGGTGGTGCGGAAGCCAGGACCGGAGCCCCGCCCGGGCCTCCCACGGGGGGCGCAGGGACCCGCGTACTTGGGCCTTCACCTGCTGCCTCCCAGGTGCGTCAGCGGGAAGCCGGATCGGAAGCAGAGTGAGCAGGACTTGAACCAGGCACTGTGGATGCAGAGTGGTTCGATTTGTGGCTCCACAGCGCCCACCGTCTCGCGCCACCGTTTCGGCGGCTCTGGGAGATGAATGCTCCCCCCGGCAGCGGGAGAGCAAGCCCCCCGCCCCCCGCGCTCTGCCCCGACCCCCACTCCTGGCACCATGCATGTTTCCTCTGCGGCCCTGCCTGCGCCGGGCCACGCCCAGCTTCCAGGCGGGGACACTGAGGCTCAGACGCTGACTCAGGTCCGGCCCGGCACCACTTGCACTGGGCACAGGACCTCTCACACAGGCCCGCCCGAGTGTCCCGGGGCAGCCCTTCCACCCGTCAGCACGACAGCTCGGGCCCCCCAGAACTTCCTTTCTCGCGTCTAAGTTCCAACGAGGCAGGGTCCCATCCCAGGCAGCTCTGCCCCGTAACAAACCTGTCCCTGCCGCGACGCCTGTGTGACGTTTGCCAAGGGCCCCTCGTACGCTACTGATGAGATCCAGAGAGGCCACGCGGCGTGTCCGAGGCCACACAGCCCACAGGCCCCAGACCAGGGCCTGCATGAGGCGGCCTTTGGAACGTGCACGCCCCTCGTCTCTGCAACTCCATCCCCCTGCCCATATCCCAGCCTCCGGAATTGATTGCTTTACCCCATCCACAGCCCGAAGTGGGGCATCTCAGATCCCCCAGGCCCATTCAGAGATGAGGGCAGATGGGGCATCTCCATGCAGAACTGGGAACCAACAGCCACGTCCCAGGACCAAAACCCCAAACAAGAACAAGGTGCATGTGAAAGCACACACACCTATGCGCACACACCCACCCACACACACATACATGCACACACCCCCCCACATGCATACACACATACCCCATATGTACACACATACATATACATACATACACATACATGCACACACCCACATACGCATACATGCACACACCCACATACACACATATACATGCATGCACATGTACCCCGTATGTACACATATACATACACACATATACATGCATGCACATATACCCCATATGTACACACATACATATACATACACATACATGCACACACCCACATACGCATACTTGCACACACCCACATACACACATATACATGCATGCACATGTACCCTGTATGTACACACATACATACACACACATACATGCATGCACATATACCCCATATGTACACACATACATATACATGCACACATACATGCACACACATATCCCCATACATACACACATACACATATACCCCATATGTGCACACATATATGCACATACATACACGCACATATACCCCACATGTACACACATACACATACATGCACACATGCCCCATATGTGCACACATACATGTACACGCATACACATACATGCACACACATACATCCCATATGTACACACATACACACATACCACATATGTACACACATATGCACATAAACGCATACACATACATGCACATATACCCCCATATGTACACACATACACATGCATGCACATATACCCCATGTGTACACACATACATACACACATGCATGCACATATACCCCCATATGTACACACATACATATACACACATGTATGCACATACACACATCCCCATATGTACACACATACACATATACCCCATATGTACTCACATATAGGCACATACATGCACACACATACATGCACGTATACCCCCAGATGTACACACACACACACACCTTCCACACATGTACACACACTTGCAATCACACACATCCACATATACATATATGCAACACATTCACACACCCTCACACATACACAAATGCACAGTATAGAGACACAAACATACACAATACACATGCACACACAGTATACATACACACATCTACTCACATCCACACACACGTATACACACACGTCCACACACAGAACACACACAGTACACGTATGTACACACAAACACACACAGTACACATATGTACACACACATCCACACACACAGTACACATAAGTACACACACATACACAGTACACACAGCCACACACAGTACACATGCCTACACACATATCCACACAGTACACACACACAAAGCCAAACCAAACTTCAGCAGGAGAGCAGCCCTCCAACTCTACCACGGCAGCCTGTTCCTGCTCGTGTGTGACTGCTTGTGTGTGACTGCTCGTGCGTGTGACTGCTCATGCGTGTGACTGCTCGTGTGTGACTGCACATGTGTGTGACTGCTCGTGTGTGACTGCTCATACGTGTGACTGCTCATGTGTGACTGCACATGTGTGTGACTGCTCGTGTGTGTGACTGCTCGCGTGTGACTGCTCGTGTGTGTGACTGCTCGTGTGTGTGACTGCTCGTGTGTGACTGCTCATGTGTGTGACTGCTCGTGTGTGACTGCTCGTGTGTGTGACTGCTCGTGTGTGTGACTGCTCGTGCGTGTGACTGCTCGTGTGTGACTGCTTGTGTGTGTGACTGCTCGTGCGTGTGACTGCTCATGTGTGACTGCTCGTGTGTGTGACTGCTCGCGTGTGTGACTGCTCGTGTGTGTGACTGCTCGCGTGCGTGACTGCTCGCGTGTGTGACTGCTCACGTGTGTGACTGTTCGTGTGTGACTGCTCATGTGTGACTGCTCGTGTGTGACTGCTCGTGTGTGTGACTGCTCGCGTGCGTGACTGCTCGCGTGTGTGACTGCTCGCGTGTGTGACTGCTCGCGTGTGTGACTGCTCGCGTGTGACTGCTCGTGCGTGTGACTGCTCGTGTGTGTGACTGCTCATGCGTGTGAAGCTGGGTGGGGTGCCCGGGGAACGGGGAACGCGCTCGGGCCCTCACTGAGCTCTGGGGGAGAACGACTTCACTCCTGGGCTGCAGTCCGCAGGCAGCACCGCGCAGGTGGACGCCCCGCGGGGCAGGGTTCTCACGGCGGCTGTGGGACTCCCCTGCCCGAGGGGGAGGAGGGAGGAGCAAGGCAGGCCATGGTCTCAGCCCCCCGCAATGGCTGCACGCCGGGCAGCTCAGGCCGGAGCTCTGCCTTGTGTCCTTGACACGCGAGGGAGCGGCACTTGGCGGGGGAGAAGGCGGAACACTGGGTCACAGCGAGGTCAGACTCAGAACCGCTGTCGTCTTCGTCCAAGCACTCAACACCACGCTCAGGGCCGTGGAGGAGCCAGGCTGAGTCGCGAGGCTGCGCGGAGCGTGGCCTGGTGAGGCGCGTGCCACGTCCTCTTCTCTCTCCCCTTCTCGCATACCCACCAGCATCCAACCCCAGTGCTGGCCAAGGCCCCGCCTGTAAGTGCCGTAGGGGACTAAGCTTCAGATTTCCTGACCCTCCGTGGGACGCACAAACCGCACCCACACCGTGGGGGGTGGGGGGCGCTGTGGTTTGTCAGAGCTGCTCCAGGCCGCGGCCCTGTGCTGCTCGGCCGTCGTGACGCAGGCAGGGAGCCCCCGAAAGGTGCACGGAAAACACGCGTGAAAAGCTATGCGTGCATTTCAGGACTTTTTTTTTTTTTTTAAATTTTGCATCAACTACTTTGTTGTAAGGCGACTGGGCGGGGCCTAATTGGGAAAGATCCTCATCAGAGCATTCTGAATTCTGCCAGAACAAAAGCCGGAACCAACATCGAGTTGCTGGTGCAGCCTTGGGTGTAAGGACGGCGACGTCACTGACGCTTGACGGAAGGTTTATGGGGACAGTGCTGCAAAGAAACCAGCAGATTACAAATGGGCGCCTCACTTGAAGAAGGGGTGAGGGGGTGGGGGTTGTGGCTGGGCAGGTCAGGTCACTGCTAGGGAGGCCTCCATGCCATATCTGGGGGCCTGGTTTGAGTTCTGATACCGCTTTTTTTTTTTTTTTCCCTAAAGATTTACTTACTTATTTGAAAGTCAGAGTTACAGAGAGAGGGAGAGATTCAGAGAGAGGTCTTCCCTCCGCTGGTTCACTCCCCAAATAGCAGCAATGGTCGGGCTAGGCTGCCGAAGCCAAGATCCCCGAGTTTTTCTGGGGCTCCCATGTGGATACAGGGGCCCAAGTACTTAGGCCATCTTCTGCCGCTTTCCCAGGCCATCAGCAGGGTGCTGGATCGGAAATGGAGCAGCTGGGACTTGAACCAGTGCTCATATGGTATGCCAGCACTGTAGACGGCAGCTTAACTCACTAGCCCACAGCGCTGGCCCCACAGTGCCACTTCTGATTTCAGCCTTCTGTTAATGCATACCCCGGGAGGCAGTGGCAGATGGCCCAAGTGCTTGGGCCCCTGCACTAACGTGGGAGACCCAGAAGGAGTCCCTGGCTCCTGGCTGTGGCCCGGCTGCCGCGGGCATTTGGGGAATCAATCAGCAGCTGGAGAAATCTCCCTCTGTCTCCCACTCTGCCTCCCATGCCCTCTTATCTCTAAGCCCCGCATTTGGTCCGGAGCCCTGCTCCCGCCTCTCATCCAAAAAGCTGGCAGGCAGCGCCCCCTGGTGGCCACAGCGTATTCTTTCAAGAGATGTGGGCTGCTGTCCAGACATCAGCAAACGCAGCCCCCAAACCACCACACTGAGCACCCGGCGGGGTTCCTCCGATTCCTTCAGCTCCCCTGGCCGTGGAGACAGAGCCAGGCACAGTCACCCTGTTGTCAATGGTTATCAGTTAGGGGCGTGATCTGCTGACTGGCGCTCTCTCGTGAGAGCCCAGGCTGTCCTGACCGGCTGCAGGCAGCCAGTGTGCAGCCCAGAGGTGGATTTCATTCTCTTAACATTGGCCACGTGTCCACTATGGCTGTGGGCTGGCATGCTGCTGCCCACGACGAAGATCCAGTCGCCAGCCTCGTGTGGCCACAACAGGCAGAGCTGAGCCAGACTTAAGCCAGGAGCCAGGAGCTTCTTCTGGGTCTCCCATGTGGATGCAGGGGCCCAAGAACTTGGGCCATCTTCTGCTGCTTTCTCAGGTGCAGTAGCTGGGAGCTGGATCAGAAGTGGAGCAGCGCCCATATGGGATGCTGGCGTCACAGGTGGCGGCTTTACCCACTGCGCCACAGTGCTGGCCCCACACTAAAGATCCTACGGCTCCGAGTTTGTTCCAAACACTGGGGACACTGGGGATGCCCTGGGGCGGTGAGGGGTGGGGGCAGGGCAGGGCAGGGCGTGGGTGACCTGGTTCCTTTGCTGGCCTCCCTGCCCTGACCTCCTACCTACCAGTGTTGCCCGCTCCCACAGGGAAGCCGAGTACAACATCCTTGGGATGTTG
The DNA here is from genome assembly GCF_964237555.1 of Oryctolagus cuniculus. Lineage (NCBI taxonomy): Eukaryota > Metazoa > Chordata > Mammalia > Lagomorpha > Leporidae > Oryctolagus > Oryctolagus cuniculus. The sequence goes on from NC_091450.1 coordinate 27,580,957, forward strand.
TGTGGCCTGGTCCCAGATGGCCACCAGGGGGCATGGTGGGGGAGGCTGGCCCCAAGGGGAGCCGGGATGTGGGGTGGGGCAGGGGGTGCTGCCCCGTCCCGAGAGCTCCCTGGATCTGCCTCACGAGCTGGGAGTCTTCACGGGACCTCTATCCTCGTTCCCTCTCGTGCGTCTATGAGGACTCCACGCCACATCCGTGGTGTCAGCCGTGCCTCCTGGGCTTCGCGGCGATGATGTTTCTGGAGCACGGAGCCTTTATGGGGTGAAGAGCCCTCCTCGCCACTGCAGCGGGAACAGCAGGGCCCGCTGGCTCCCCGCAGCGTGTGGGCGCTCCGTGTGTTTGCCCGTCGAATGCACGGGGCCGCTCACCTCAGCTGCGCTTCTCTCCGTCTCCCAGCCATGCACGGGACCTTCGTGATCCTGCTGCCACTCAGCCTCATCCTGATGGTCTTCGGGGGCATGACGGGCTCCCTGGGCTTCCTCCTCCGAGCTGGCCTCCTGCTCCTGCTCACCGGGACTCTCTTTCTCTTTGGAGGTAGGTCCCGAGCCTGCCAGGGGCTGGGCAGTGGCCGCTGAGTGATCCTGTATGGGGGGGGGTCCCCATGGTCTCCTGGGCTCAGTTTGCCTGTCTGCGGTATCGCTGTTGAGACCAGCGGCTTCCGGCCCAGGGTCCCTGGGGCAGGGGGTGCCTTCCAGGAGCTGTGGAGCCGTCCGCCCCCCTCTGCCCCAGCCACGAAAGCTTCCAGGGTTAGGGCTACTGCCACTCCCTGCCACTCCCTGTCACTTCCGACAGACGTGACTTCAGCCCATTAGCACGCAGGCACTGCACGGGCCTCACCCAGCCGTGGGGTCTCAACTAGATGAGTGGAACCCACGGGCAGAGCCAAACGGTGGTCACCAGAGGCTGGGGGCGGGGTGGGAGCCCTTGGGCAAAGGTCACAGATGTCAGTTACAGGGGAGGGGAGGGGGGAGGAGGAGGGAAGCGAGGAGGAGAGAGTAGGAATGGGGAGGGGAGGAGGAGGATGAAGAGGATGGGGAGGGGGAGAGGGGAGGCGGAGGAAGAGGAGGGGGAGGACCAGAGGTGTGGAGGAGAGGAGGGGGAGGAGGAGGAAGAGGAGGGGGAGGACCAGAGGTGTGGAGGAGAGGAGGGGGAGGAGGAGGAAGAGGAGGGGGAGGACCAGAGGTGTGGAGGAGAGGAGGGGGAGGAGGAGGAAGTGGAGGCGAGGAGCAGAGGTGTGGAGGAAGAGGAGGGGAGGACCAGAGGTGTGGAGGAAGAGGAGGGGAGGAGGAGGAAGAGGAGGGGAGGACCGGAGGTGTGGAGGAGAGGAGGGGAGGAGCAGAGGTGAGGAGGAAGAGGAGGGGAGGAGCAGAGGTGTGGAGGAGGAAGAGGAGGGGGAGAGGGGAGGAGGAGGAAGAGGAGGAGGGGAGGAGGTGGAAGAGGAGGGGGAGAGGGGAGGAGGAGGAAGAGGAGGGGAGGACCGGAGGTGTGGAGGAAGAGGAGGGGAGGACCGGAGGTGTGGAGGAAGAGGAGGGGGAGAGGGGAGGAGGAGGAAGAGGAGGGGGAGAGGGGAGGAGGAGGAAGAGGAGGGGGAGAGGGGAGGAGGAGGAAGAGGAGGGGGAGAGGGGAGGAGGAGGAAGAGGAGGGGGAGAGGGGAGGAGGAGGAAGAGGAGGGGAGGACCGGAGGTGTGGAGGAAGAGGAGGGGGAGAGGGGAGGAGGAGGAAGAGGAGGGAAGGAGCAGAGGTGTGGAGGAGAGGAGGGGAGGACCGGAGGTGTGGAGGAAGAGGAGGGGGAGAGGGGAGGAGGAGGAAGAGGAGGGGAGGAGGAGGAAGAGGAGGGGGAGAGGGGAGGAGGAGGAAGAGGAGGGGAGGACCGGAGGTGTGGAGGAAGAGGAGGGCCCGCTTCCACGCGCCTGCCCCCCTGCAGCCGCCGTGACGCTCGCCGGCATCAGCGTGTACATCGCGTACTCGGCGGCCGCCTTCCGGGAGGCGCTGTGTCTCCTGGAGGAGAAGGCACTGCTGCAGCAGGTGGACATCCGCTTCGGCTGGTCCCTGGCCCTGGGCTGGGTCAGCTTCATCGCCGAGCTGCTCACCGGGGCCGCCTTCCTGGCCGCGGCCCGCGTGCTCAGCCTGAGGCAGAGGCAGGACCAGGCCGTGTGAGCCTGGGCGCCCACCGTGGCTGCCGTGGGCGAGGCTGGGCCCGGGGTAGGGGGCTGGGCCGTGGTCTCCGCGCCACCCCGTGCAGTGCCTGCCGCACCCCTGTGCGTCCATGTGGCCTGGACCAGGGCCCGAAGGATGCAGCAGCAAGCGGTCAGCCACACCGGGGACTGTGTCCAGTGGCAGCTCTGGCTTAGCCCCCTCACCCCTGCCCTGGGCTCAGCTTCACTTCGCTCTAAAGAACTCATTGAGGATGCTCAGAGAGGCTGGCCAAGTCGGGCGCAGGTGCACGGTGCGCCCTGCACGCTCCTGGCTCCCTCTAGTGAGCCCCACCAGGAGGCCAGCGGAGACCCCGGCCTCCCAGCCCCACGAGGGGAGAATTCCCTGCTGAGCTCAGCCAGGGCCCTGGACCTCAGAGGGAAAAGGAAAGCCTCTCAGGTGGTCAGGATCACAGCGGACGCCTGCACGGGAGGGCGACAATGAGGGGCCCCTCCCAGCAGTCGCCAGAAACACCGGCCCCAAGCGGACGCGGGCTCAGGTCACTCTCAGCACCCCCGTGGGGGACCGACTGCCATTCTCGGATGCAGAATCCCAGACCATGGAGGCTCAAGTGTGTGGGGAAAGCGCACGGAAGCGGGCGCCCCGGGCCCCCGGGCCAGCGGGTCACAAGGCGGCTGCTCCTGGCATCACCTGCAGGGTTAAGAACAGTGCCCACGACCCCGCCCGAGCCAGCGACCCTGAGGTCTCTGGGGCAGGCGTGTGCCTGCACCAGTAGAAGGCACACAGGGCAGAGCCGGCTCCAGCCCCAGCAGGTGCTCGTGGGGGACTTCACGGCCACACGCCCCAGGTCCTGAACTGTGCAGAGCGGGCGCCGCGCAGAGCCGGGCAAGGGGACAACCAGGGCTTGGCGAGCTGTCACGGGACCAGGTCACAGCAGAACCATCTGCATCTCGCGCCTCCGAGCCGGGTCTCCTCTCTGGGTTGGCTGCGGATTCCAGCTCCCTGGGAAGGCACGCCCTGGAGGGGACTTGGGTCCCTGCCACCCGTGCGGGAAACCCAGATGGAGTGCCAGGCCCAGCCTCAGCTCTCGGGAGCTTTCTGTGTCTCTAGCTCTCTGCTCGTCAAATAAACAAAAGGAAAACGCAGCTGTGGTTCGGCCGTCGTGGTGGGCCCGAGGCCCTGCACCTGCAGCCAGCTCCCTGTCCCCGTGTGAGCTGTGCTGGCGCTGTTAGCGGCTTAGAGAAAGGACCGCACACCCTTGGCTGAGGGGCAGGGGAGGGCATAGTCGCAGGGGTCTGGGTGGGCTGGTGTCCACCGGGCTAAGCCAACTGTGGGTGGGGCGGGGCCTAGCACTGCCGCTGTGGGGGGAGATCTGTGAGACCACGCCTCTTCCTCCCCCCACTCCCCAGGGAAGCCCGTCCCACTCAGCGTCCGGTGCGCGTGGGGTCTCCAGGCGAGTCTTGGGGCCTGCTGAGCCCCAGGCGGACAGCTGCCCCTGGGGCCACTGGACTCTCTGGTCAGCCCCCCGCGCTACTGCTGCCGACCTGGGGCATCTGCCGAGAGACAGGGCAGGTGTGGCACCTGCTGCCCGCCGCAGCGAGCCGGCAGCCTGTACAGGGCCTGATGCCCAGGCTGAGCCCTGGGCCTGATGGCTGAGGGTGGGCTCAGGGTTCCCGTCTTTCTTAGGAACTCTGTAGGTGGTCGCTGGGGGCAGGTGCAGCCCCCCCGGGGAGCGCCTGCTTCTGGGACCCTGAGTCAGCACACCTGGGGGCGCCTTCGGCGACGGCCCCAGCCCCAGCCCCTGCTCCCTGAACCCCACGCGATCCCGGAGTGAGAACCCTGGAGCCGGCGCGGACCGAGGAGAGCGCAGGGCAGGTCGCAGGCACGGAGCGCTCGCCTGAACCCGCCCGACTCCCAGGCGCCTCTCTCACCGCGCGGGGTCGGCGGCGTCGCTCGTGGCGTGCGATGCGGAGAGGCGGCAGCGGCGCGGGGCGCCCGCCATGCCCCGCGGGGCGCAGGTGCGCGGTTCCCACGCGGGGACAGCGGAACTTCGCACCGCGACGGCAGCCGCGCCGCTGAAAGGGCGGTCTTTGCTGCCACCTGCTGGCCACGCGGCGGAACTGCGGCAGGGCCGCGCTCGACTCCGAAATCCGTGGATGACCTGGGGCTCAGCGCCCAGCGCAGGGCTAAGCCGCACCGGGCAGGGGTGCGTTCGAGCTGCGGGCAACCAGCGGGTGCAGGCCCAGCTTCCCCTCTCCTGCCCAGGGCAGATCCCCAGCACTCACCTGGCCCCACCGGCCACAGAGCCCAGGGGGAGGACCTGCCCGGAGGACAAACATGAGTAACAAAGCAGAGTGTGGGTGTCTTTAAGGAAGAATTAATTAATTAATTAATTCATTCAGCCATTGCTTCCCGGGCTCCTGCTGGGTGCCAAGAACTCTTCTAGGGCCCGGGGACACTGAGAAGGTCCCTGCCCCGACCAGAGTACCTGGAAACAGGTGATCGGCACCCGAGCCAGCGACACATGCGGGAGATTCAGGCCGCGGGCAGGGTGACGAGAGGGAGAGAGAGAGAGAGAGAGAGAGAGAGAGAGAGAGAGAGAGAGAGAGAATGGCTGCGAGGGGCGTCTGGGAGGGCCTCTCAGAGGAGGTGACCTTGTGCTAAGGCTCGAGTGAGGACCTGCAGGGAGGGAGGCAGCGTGGCTCAGGCCAAGGCCCCGCGGCAGGAAGAAGCTCGTGTGTTTGGGAGAGTTGACGTCTGTCCAGCATCCGTCCATCGTCCATCACTCACTCATCGGCTTGTTCACTCTTTCATCCCATCCCTTCATTCATGCTTCTCTTGCTTTGCTGCCGACCACGCATTTGTCCACTCAGCCACTCACTCACCCGTTCACCCAGTCAGCGCCGAGTATTCAGTGCCGGGATTGAAAATGACGGACAGCCACAGAAACCGCCCTCACGGAGCTGACATCCCCGTGTGTGAGTGTGCTTGTGTGTCCACATGTGTGCATGTGGGTATGCATGTGTGTGCCCACGTGTGTGAAAGTGCATGTGTGTGCTTGTGTCCACTGAGCATGCGTGTGAGGGGGCATGGGTGTGCCCGTGTGTGTTCATGTGAGTGTGCAGTGAGTATGCATGTGTGTGTCCACGTGTGTGAAAGTTCACGTGTGTGTTCATGTGAGTGTGCATATGTGTCCACGTGTGTGAAAGTGCATGTGTGTCATGTGTCCACTGAGCATGCATGTGAGTGTGCATGCGTGTGCCCACGTGTGTGAATGTGCACCTGTGTGTGTTCATGTGAGTGTGCACTGAGTACGAATGTGTGTACATGTGTGTGTCCAAGTGTGTGAATCTGCACGTCTGTCTTCATGTGTTCACTGAGTACGCATGAGTATGCATGTGAGTGTGCATGTGTGCATGTGTGTGTCCATGTGTGTGAAAGTTCACGCGTGTGTTCATGTGAGTGTGCATGTGTCCACGTGTGTGAAAGTGCATTGTGTGCATGTGTCCACTGAACATGTATGTGAGTGTGCAAGTGTGTCCACGTGTGTGAATGTGCACGTGTGTTCACGTGAGTGTGCCCTGAGCGTGCATGTGAGTGTGCATGTGTGCCCACGTGTGTGAATGTGCACCTGTGTGTGTGTTCACGTGAGAGTGCACCGAGTCCCCCCGAGGCCTGCGGGGGCGTGTCCCCTGTCGTTGCTGCACTCTGTGCCCTCCCGGGGACGCCGGGGCCCATGTGCCTGTCACAGCGCTGCAGAGCTGCCACAGTGAGTCCCGAGGCCACCACCTGCAGGGAGGGGCACCGTGGCCACGCCCCCAATGGGCGGGTCCGCAGCAGCTCAGCAAGGTCACCTCCCGGAAGGGCAGAACCAGATTGACACCTGGTCTCCTCCTGCCACACCCAGCCGCCTGCCTCTGCCTCCGCATCAGCCACCGTGCGCCTCAGCCTTTGTCCTGGCGGGCAGGGAGGCCTGGCTCTGGCCCACGTGTGGCTCTTCCGTGGGCCACAGCCCCGATGCGTCCACAGCGTCGCAAGGATAGTGCACGGCCCCTTCTCCCTGTGGGGACAAGTGGAATCTGCAAGAACGCTGGTGTTCGTTCCACATTAATTTCTTTTTTTAAAAAAATTTATTTGAAAGAGTTACAGAGAGAAGTAGAGACAGAGAGAGATTTTCCATCCGCTGGTTCACTCCCCGGATGGCTGCAACGGCCGGAGCTGTGCCAATCCCAAGCCAGGAGCCAGGAGCTTCTTCAGGGTCTTCCACATGCGTGCAGGGGCCTAAGGACTTGGGCCATCCTCTACTGCTTTCCCAGGCCACAGCAGAGAGCTGGATCGGAAGAGGAGCAGCCGGGACTAGAACCAGTGCCCATATGGGATGCCGGCGCTGCAGGCCAGGGCTTTAACCCGCTGCGCCTCAACGCCGGCCCCTCCACATTAATTTCTATTTCCCCAGTTCAAATGCTTAATGGAATGGAGGGCTCAGAGCCCCAGAAGCGGAGCAACCCCGCCGCCTCCTACCTCGGTGCCTTTGTGGGATTTGCTCTTCCTGCACCTGCTGCAATGCCGGGCCTTGCCTGGAGGCACTAGCCTTGCAGAGCTCACAGGATGGGCTGATGACTCACCTGTAGCCCTCGGCGACAGCCACTGGGCTTTCTCCAGCAGGGCCTTTGGCTGGGAAGGTGTCACACCTGGGTGGGGCTGTTCCTGCATCACGTGGGGGGGGGCATTCAGCACAGGGGGAAGTGGAAGGTTGCTGTAGAGGGAGGGGTTCCCGGAAGCAGCCAGGGCAGCTGCTTAGCGATGGTTTGCAATACCAGGAGCCCAGAATGTGGTAGAGTGTGGGCACACGGTTTTCTCCAGGGAAAACAGTTTGTGTGCCAAGGTCGATGTTGGTGTCAAGGACACACACACACACACACACACAAGAACGTTTTCCGTAAGCATCTTCCTCTTGGCCTGTGACTGCCCGGTGTGATGGAGAGAACTGTGCATAAAGGACTGGAGACCAAGGTCCCAGCTCAGGCTTGACCTCCGAACCCAGAGAATGACCTTGAGCTCAAGCCATACACATCCACTCCCTCTTGCACCAAATCCAGGCCTCTGGGCTGGGGCTGGAGGGGGAAGAACGAGGCAGAGTTATGTGAGGGCGGGGCCGGATCCTGGCGTTACTGAAAAATGCCGACGTTCTATTCATCACAGTTTTTGGCATGAACCTGGGTGCTTCATGGAGTCCTGTGTTGCCATGTGATTGATGTCGGTGAGTGAGTTTGAGGACGCTCCCTGAAGTCTGACATCAGGGCAGGTGCCTCCGGCCTCACCCCGGGCTGCCTGTTGGAGTCACCATTTTCCTTGGAGTATTTGGGATAAAAATGCCCTTCCTGGGATGGCCCAAGTGCTTGGGCCCTGCACCCGCACGGGAGACCAGGAGGAAGCGCCTGGCTCCTGGCTTCGGATAGGCATAGTTCCGGCCGTAGCGGCCACTTGGGGGGTGAACCAATGGAAGGAAGACCTTTCTGTCTTTCTCTCTCTCACTGTCTAACTCTATCTGTCAAATAAATAAAAAAATTAAAAATATGCCCTTTCTGTTCCTACAACATCTTGGGGGGGGCACTTATGAGGTCTATTTTGAGGCTCTCAGTGCCTAGAAAAACACCCAGGGCAAGGGATGTTGGTCACCCATTCTCGGATGAAGAAACTGAGGCATGGAGAAAGGAAGTTGCTTGCTTGGGCTCAGAAACCAAGCTACTAAACTTCGGGGCCACGTCTCAGTTCGTGGGGGTCTTTCTGCTCTGTGCCTTGGGCAGCTTGACCGGCACAGCACACCACAAAACTCTAGGGTCAGCACTGTGGCATAGTGTGTAAAGCCACCACCGGCAGGGCTGGCATCCCATAAGGGTGCCGGTTTGAGACCTGGCTGTTCCACTTCCGATCCAGCTCTCTGCTATGGTCTGGGAAAGCAGTAGAAGGCGGCCCAGTTTCTTGGGCCCCTGCACCACGTGGGAGATTTGGAAGAAGCTCCTGGCTCCTGGCTTCGGATTGGCCCAGCTCTGGCTGTTGCAGCCATCTGTCTCTGCCTCTCTGTAAGTCTGCCTTTCAAATAAATAAATACATCTTCAAAAAAGGAAGAAAAAGAAAACTCCAAGAGTACATGCTATTTTTTTCAAACTCTCTTCCAATTTTATTGACAAAAATCTAAAAAGCAGTGATCCAAAATACACAAACATAGGTCAAATTCCTAAAAAAATTAATTTGCATAGAAGACTGACTTCCTCACCTTAGCTGAGCATTCTTCTGCTTTGGAAAACTGAAATTTAACAAAATCATTTTTTAAGTTTATGCAAGGTTTCAGGAAAAAAGAATATCCAACAATGATATGTGGAACAGTTCACTCAAATAGTTGCTACTCTCAAAGCAGTGAGTGGTTAATAATAGATTATTTTCGATATTATCTATTTTTAAAATATTTATTTTATTTATTTGAAAGGCATTGTGGCAGAGAGGAAGAGAGAGAGGAAGAGAGAGAGGGAGAGAGAGGGAGAGAGAGGAAGAGAGAGGGAGAGAGAGGGAGAGAGGGAGAGAGCTATCTTCCACCTGCTGGTTCACTCCCCAGATGGCCACAACAGTGAGGGCTGGGCCAGGCTGAAGCCAGGAGCCTGGAGCTCCCTCTGAGCCTCCTGTGTGGGTGGCAGGACCCCAGTGCTCCGGTCATCTTCTGTGCATTAGCAGGGAGCTGCACTGGAAGCGGAGCAGCCGGGACTCAAACTGCTGCTCATATGGGATCCCAGAGTCGGCTTCACCGGCTGCACCACCATGCCAGCCCCTCGGTATCTTCTCTGCACTATGTCTTACGGGGGAAGCCCGGGTGGGTAAACTGTTTAGGGACAATAAATAGCTAAGTCCATTATGCATATATCTTTTTAATATAATAGTCACATGATCAATTATTTGGTCTGATGATAATATTAGTATTATCTTCACGATGACAATCTATGTTCATTGTCGGAAATTTGAAAAATGCACATAATCAAGAGAAAGCATAAAAATCTTTCGCTTGGGACGACACCTGCTTGGGGACGACATGTGCTAATATTTCGGTGCGTTTTTTTTCTGGTCTGTATAGCTACTTCGCTGTCCTGCTGTCACACAGCAGGGGCAGCTAACGAGATGTCTGCTCTCCCTTACTCTCCCCACATCCACAGGGCATGCGAATGCCTTCAGGCTTCACGTAAGATCTGCTTTTACACACCAGGCCCTCACTAGCCCACGTCACCTTGGTGCACATCAGCAAACGGCGCCCCCTCCAGGCAGGGGCGCACGGCTTAGCAGGTGCAGCAAAGCAGCCTCATGTGGAGCGTGCTGTCTGTGAACAGGTGCAGTTCCGACTTTACCACCCACCTGCCCTGGCCCTGGCAGGGGCACCCTTGTGCCGGGCCCCGCCGGCATAACCATAGCGGGCTACCCTCTGCACAACATAATTGCTGGATAACATAGATGTATCTGGATTTTTTTTTCATAGAAACAGGCATTCATTAATCAAAGATTCACACAAAACTCATGCAAGTTGTACAGTTATAGCTGGGAATAGCGGGGCAGAGAGCTTGTTTGGCCGTGGGGCTGAACCCGGGGCCTGCAGTGCCCTGCAGTGCAGTTCTTGAAATCTCCTCTCCAAATGAGGCTCTCATTCACCCAGCCAAGTGTGGCACGGAGGAAACACTCCAAGTCTGTAAAACAGAACTGAAATGCACAGTGTTTTTAAAAAGAGTTATTTATTTATTTGAAAGTCAGAGTTACACAGAGAGAGAAGGAGAGGCAGAGAGGGAAGGAGGGAGGGAGGGAGGGAGGGAGAGAGAGAGAGAGAGGTCTTCCATCTGTTGATTCACTCCCCAATTGGCCACAATGGCCAGAGCTGCGCCGATCCGCAGCCAGGAGCCAGGAGCCAGGAGCTTCTTCCAGGTCTCCCATGCGGGTGCAGGGGCCCAAACACTTGGGCCATCTTCTACTGCTTTCTCAGGCCATAGCAGAAAGCTGGATCGGAAGTGGAGCAGCCAGGAACAAACCAGCACCCATATGGGATGCCGGCACTGCAGGCAATGCCACAGCACCCCCCCCCCCTTTAAAAAGTTTTATTTATTTATTTGAAAGCCAGGGCTCCAGAAAGGGGGGTGGAGAGCGAGATCTTCATCTGTGGGTTCACTGCCCAAATGACCCCAATGACTGGGGCTGGACCAGGCCAAAGCCAGGGTCTCCCATGTGAGTGGCAGAGGCCAAAGCACCTGGGCTGTCTTCCACTGCTTTCCCAGATGCATTAGCAGGGAGCTGGATGGGGAGTGGAGCAGCCGGGACTGGAACTGGTACTCAAATGGGATGCTGGCGTCACAGGCGGAGGCTTAGCCCTCTGCACCCCAACCTGACCCCACAGCTTCCTAATTTCATACCTGGAATAAACCCAAGGGGCTCATCTACAGTCAACAGAAATGATGACAAAAAATGTGCCCAAGGGGGAGAAAGCAGCCGGCCAGCGACCGATCGTGTTGACTCGGGGACACAGCAAGGGCTCGCCGAAGAGGTGGAGGAGGAAGACACTGAGTCCAGCGTGTTAGTGTTATTTGCAGAGGGCGGTCCTGTCTGTGAAGCCCCTCCCATCAGATGCCGGCAGAGCCCCTGTAACGGTGAGAGCACTTTTATTGCGAGCGGAGGGAAGGAGACTCGGGTCCGCGGCCAGGCAGCCCCTTGGACACCCGAGGGCTTCTTCGCTCTCCTGAAGGGGGCTTTTGGCCACTGACCCTTGAGGGCCGATTGCCTGCTACAGCGTGCAGGACCCCAGGGATGAAACGATGCCGATGACGGCGCGGGTCTTGCTTCTCGGTTGGGAAGCAGGGTCCCTGGGGTGATGGCCTGGGGCCAGCTTGGCATTTCTAAGACCAGAGGAAGGGAATGCAAGAGGCCCGCATCCCTGCACCCTCCTGGCTGGTTCCTCCCGGCCTCTCTCAGCCACGCAGCGGACCAGCCACAGAGGGAGCGATGAGAAACCGCGAGAAAAACCTGGCAGGCAGCAAGGACCTCGGCGGCCGGATTAACAAGTGACCAGTGCCGGAGCCTTCAAAGGACCCGGATGCAAGAAGGCGAGCAGTCACGGGGAGTTTCAATATGGACAGCTTACGTGGTGAGAGGCCCACGGTGAGGGATCAAAGGCGGCTTCAGCGTCCCAGCTCAGCTGGGCCCAGCAGTGTTTAAGCCTGGGAACCGGCAGCCCGGAGGGCGCCGTGCTGACGCAGCAAGATTTCGGCCTTGAGGCTGGAGACAGAGCTCAGGGGCAGGCAGGCCGTGGGTCTCGGCCCTCGCCTGCTCACCCCCTTTATTTATTTATTTATTGACAGGCAGAGTTAGAGAGAGAGAGAGAGAGAGAAAGGTCTTCCTTTTTCCATTGGTTCACCCCCGAAATGGCCACTATGGCCTGAGCGCTGGGCGGATCCGATGCCAGGAGCCTGGTGCTTCCTCCTGATCTCCCATGCGGGTGCAGGGCCCAAGCACTTGGGCCATCCTCCACTGCCTTCCCGGGCCACAGCAGAGAGCTGGACTGGAAGAGGAGCAACCAGGACAGAATCTGGCGCCCCAACCGGGATTAGATCCAGGGTGCCAGCGTGCAGGTGGAGGATGAGCCAAGTGAGCTGCAGTGCCATCCAACTTACCCCCTCTTTATTTTTCAGCGATCGTGGGCTCACAGGAAGTGGCAAGTGGCTCGTAAAGTCCTTGGAACCCTTTGCCAGTGTTCCCTGGTGGTCACAGCCTCTCTAGTCCTTGCAGTATAATAGCAAAGCCGAGACGCTGACTTCACGGTGGTGTTAATGAGACTCCAGGTTTTCATTTATGTATTTATTTGAAAGGCAGAGAGAGAGAGAGAGAGAGAGAGAGAGAGAGAGACGCTTCCATGGTTGTAACGGCCAAGCCAGGCTGAAGGAGACAGGAACTTTTTCTGAGTCTCCCACATGGACAGCCGGGGCCTAAGTGCTTGGGCCATCTTCTGCTGCTTTCCCGGGAGCATTAGCAGGGAGTTGGATCAGAAGTGGAGCAGCTGGGACACGACCTGGCGTGCATATGGGATGCTGCCATCCCAGGCGGTGGCTTTACCTGCTATGCCGCAGCGCTGGCCCTAGACTCCAGGTCTTATCTCAACATGTGTGTGTGGCCACGCTGCCAACTGTCTGCTGTGTACAGGGTCATGTAGTCAACACCACAGTGAAAACATTGCAGCTGGGGCTGGTGCTGTGGCATAGCTGGTTAAGCCGCCAGCTGCGACGCCGGCATCCTATATGGGTGCCAGTTTGAGTCCCAGCTGCTCCACTTCTGATCCAGGTCCCAGCTAATGCACCTGGGAAAGCAGTGGAAGATGGTCCAAATTCTTGGGCCCCTGAACCCATATAGGAGATCTGGATGAAGCTCCTGGCTTCAGCCTGGCCCAGCCCTGGCCATTGTGGCCATTTGGGGAATAAACCAGCAGATGGAAGATCTCTCTCTCTCTCTCTCTCTCTCTCTCTCTCTGTCTCACTCTGCCTTTCAAATAAAGTAAATAAGTCTTTAAGAAAAAGACAAGAACATTGATTGCATCTAGGAGCTCCCTCAAGCTGCCCCTTTGTAGCCTGGCTTGAGCCCTGTGTCGCTCAGCTGTTCCCCATCTCTGGAGTCCTGTCATTTGGCGGATGTCTTAGAAAGGGAGAGCTGTGACGCAGCCAGGCGCCTCTGAGACGCCTCCGTGCCGCCGTGCGTCACTGGAGCTGATGCCTCCCCACTGCCGAGTAGCGTTCCATGGGGTGCAGCATTTGGTGCAGTGTGCTTATCCAGTCACTCATCCGGGACACGGGAGTGGCCAGCAGCTTCTGCACAAAGTGAGCATTGCTTTCACTGAGTGACCCCTGGGCTTGGGAGGGGCCAGTCTAGGGAGTGCCCCTGAGCTGTGAACTACTAACCTTAACTTCAGGGTGTGGTTTCAGGGCTCCCAAACTCTCGGCTGCTCTCTGCCATCAAAGTCTTTGTCTGCCATGCTTCGGCACAAAAGGCGATGTGTCCTGTCTATCTTCAGCATGTGGGAACCCAAGGATACTGGGATTCCTGCCACTGTTACAATTTCTTTGTTTGCCTTGGTCATCAGGAAGTTGAGTTTGGGGCCAGCTGTTTGTGAATTCTCTGGTGTTGCCTTCGCTGTGATGTCCATCTAATTCAGCCTTGCCTTTGTCATCTTTTTGTTTGGTTTTGACCTCGAATGTTACTTTAACCCCGTGGAGAATTTTACCCGAATTCCAGAGCATTTTTCTCTTTGGAGAGAAAAAGCCTCCAGCGCTGGGGGCCACAGCATGTTTTCCAGGAGACATGTCATGGGCCCTTAGAACGCGGGCAGTGTGAGCCAGCAGGAAGGGGGGGGGCGCTTGGTATCCTTTGCCGGACGTTGAATTCCCTGAGTCCAGAACCCTAAATTGTGCATCTCTGCACGTCCACAAGCAAGCACAAAGCGAGCTGTGGAATAGCCGTGCCCAGAGGGTCCGGCTCACCCTTCTCCCGCTGTGGTTCACTCCTGAGGACAGCAGCCGATGCTCCACCCCAAGGCCCCGTTGGGTCCATGAGGCCGGAAGCCCCTGTGGAAGTGGGAGTGGGCAGGGGAGGGGGTGTGCGGCTCCAGAGTCCGAGAGTTGAGAGATTCCACGGAGCAGGAAAAGAATTCAGAGGAACAAGTCTGCCGCGTACTTTATCATGCCAAGTTAAGACCCTCAGTCCAGCAGCCCCCAAACCCAAACACACATGCAAAGCTGCATATAAAAGAATAATCACTATCATTTACTGTTATGGTCGCCTCTCTCCCTCTCCCTCTCCCTCCCTCTCTCTCTCTCTCTCTTTTACACACACACACACACACACACATATCCACATGCATGCACACACATGCGCACACTGGAAGGCAGAGCCATATTTGTCAATGAGAGGTTCGACCTCATTGTGGGACCCATGTGGACCTTTTTTTTTTCTCAGCCCAGTCAGATCTAACCAGAAAAGATCATGCATTCTTTTTAAGACTTATTTATTTGAAAGGCAAAGTTATAAAGAAAGATAGGAAGGGGGGGGGGGAGAGAGAAAGAGAGAGAGAAAATCTTCTATTTACCGGTTCACTCCCCAAATGGCTGCAATGGCTGGAGCTGGGTTGATCTGAAGCCAGGAGCCAAGAGCTTCTTCTGGGTCTCCCACGTAGGAGTACTTGGGCCATCTTCCGCTGCTTTCCCAGGGACGTCAGCAGGGAGCTGGATCGGCAGTGGAGCAGCTGGGACTCGAACCGGAGCCATATGGGATTCCGGCACTGCAGGCGGTGGCTTTACCTGCTACGCCACGGCAGCAGCTCCAGATCGGGCATGCTTACTGCAGGCTACTACTGGTTCCTTTCTCATCTTCAATTAGGAGATACTTTGTTTCTTTTAACACTAGTTTCTCCACTGATAATGAAAGTTTGAATCTTTTGCATGGTCATTTCCACCCATTAAAGTAGAAGTAATCGTAGCCCGTGTGTGTGGGTGTGTGTGTGTGTAGCTTGTATCCATAGACACGCGGGGAATTTTAGCTCACTTCTCAATGAGCACAGACGAAAAAAGAGGTGGAGAAGATTTCATCTCCGCTCAGAAAATTGGTTTCGGCGGTGGAAAGGATCTTGGATATTGCAATCATTTGTGGTCCTCCGGAGGGTCCCAGATACACAGATAAATAAACAGATACGCAGTGCATCTGTGCTGTTATAATTTCATGGTGGGGTGGGGGGTGGATTGCGGTGAGGAAAAGCCTGTTTAAAAGACTCTTCAGGGAGCTGACGAAGAAGGCATGAAACGGCAGCTCCTCGCGGGCCGCAGCGGCTGGCACCGGGCCATCACCGAGGTTGGCTGCAGGAGACGGTACCAGCGCTCCCTGGAATGCAGGCAGGGCGCCTTTTGACCGTCAGGGATCGCTAGGGGTCCGGCGCGCCGCCAAGCTTTTCAGTGCATGGTTTTACAACTCTGAGAGGCAGCTGCTCACAACTGTGTCCTTTTCCCAAACGAGGACACCTCGGAAGGAGAGGCGAGGGCACCTGCCCCGTGAGGGTTCCACCACTGCTAAGCCCTGGGTTTGGGGTTCAAACTCAGGACATCCGATTCACTTGCTTGAAGACCAGGCTTTTCTGGGGGTCTTGCTTGTTGCAGCTCTAGGAATATGGCCTTGCGTCCCTACTCCGCATTGTGAAATGAACGAAGTCTGGTCGAATATTCGGGCCAGAATCTTGTTCCTGGGACCTCTCTCATTCAGGCTGGGAGTCATCTCCACAGCTCCAGCGAACCTGGGTGTTGGAGGTGGAAAGAGTGAACCCCAGACCCATCAGAGGAGCCGTGGGGCTCCCAAGCCCAGCTGGTAAGGAGGGACCCTCAGGTGTGAACTTGGCCTTGGTCTCTTGATGACTGTATCGTACGGATTAAATGACCATGGTTGTGGCTGGCTGCTGCACTGGGCCTTCACACCGAGGCCGCCCTGCCTGGCAAGAGAACACCACCCCACCTGGTGCTCAGGAGAGGCGGCCTGGTTTTCCAGGAGCGATGGGAATGCCTCCTGGCACAGGGAAGAGCCCCAGAGAGACAGGCTGTGGGCTAGAGCTCTGGGTTAAAGCAATCCCCTTAAAGAAACCCTGGCTGGCAGATCCTATCCCTGTTGACACCTTCTCCTGCACACAGCTGCTGGATGATGTCTATAATGTGCAGATGGTGACACGTCTCAGCCCACAGTGTGGTTGCCATTGTAGATGTCGCGTGGTCACAACAGTCACAGCACAAGATTGAGGCCCAACACGTGCAGCAACCACTGTCCCCAGACTGGACACGCGCTGCATACTGCCCTCTTGTGAAATGCCTGGATACGTTTCCTCTAGGTGCACCTGGCCCTGGCTTCGCTCTGTCCTTCCAGGTAGCTTTAGGGATAGACGGAGGCCAACCAAAGGGGAACAGGCAAAAGTGAGGTCTTCAGAGCCGCCCGGAGCCAGGGAGTCAGCCCAGCATCTCTTTGATTTTGGCAAAGACCCAAAGGCAGGCAGAGGACAGGGAATGCATTCAAGTGGACCAGAGGGAGGACCTGGGGTGTGCTCTGGGTGGAGGCTGTTAGCAGGGGGAGCTGTGGCTGGGGTTAGGAGACGTGGCCGTATTGGATGATGTTGGAAGCGTGGTGAAGAACGAGGGAAGTGACCAGTTGCTGAGTCCTAGCTATTGGAGCTGAGATTTACAGGGATAACTGTTAGGCTCCTCGAACCAGTTATTGGCCAGCCAGGTCTGATTTCCCACGGGTGCGGCTTCTGGCTGGCAGGCTGGCCCCCCGCGCTGGTTACTGTGGTTACTGCGGATATGGGCTGTTCTCTGGGTTGGTTGTTGCATTGTGCAACAGAGTTGTGTTTGCATTCAGTCTGCCGAAGTATGAACAGTGTCTCATGTAAACATGTAAACATCGAGCAATCACGGGAAAGTCTCGGCTCTTCACTTACAAATGTTTACGTTTCCTGACAGCTGATGATTAGTGGCGGCACAAATTAAATGCCGTTATTTACTTAAGACTGCAATGAGTCAGAATTATGCAAGGTGCATGCCAGCCATCGTGAGTGTCAGGCAGCGTATGAAGGTGTGGATGCTGTTGCAGACATTTAATGCTCTTTTTTTTTTTTAAAGTTTTTTTTATTTATTTGAAAGGCGGAGGTTGGGGGAGGGAGAGAGGGGAGAGAGAGAGAGAGAGAGAGAGAGAGAGAGAGAGAGAGAGAGAAAGAGAGATTCTCCATCCACTGGCTCACTCCCCAAATGGCTGCAACGGTCAGAGCTGGGCCAATCCCAAAGCCAGTAGCCAGGAGCTTCTTGGTCTCCCACGCGAGTGCAAGTGCCCGGTGATGGCTCAAGTCATTGCATTTTTTTTTTTTTTTTGGCAAGCAAAGTGGACAGTGAGAGAGAGAGACAGAGAGAAAGGTCTTCCTTTTCCATTGGTTCACCCCGCAATGGCTGCTGCGGCCTATGCACCGTGCTGATCCGAAGCCAGGAGCCAGGTGCTTCTCCTGGTCTCCCATGGGGTGCAGGGCCCAAGCACTTGGGCCATCCTCCACTGCACTCCCGGGCCACAGCAGAGAGTTGGACTGGAAGAAGGGCAACCGGGACAGAATCCGGTGCCCCGACCGGGACTAGAACCCGGGGTGCTGGAGCCGCAGGTGGAGGATTAGCCCAGTGAGCAGCGGCGCTGGCAAAAGTCATTGCATTCTTGCCGCTCATGTGGACAACCAGGATTGTGTTCCCGGTTCCCAGCGTGGTGTTGGCTTGGTCCAGCCCTAGTTATTGTGAGTATTTGGAGAGTGAATCAGCAGATGCGAGGTCTCTCTGCCTCTCAATTAAATAAGTTAAAAAAAAAATCCAAAATACAGAATACCCTCTCTCCTTCTCCTCCCATGCTCACCTGTTTGGAATCCTTAGTTTAAGAGGACAAATAAACAAAGGAGAAGAGCAACGGGGGCAACACACGTCTAAGGAAGTGAGAGAGGCACCTGCAGGGGGCAGGGGCCATGCATGATTTCAGTGCTGAGCCGCAGGAGATGAGACCTTGGCAGGAGGAAAAGTGGAGCTGGAGACAAGAGCGCCGCGTTGGAGAGGCTCGCCCGTGTTTTATCTGCGTCTCGGGGGAGAACAGTGTGTGTGTTTGCTGGTTGTAGCTATTTTTCAAATGTCTGTAGGTTTGATTGGGTTGAACAAAATACAAATTAATTTAAATGCATCACTGAACTGACTGTGACTTTGGCTGTGTTGTGTTTTCTCCGTCAGTTCACACCGAAGCCACTGCCATGAAATTTCTGAACATTAAAAAGGGCAAAACCTTCCTGGCGAGTGGCCCGCAGGATGAAATCCAAACTTGTCAGCAAGGCCGGCCCTTGTACGCTTCATGGGCTTTGCCTCCTCGTCCCCAGCCAGCCGTCTTTCCTCTCGCTGTGTCAAATCTCTCGATGTTCCTACAGCTTAGTTCATGTTGATTCCCCTTCTGCCAACTCACACCCAGACAGCCAGAGCCTGCTCAGACCCCACCCCTCTGGGAAACCTTCCTCCGCGTCCCCAGGAAGTCCCCGGGGCGCTGCGTTGCTGACCCGCGTGGCGCCCAGGACCTACCTCCAGCCCTTGTCTTTGCACACCCAGGACCTGGTGCAAAGCTTGAACACCGATCGATGTGTGCTGAGTATCTGTTTCTATGCTTGATACTCGTCTCTGAAGTCAGATGTCAAGCAAGCAGGAGAGGGTGTACCCTCCAGATCTGCGCTGTCGCCCGTTGATATGGAGGTGTTGGTGGATACGGTAAGAAAATAGGACCATTATGTTAGAAATACTCAACAACAACCAACATCACAGTGAGAGAAAAAGAAAATGAAGTGGCACAGAAGGGTAATACCGTTCTCATGACTGAGGGGGACATTGAGCTTCCTGTCAGTCCAGGCAAAAAGGGAAATTCTGAGTTGACCAATGAACCACAGCAGTTCATGAAGAGGGGTGAATGGCTTTGGACGAGTAATGTAGCACCGTGTAGGTTCCTACAGAGTAGGTCTCAACCAAGTGTTACTCCGGCAGCTTCAGGGAACACATCCTTTTGTTTCTCCAAGCATCTGCCTCCTTCCAGATGCTGGGTAGATGCTGGGCCACAGAAATGACGCTACGTGGTCAAGTTCTAGAGGAACAAAGAGATCAGTGGACTCACGCAACACAGGGAGGTTCATTCTCCGTTCCTGGGCAGATCCGCAGCCTCGGGAATGCAAGGCAGCAACCTCGCTGTGGGTGAGCAGAGAAGGCGTGGAAGAGGAGAATTCCCCCGCGCCGCTTGGTCAGGCGTGCGTGCGGTCGGGCTGGCCGCGTGCAGCTGGCCGCGTGCAGCTCAGCGGCAGGGCCGTGGGGAGGGGCGTCCTGGCGGGTTGGGCAAAGATCTGGAGGAATCAAAGTGTGGGGTGCGGGGGGAAGTGCAAGCGACTCAGACATGGGGCAAGGGCGAGGAGTGAGGATGGCACAAAACCAACACCCAAGGTCCTTGGTCTTTGGTTCTGTAGGGCGGCCCTTGGGAGCCGTGGAAAGGTTGCCAGCAGGAGGCTGGCCCGGTCCCAGGGGTGAGTTCAAAGGTGCAGAAATGCTCTCTGTGTCGCCTCTCCCTACTCCCTGGCCAGGGCCCAGCTCCGCTCTGTGGTCCGCTGCGCCGGCCCTACATTTCTTTACTACCAGGCTGAACACTATGGAAACAATGAAGTCTGAACTGACATCAATTATGCTGAGAGGGGGAAAAATTAATTAAAAGTTTTCGAAGGGCTCTATTCTGTATTCTTTTCTATTTTCACGTTATCAGCAATGCTGCTTTTTTTTTTTTTTTCTCCTGGCTGGGAGTTATTACAGTATAACATTTTCATGTTGCTTGTAGGGTAATTATGTCAAATATATGAGAGATGATAAGCGGCGGTTTGTATCATTCTGTGATTAATCTCCATACATTCTGGCATTTCAATCTGGCCTCTGAAGATGAGGTTTGCTAAACTCTGGTGCGGAGGGAGGGTGTGAGGAAGAGCCAGGCGGTTTGGGGAGTTGAGATAGAGGTGATTCTGGTTGGAAGTGTCCCAGTTCCCCCAAATAACCCACCAACCCCAGGTGTTGGTCCTCCATGTTCTCGCCAAGGCTCCGTCAGCCTGATGCTTCTGACAATGCCTACAGACAGAGCACTTCCCCACCTGCCGTCCTGTCCTCCCCAACCCCAAACCCATAGAATAAGCGTGTATATGACTCTGGCCAAAGAAGTCACATTTCTACTCACCCTGCCAAATCCTTCTCACCCAGTTAAGGTTTTTGAACAACGGGTCCAGCTCCTGGTGTAGGGGCCCAATCCTTTGCAAATCCAAAGTCTTGATCAAAGGTGGTGTTGGGAGAGCAGACTTTGAGATTAAAAATGACCTTGAATGACCAGGAGTGACCACAGACAGCATCTCTGGGTTTCCTTAGAAATACGGAATGAGTATGAGCTGCTTTCTTGTTCTCCAGGGATAGGACGGGGCATCCCTTGAAAGATGTGAAAAAAAAAAAAAGGACAACAAAATATCAGGAGAGGTCTGGACACAAATGTAGGCATGGCCCTCAAGTTGGAAGGGAGTTTGGAGCTGGGAAAACCATGTGGGAGGGGACAAGGGAACCCCCGTTGTGGGTCATCCCCCAGCATCTCAACTTCTCTCGCTTGTGCAATGCTACCTATCAGGTAGAACTTGACCTTAGGATGTCTCACCCCGATCTGCACGTTAACCTGGAGGAAGCTGTCATGGTGCGGCAGGATCCGTGGGGGTAGTATCCACGTCGGTTCCTTGTGCCCGTTCTTTTTGATCATGTCCATTGCAGTCAGGCCTCCTGACCTCTGACCTACCCCCCCTAGACTGACCTGGCCTCTTGGGGCCTACAGAATTCCAGAAACTTCTCTGTTCCCAAGGGGAATCTTTTTTCCTGAAGAACAAGGCAAGGAATATTGTAGCCTGTGTTGGGTTCTCTTTGGTCTATGATTTATTGATGGAGAGTATGAAATTTTCATTAAAACAGACTGCTGTTTCTCATTCATTTGTCACATTTCTAATTTATATTTTAAAACATTAATAAAACCGACACAATTAATTATTTTCTGAAATGTCAAATATATTTAAGATGTGAGACGGGTAGAATGGGGCTTTCTGTCATAGCAGGAGAAATTGGTTCACGGAAGCGATGCCCTGGCTATGAGAGCTTATTGTTCCCTGAGCCCTGTGGCCAGCCAGCTCCTCTCTGATCTCTTACCAGAAATTGTTGTTTACAAAGCCTTTTTGTTTTCTTTACCCTGAGACGCTGTCTGGTGTGGCCTGGGCTGGTCCTGGTTCAAGCAAGGCTGTGGTCTCAACGTCATTAACAATGTCCCCGCTTACTGTCTCCATTGGTGGGACAAGTTATCTGGCGTTCCGAGCTCAAGACCGTGAGGGTTTTGCACGTGAATGAAATGGGTTCAAGTCCTTGGTAACCGCATCACTGTCCTCATTTGTAAAATGGACGAGAACAGCAGTGCCGCCTCATATGTCCTGAGTTTAGCTGGGATGGTATCTAGTGCCTGGCCTATAGCAAGTGACCAGTATGTGACTGCTGCCAGCACTCAGGTGGCCACTGGTCCCATCCCTCCTGGCCACGCATCCCTGTTGGCCTCGCCTCATCCCACACTCCCCTTTGTAACCCTTCACCAGCATCTCTCACTCCAGGGCGTCTCTAAGCTCCTTGAACATGGCCCTGGCTTTGCACCCACGGCCTTTCCTCTTCCCCTAAATAATTCCTAGCTGTCTTTCAGATCTTCAAACACCACTCCCTGGGAAAGCCTGCTCTGACCCTCCTCTCTCGGTCAAGTCTCTTTATCGCCAGCTCTCGCAACACCTTGCAGCTCCTTTCTCTCGCGTTTGTCACGGCAGCAATTTTATCCTTTCTGCTTCTTTGGTTCATGTCCATCTTGGCCACCAGATTGTAGCTCCAAGAGGACGGAAATGTTGTCTGTCACTGGTTCCCAGGACCTCTGTAACGCTGCCGTATAATTAGTGATCAATTAAAACTGGGCGAATAACGGCATTGAACGCATTGCGTCTTGGTTTTCAGTTCTGCTTCAGGTCCCTGTCGACCGTGAAGACGTCCAGTCTATTTCTGAATCTTTCATTAATTCCTCACCCTTGGACTTAGATGGATGCCACTGTAACAGTAATAAGCACGGAGATTTATTTTGAGTGCTCGCTATGTGCTGGACATTTTATCCGCATCAGCTCACTAGAGATTTCTAACAATCTGCTGTGTTTGCAGCAATCCTAGTCAACCCAATTCACAGATGGGCTAAGGTAAAATACCCAGCAGGTGAGTGATCAGCTGGGATTCCTGCAGAGGTTGTTGGGCTCTCGCAGAATGTGTGCTGGTATTGGTCAGGTTTCTATGACTCCAGCTCCAACCCCGACCCAAGAGGAACTTCTTAGGAAGTCAGAAGGCTTATTATGGCTCCCAGCTTTGGAGGCCCGAGTCCAAGAACAGGCTTTCCCACGGCCTGGCATATGTTGAGGGTGGTGGGCTGCATGTGGGGTTCACATGGTCACCAGGAAGCAGAGGACCCGGGGAGCACGCTCAGCCTACTTGAGAACCATGTTGCAAGACCCAGAGAGCTCCCACTGGGCCTGCCTCCAACATGCCATCATGATACCCGGTCTCCACCCCGGCTCCCTCCACCATGAACATCAGCCCATTATCCGTCAGCATGAGACTCTGGGGTTTAAACATCTGCATGAGCTTCAGGGAACAAGTCCTGTTCAAACCACAGCTTTCCACCCCTGCCTCCCCCAAACTCACGTCCTTCTCACATGAAACACACAGCACTGCATTCCCAAAGCCTCCAGGTCTTAACCCAAGCCAACGCTAATGTATCGGTCATGTGAGACCCAGGCAAACTCCTGTGAGGCCCTGTACAGTGAAAAGCAAGTCACATACATCCAAGATACAATGGCAGGCAGGCATAGCATACCCATTTTTATTCCAAACAAGGGATACAAAGAAATAGAAAGGGTTACTGAGACCAAAGCCCACAGGGCAAGCATTTAGACCCAGAGTTCCATCTCTGGCCTCCTGGTCACATTATACTAGGGGCTGGGGTCACAACAGCGTGGGCAGCCCCACCCCTCAGCTTCGCTGGTCACAGCCCAAGCTTCAGTTGACACAGGTTGGAGTCTCAGCTCTGCAGCTCCCCTAGGCATTGCCCTGGTAGAGGCTCCAGCAGCTCTGGCCCTGTATTTCCACTTGGTTGGGGGTCTGTGCAGTGACTTGGCATGGAGGGAGAAGGAGAAGGAGAGGGAAAGAGAGATCTTCCATCTGCTGGTTCACTCCCCAGTGGCCATGCTGAAGCCAGGAACCTGAAACTCTATCCAGGTCTCTCACACAGGTGCAGGGGCCCAAACACTTGGGCCATCCTCCACTGCTTTCCCAGGCACATTAGTAGAGAGCTGGATAGGAAGTGGAACAGCCGGGGCTCGAACCAGCACTGGTCTGGTGGTCTGCTGGTATTGCAGACAGCAGCTGGTTAACCTGCTGCACCACAATGCTGGCCCCTTAGGAAATGGCTTTCCAGAGACAAAAGAGCAGAGATTCAGCTCCGTGCCAACCCGTTCACCCTGTGTCAGTGTCTTTGCCTTTACGATGAGGACCGTGAGGACTCAGGAGGACGGACTGAAACCTGGGCTGCAGAGCCGGCCCTGACACCCGGGCATTCCTATTTCTGGCTCTGAGACTCCCTTGGACTTGTCTTCCACACACCCCAAGAAGCACACAGTAGTGGCGGCAAGTGCTCGGGCCCTTTATTGCCCTGGACCAGAGTTAGGCAGGAGACAAAATCTACAGATGATGGCCCCGTGATGAAGGGTTCCAGGCAGGACTGCATTTATCACCGAGCTCATAAGAGCAGTGCCTACAGTTTGGGAAATCCTTTTTCCTTGACAAATGATATATTTCATTTATTTCCCATGATCTTCTTGCATTATTTCAATATTATTAATACTCAGCAAATATATTAAAAAAGTAATAAACTGGCAATTATGATTGTGCTATGGACCCCAAACTGCAATTATTCATTACGTTTCAATTATTAACTTCACTTCAAATGTCTTTCAGCGAAGATTGCAACAAAGAAAAAAACTCACCCCAGTGAAGTCCTGTACTGTGATTCCTGGAGACCATGTTTCACTCTGACTTGATTTTTTTTTCTGATTTATCCACTATCTCAGGGTTAGAGGAATCAAGATAATAAAAAATTCCTCTCTACTTAATACACAGTAACCATCAACACCTTATATTTATTTAGCACTTTTTAACCCTTTCCAGTGCTCTAGTGCCTACGAATGCATTTTATTTCAGAATGATGCTAATGAGGTATGCAGACCTAATGTCCCCCCTCCCCATTTTGACAAGGGTCCCGAGGCACAGAGACGCTGGGGGATGCCACTGCCACTCCTCAGATCATCTCCAGCATCACTAGTAAAAATCCTGACCTCTGGCTAAAATCAGTCACTGAGGATGATGAAGGTGGGGATGATCCTAGGAGCAGCTATCGGGTGAACTTCTCCACAGACCTAAGGGCTGGGCACATGCGACCTTGTCTAATCCTCCCAGGAATCTAATGGGGGAGACACAACCATAATCCCATCTTACCGAAATCCTCGCTGTGTCTGCAACTCCCGCAGCCAGTGTCTAGGAGTACAGTTACAACAATGGCAACAATAAAAATGACGGTGATGATGATGGTTACACAAATCCAATGTCAACCTTGTGCCAAACACACTTATAGATTCTTTAAAAAATGATGTACTTATTTATTTGAAAGTCAGAGTTACAGAGAGAGGGAGAGACAGAGAGAAAGAGAGAGAGACCTTCCATCTGCTGGTTCACTTGGTTCCCCAAGTGGCCGCAATGGTCAGGGCTGAGCCAGGTTGAAGCCAGGAGGCAGGAGCTTCTCCCACATGGGTGGCAGGGGCCCAGCACTTGGTGGTCTTCTGTTGTTTTCCCAGGCTGTTAGAAGCGGATTGGAAGTGGGGCAGCTGGGACATGAACTGGCACCCACAGGGATGCTGGTGTCACAATGCTGGCCCCCAATTACAGATTTTTAAAAAATATATATATTTTTTAAATTTTTTGACAGGCAGAGTGGACAGTGAGAGAGAGAGAGACAGAGAGAAAGGTCTTCCTTTGCTGTTGGTTCACCCTCCAATGGCCGCCGCGGCCGGCACACTGCACTGATCCGATGGCAGGAGCCAGGTGCTTCTCCTGGTCTCCCATGGGGTGCAGGGCCCAAGCACTTGGGCCATCCTCCACTGCACTCCCTGGCCACAGCAGAGAGCTGGCCTGGAAGAGGGGCAACTGGGACAGAATCCGGCACCCCGACCGGGACTAGAACCCGGTGTGCCGGCGCCACAAGGCGGAGGATTAGACTAGTGAGCTGCGGCGCCGGCTCTATTTTATTTATTTGAAACACAGTTAGAGAGAGAGGTAGAGCCAGAGAGAGAACGAGGTCTTTCATCTGCTGGTTCACTCCCAAATGACCACAACAGCCAGAGCTGAGCTGATCAGAAGCCAGGAGCCAGGAGCTTCTTCCGGGTGTCCCATGCAGACACTTGGGCCATCTTCCACTGCTTTCCCAGGCCATAGCAGAGAGCTGGATCTGAAGTGGAGTGGCCAGGACTCGAACCGGGGCTTTAATCCGCTGCACCACTTACAGACTTGATAAATGAGGACCCTGAAGACGAAAGAACTTGTTCCAAGTCAGAAAGGCCCACATCTCACCCATCTTCCTACCAGGATTCTGCCTCCAGCGCTCCCTTGGATGCGTCATCACCCACCCCTGCCACAGGACAGCAGTGTTGGGCACATGGCACAGGGACATCTACAGGTGCAGACGCGGTGGACAGAGCTTCTCCCTGGACTTCAGCTCAGGATTCACTCTCAACGCAATGCTCTGCCCTCCACCCCACCACCTTTCACATTTCCCCTCTGGGAATGGGATAAGTGATGGCTCTACAGGACAGGAAGGGTTCCAGTTTTTGTAAGATAAGAAAATTGTATTAAATATTAAGGGTGGTCATTATGGGCTGGTCCGTCTCCAGTGTTTAAGCGAGTCCTCCAGCCCTGCTTGAAGAGCACCATTTGTGCAGATTAATGGTGTGCAGTTGCGCTCAGCACGTCCTCACCCCTGTCTCTGGCGCTGCGAAACCTTGTCCCCATCTGGGCAGAGCCTGATGATGTAGCGCTGTGGCCTTTAAAATATGCACAATAAATATTTTAGATTTGCTGATGAATGATTCTCATTGCAAGGCTGCCGACTTTGCAGGGACAGAACGAGGAGGAAGCTGAGCAAATCTCCAAGTGACAGTCGCTTTCGGGCTTCACCAAGAGGTGCCAGGCAGGTGGGGTGCCTTCCTGGTCAGCCATCAGAGGAGGAGGTGGCATGCTGGATGTGTGTTCCAAAACGCCCGACAGCACCTTCTGCTGAGTGGGTGCCTCCTTCCCAGCGGACTCTCTTTCAAGGTGCACGTAGTAGGTACCTTGTACTGCATCCATTCAACAATTTAAAACTACAGATGAGATCATACAACTCCTCTGCATAAAATACCCCCGAGTTTCCGATCACATTTAGAGTAATTCCTGACTCCTGGTCATGTGCCTATGAAGCCCTCTCCCTCGGTCATTTGACAACCTCACCCATTCGTTGACACAAAAAGCCATCTACACGGGCCGTGGTTCATTGTCCATGAACACACAGACCATATTCCTGCCTCAGTGCCTTTGCACTTGGCTCCCCCTCCTCCTAGGAGGCTCTGCCGTGGTGTCTGGGTCTTGGTCATCTAGGTCTTCAATCAAATGTTCCATCCAATGTCAGGGGAGCAGACGTTCTTGAATACCACATCTAACGTAGTTCTTGGTTCCTCCGCTGTCTGCACTGTTACCTTATTTTATCAGTCCTAGTCACTCTTTGAACTTGTCTGTTTTGTTTATTGATGTGGGCTTCACTTGCTTGTCATCTGTATCTTCTGGTGACAGAATGAAGATAGAAACTGCACCCATGTTGTTTGCCACTGTATCCCTACTGTGAGACTGTTCACTGTATCCCTACTGTGAGATTGTGGCTCTGTTCATGGCCAGGGATAGGTATCTTCCATCTGCTTGTTCACTCCCCAAATGGCTGCAACTGCCAGAGCCGGGCCAAGCCAAAGCCAGGAGCCTGGAACTCCATCTGGGTCTCCCACATGGTTGGCAGGGGCTCAATCACTAGGATCATCTCTTGTTGCCTTCCCAGGTGCATTAGCAGGGAGCTGGATTGGAAGTGGAGCAGCTGAGACTCAAACCTGGCTCTCATATTGGGGTGCCGGCACTTAACCTGCTGCACCCCTGCCCCCCAACTATTCAGCTGAGTGTCTCTAGGACTACTCAGTCACTACACTGAACACTGAATGATACATTGGTCATCTCACTGAGTTTTCATTGGAGGATTCAACTGAGTGCTCCATGAATTGTTTAACTGTGACACTGATCCTTCCACTGAGTGTCCCATAAATTATTCACCTGCCCCAGGGACTACTCAGTCAGTACATGGGTCTTTTCACTGAGCTCTGCACCGGCTGTTTACCTGGGGACTCCACATCTCCTTCTGCAGGGTTTGTTTGGTCTTGTCTCAGATGGGGTTCCTAACTTCTGCGTAGACTCGCGCAGACTTTCTAGCCCTGTGATCGCATCGCAGACTCCTTCAGCGCCCATTCCTGGAGGAGAAAGCGGCACAGTTTCCCCCCGTGATGACTCTCTGAGCGCCTCCAAATGTGGCCATAAAAAGCAGCACTTGATTTCCCAGCTGAAACACTTCTTTTTCCAGTGTCCTGAGGAGGGAGTTGGAATGGGATAAGTTATGTGTTGTGGTTTTAGGCATTAATGAATATGAGAAACTAAATTATTGAATTTTGCAATGCAAATTATATTTTGAACACAAATTCTTCATTTCTGAATGCTAAGGACTCATAAAGAATGTCAATGGTTTATGAATTAGGCCATTAGCATGCAATTTGTGATTCAAACAGCACACCAGCACCGCGTAATAAGTAACTATATAAAGAGTAGTGTTGTTGTCTAAATTCTCAAAATATTTTGCTAGATGCATTATAAAGTTTTCAACAGGCTCCAGTGGCCCTATTTCCTCCCTCTTTTCCTCTCTTCTCTTCCTTCTCTCTCTTCTTCCTTCTCCCTCTCTCTCTCCCTCTGTCTCAATCTCTTTCTACTGGCTGATGACATTAGCATCCATTCCTACCCTTTCCCAATCACTTCCCAGTTTACATCGTGGGATCCAGAGTCCTAAGAACAAATCCAGCCGGCTCCGCGGCTCACTAGGCTAATCCTCCGCCTGCGGCGCTGGCACACCGGGTTCTAGTCCCGGTCGGGGCGCCGGATTCTGTCCCGGTTGCCCCTCTTCCAGGCCAGCTCTCTGCTGTGGCCCGGGAGTGCAGTGGAGGATGGCCCAAGTGCTTGGGCCCTGCACCCCATGGGAGACCAGGAGAAGTACCGGCTGCAGCACGCCGGCCGTGGCGGCCATTGGAGGGTGAACCAATGGCAAAAGGAAGACCTTTCTCTCTGTCTCTCTCTCTCACTGTCCACTCTGCCTGTCAAAAAATAAAAAGAAAAGAAAAGAAAAGAAAAGAACAAATCCAGACTCGTTCCATGAGTTGCAGGGTTGTGAACCCTGAGACCCAGAGTGAAAGGGTCTCGTTCGAGGTTCTGCAGGGCTGCCGCGCGGGGGGGGGGGGGGGAGGTGAGCGATTCTCACTTCTCCCCTGACTCCTTCAGGCTGCTCTGCGCCTGCCTCATTGCAGACACCCGGATGTTCCTGGTGGGAGATGGTAGCGCTGACTGCAATGCAAAAGAGACAAGACACTGAAGGAGAAAAGAAAGGGTGTTGCAGGGCAAAGCTAAGGCAAATCTCACACCCCACCCTAGTTGGTTGGTTGGGGAATCCTGACTGATCTCAAGGCAGCTGGGACCAGCAGATGGAAGTGGTATGGAGTACAATTTCACTTCAGAGAAACAAGGTTCTACAATTAGAATGACTGACCACCAGGTGAAGTGGTGAGCCTCCTACCACTTAGGGAAGTTCCAGTTGAGTACAGACGCTAATTTGTACAAATCCAAAAGTCTAAAACGCCACTAGGTCAGGTGCGGTCAATGTGGGTGGCATCTTAAAGTCATCTGGGGTGGGGGGGTGCTTTTAAAGCCACACACACCCAAGCTGCCTTGTTCATCAAGTAAATCAGAATTTCCAGTGGGCCATCAGCACTTCTCCAAGCTTCCCTTTAAGATTTCCAGTGTTCAGTACAGCTCGGTGGCTGTGCAGTTTTAGCGTGCCTGAGCATGACCAAGGTAGCCCATCCTCAATGCACATTCCTGAGTTCTTCTTCCCACATACTCTGATTTTTATCGGGAAGGAACCTGGAAACCAGTGTTAAAGCAAACACCGGGGGCTGGCGCTGTGGCACAGTATGCTAATCCTCCACCTGCGGTGCCGGCATCCCAACCCCATATGGGCACCGGTTAAAGACCTGGCTGCTCCTCTTCCAATCCAGCTCTCTGCAATGGCCTGGGGGAAGCAGTAGAAGATGGCCCAAGTCCTTGGGCCCCTGCACCCACGTGGGAGCCAGAAGAAGCACCTGGCTCCTGGCTTCAGATAGGTGCAGCTCCAGCCTTTGCAGCCATTGAGGGGTGAACCAACAGAAGGAAGACCTTTCTGTCTGTCTCTCCCTCTCACTGTCTGTAACTCTACCTCTCAAATAAATAAATAAAATCTTAAAAAAAAAAAAGCAAAC
Source organism: Oryctolagus cuniculus (assembly GCF_964237555.1). Taxonomy (NCBI): domain Eukaryota; kingdom Metazoa; phylum Chordata; class Mammalia; order Lagomorpha; family Leporidae; genus Oryctolagus; species Oryctolagus cuniculus. The sequence continues at coordinate 27,610,557 of NC_091450.1, forward strand.
ACCGCAGGTAGTGCTCCTGCTGCCGATCTGAGGGCCACAGCTTTAGAAACACTCCCCAAGCCATCCTCTCCGCGAGATACGCAGCTCTGCAACTAACGCCCCCTTGTGGAGTCCAGCTGCCACTTCACTTTCTACAGAGGCAGGGAGGAGCCAGGGGCTCACCTCGGGGAGCAAGCCAACAGTCCCAGATGGCTTTGTGGAGTGCTGATCAGAATCGTTTTGTGACAGCAGTACTCCACCTTGTGCCCTAGAGATATACGCTCATCCCAGCCTTGGGTAGGAAGCTAGCAATAAAGGAAAGACAAATCGCTCCTGCGTCTACCATTCCTTCTCTTCCCAGACTGATGAAGGATCTCTGGTCGCCCTTACGTCTCACCCTGGCCAGCTGCAGTCTCTTCTGAGTAGCCGCGATACCGGGGATGCTGCCGTTTTCGGCAAGTGAATCTCTTAAGGCTCTCTTCCGAGCATCCTCTCTCCACCTTGCAGGGGAGACCTTTGAAATCAAGGAGAAACCCAGAGTCCGCTGGGGCTGCCTGTAGCAGCCGTTTTCCAGGAAGATGGTGCACAAAAGCCTTATTCAAACGACCAGAGGCCAAGTAAGCCACACTTTCCCTCCCAAGGGCGCCCGGCGCTTTGGATAAAGGTGTGTCTTCAGAAGCGCCCACAGAGAGTGCGCCCAGTGAGTGATGGCCACAAGGCAGAGAGCTCACCTTGGGTGATAAAATATTTAGAAGCTAACTTAGCAGCCCCATGCTTTATAAAGAGGAAGGTTCATGCATTTTTAAATTATTTTGTAAATCACGTTGAAGGCTGACAATGCAGATTCACTACTGCGGCTGCGATTTAAATACCAGGTTATCCCCTCATTATGTTAACAGAGTGAAGAGCGAGCGAGTGGCTGCCTCTGATGTGTCAAAAGCCTGTTGTGCTTGCTCTCCTTGATGAAAGCCTAACCCCCCCAACCCCCCATGGCTTCCTCCAGACTCTCCCTGCTCCCCACGGTGCAAGAGGTTGAGGGCGGTGGAGACTGGATGCTTTGGGAGGACCTACTGTGTTGGGGGCACGGATCTGAAGGGGAGGGTGTTGACGCGTGTTAGCTGGAGCAGCAAGGGGCACCAGCTAGGCACGGCCTCTGCACGGAGGGTGGGCAGCAGGTAGAAGTCAGACCCATCTTCTTTCTTTAATGGTTCTTAGGGATTTCTCCAAAAGGCAAAGTGTGTGTGTGTATGTGTGTGTGTGTGCACACACATGTGCATTTTAGGAAAACACATTCAAGTCAGAAGCCATCAGGGAACTAGACAGCTGGTCTGGATGATGGTGAGGGGGGAATAAGAACCTACTGCACACAGCTCTCAGCCCCTTACTGGGAGGAGACGGCGTCAGGGGATGGGCTTGGAGGATGAGCCTGTTTATTAACTGATCACAGCTCTGTGACGTCAGGCAAGTCGCTTAACCGCTCTGGGCATAATTCTCTTTCCTGTAAAGTAGGTGCAAAACCAACACTTCCCTACACAGTCTCTTGTGAGGATTTAAAGAACATGAGGAAGGGGCCCAGTGCAGGCTGGCTAAAAACACAGAGAATCCTGCGAAGAAAACGCCATCTTGGCATAGAGCAACTGCAGTCTCTAGACTTTGCCTGCATTGTCTCGTTTTGTGATTGCAGCGAACCCAGGGGGAGGAGTCCATGTCACACCCAGCTCAGACAAGGAGAGGAAGCTAGGATATGCACTGTGCCCCCAAATCACATAACCACCAACAGGTCAGGCTGAGATTTGATTTGGGTGGGGCTCTTCCTTTATTTTTTTATTTTATTTTTTTTATTTTTTTTTATTTTTTGACAGGCAGAGTGGACAGTGAGAGAGAGAGACAGAGAGAAAGGTCTTCCTTTGTCGTTGGTTCACCCTTCAATGGCCCCTGCGGCCGGTGCGCTGCGCCAATCCAATGGCAGGAGCCAGGTGCTTATCCTGGTCTCCCATGCGGGTGCAGGGCCCAAGCACTTGGGCCATCCTCCACTGTACTCCCTGGCCACAGCAGAGAGCTGGCCTGGAAGAGGGGCAACCGGGACAGAATCCGGCGCCCCGACCGGGACTAGAACCCGGTGTGCCAGCGCTGCAAGGCAGAGGATTAGCCTAGTGAGCCGCAGCACCGGCCATTGTGGGGCTTTTCCTTAAGATTTATTTATTTGAAAATCAGAGTTACAGAGAAGAGGCAGAGGCATATATATATATATATATATATATTCACACACATATATATGCAAGACATATAAATACACACATATATGTATACACACACACACACACACATATGTCTTGCATCTGCTGATTCACTCTCCAAATGACTGCAGCAGCCAGGGCTGGGCCAGGCTGAAGCCAGGAGCCAGGAGCTTCATCTGGGTCTCCCACAGGAGTGGTAGGGGGCAAAGCACTTGGGCCACCTTCTACTGCTTTTCCCAGGTTTGTTAGCAGAGAGCTGGACCTATAGCAGAGCAGCTGGGACTCGAACCAACACCCACACGGGCTGCCAGCATTGCAGGAGGTGGCTTTACCTGCTAAACCATAGTGCCAGCTGCTGGGTGGGGCTTTTCTACTTTTCCAGGCCACCTACTTTAGCAAGCACAGAATAGCCAGAGATGCACTTTCTTCATTAGTTTCTTGGCAAACGTTTAGTGGCCTTGCTCTCTGCTGGATTCTGGGGACACTGACAGGCATTTGTTTCCCCGGAGGGAGGACCTCCTTGTTCCATGGGCATGGAAGCAGAGGGCCTGTGAGAGGGACGGTGAGGGATGCGCATAATTTAGGCCCCGGCTGTGCACCTGCTATGCGATTCTCCTCCTGGAGATGCTGGTTGAGACAGACAAAATCCCCGGATGGAATGCAACAGATCAGAATGTTGCGACTCCAGGCCTTGTTCCCACACCTGACACATCGGACTTGGAAATCTGCACACACACTCTCCTTCGCAGCTACCCATCAAGGCACGGATGCCCACGTAGCTTCTGAGTATCCCTATCACGCCGAGTTGAGTTAGTTCGACCCCAGGGCCTTGGCACCTGCTGGTCCTTCCACTTGGGGGGCTCTTCCTCACCATCTGGGCACCCTTGGCTCCTTCTCGTTGTCACATCTCACCCTCTTACGTCACCTCCTCTGAGAGGCCACGCTCACCGGCATAGCGTTCGCCTCTTTCCTTCCCAGCAGTTAGCCTAGTCTGTAATCATTGTGTTCAGTGATTTATCGCCTGTTTATTGTTTCTTTTCCTCCAGGAGAATGTAAGTGACTCTGTCTTTTCCCTGCTGTATGCACAGCCCTGGAGATGTCATCTGGCATGAGGCAAGTGCTTAATAAACAGAGCTGAGCGAGCAAAGGGAGGACTCGGGGGAGCTCCTTCACGTTCCTGAGCCCCGCCCCCAGCCAGCCTCCTCTGCAGAATGCAGGTTGCCCTGCCTGCATCTGGGGAGCTACGTGCAGGCCCCCTGCCTCCCTCTCCTACCCCAGGCAGAGAGAGCACCACTTCTCACTCTCCCGCCTTCCCTGCGACCCCGCTCCACCCTGACTCAGCCTGTCTTTCCTCTTCCATTACCTCCCTTCTCCTCTCCCTCTGACTCAGCGCTGTCCTGCATTCTCAGGACGCTAATGGATACTGACTGAGCCCCGAGTGTATGGCCGGCACTCGGCCCAGTCTGTTCCCGGGCAACCCCTGGTTCACATCTAGGTGGCGGGGAGGGGGGTGAGAACGAAGGAGAGAAAGGCACGGCCTGTGCCACAGCCCTGCCCTGGGTCCCCGCTCTTCACTGCCACGGGAAGCCACCCTGACATCTGCGAGCCTGACTCCATCTCTCCCTTTCCTCCACTCCCTCTTCTCTCTTATCGCCCATTTCAAACAGATTTCTTTTCCCTTACTCCTGGCACCCCGGGTCTGCTCTCTGTCTCTGTAGGTTTGTCCCGTTTGACTTCCACTCTAGAGAGAATCATACTCCACGTTGGTTTTCTGTGCCAAGTGTCTTTGACTTGGCATGTTTTCACGTCTACGATTCAAAGTGTTGGTGGCAGGCAAATGTTCATGGCTTAGAGGGGAGCTGACTTGACTAATAGTTACTTACTTTTAGATATTTATTCATTCATTTTTATCCATGTAAAAAGCAGAAGAGAGAGAGAGAGAAAGAGAGAGAGAGAGAGAGATCTTCTATCTGCTGGTTTACTCCCCAAATACCTGTGAGAGCCAGGGCAGAACTCAGTCTGGGTCTCCCATGGATGGCAGGGGCACGAGTACCTTAGCCACTGCTTGCTACCTCCCAGACTATGTATCAGCAGGAAGTTGGAACCAAAAGACAGGCTGGGACTTGAACCCAGGCATTCTGGCACGGGACATTGGCTTCCCAAGCAGTGTGCCAAATGCCCAGCCCTCAACCCACAGCAGGGGATGGGTGGATATCATTTTGGCATAGTTGGACCAGAGAGCATGGTTGAGGAGGTGGGCAAGATGAAAAGGTTCTAGGCTACAGTGTGAAGGCTTTGAACGCACGTGGTGACGTGGGACCTATCACACACTTCCTCCTTCTGCTTCTGGCTCTTACTGAGAGGCACCCAAGCTCCCTTTTGCAAAGGACTTCCGGTGGTGTGGTAGCCCAGCCTTCTCAGTGCCAGTCCTGCTGTTCTCCAGAGGACCAGGCTTCCCAAGAGGAGGCTCTGGTAGGAAATGCCTATGCCCTTCTACCTCGGGATCAAGCTGAGCAGATCCAGGTAGCAGCCACTTCTTCCCTATCCACTCTTCCCACGGCTGTCCTGGCTCCTGCACGACTGGGGAGGACATGCCCGACTCTGTCTTAGGCTTTCCGGCTGGATGGTCGTTGTTGAATACCTACCATGTGCCCCTGCTGGACTGGAAATGTGCTGTCCCACACTTACGCGAGGTAGCCCCATTTTAAGATGAGGAACTCAAAGCTCAGAGACAAGAAACAACTGGCTCTAAAGTATTCAGCCAACATGCCTCTGAGCTGGAGTTCAAACCTAGGCCTGATTTGACAGCACAGACTTCTCTCACCCACCACAGGCAAAGCAAATATAGGGTTGGAAAGCCTGGTGAACTTAGGTTAAAAAAAAAAGTGAGGCTGTCTTGGAAAGGTACTGGGATAGCATAAGGAGCCCCCAAAAGTGCTGGATAACCAAGAATCAATAAAGGCACGAGCTGGATCTGTCCTGGGGACACAAGTGCAGGGACCCGTCATGCTGCTCGTTAGAGCAACGTGAGCTCCAGTGAGCCCTCGCTTGGAGAGCCGTGTCTTCCAAATGTCACGTTCCCCGTGGGGAACCCACGCTCCCCAGTTTCAGCCAGGTGCTCATGTCTGGGATCACTCACCTGGGTCGGAGAGCGGCAGGGTCCGTCTGTTACTGGGCGCCGGACAGATACCTCAAGAAGCCTCAGGGTGCTAACTAGGGAGGGGTTGGGCCTCACCCTAGTTTTGCTGTCCGCCCCCCGCCCCCATTCCCAGCAAAGACAAACTTACCCATATGTTTTTGTTTTGGGAAAAATCACATAAGCCAAAAAAAAAAAAAAAACAAAACAAACAAACAAAAAAACAAAACCCACCCCCCCCCCAAAAAAAAAAGAAAAACAAAAAACTCCAAGGAACTGGAAGAGAGGACCACGCTGGGAATATCAGCCTTTCAGGGGCCAGCGGTCCTGCCCCTTGGTAAACCTGGCTCAGAAAATGGACCCATTAGACAGAAAGGCAAATGGGGAACAACAAACAGGGTATGAAGCCAGGACAAGCACTAACCACACTCCCCACACCGAGGGAAAAACCCGACTCTCACCTTGCTTGAGACACAGAACAACTGGATTGTCTTGCTCCTGTCCATCGCGACGTGGCAAGCTCAACCCGGCGTCAGTTTGTTAGACGGCAAAACCAGTGACCATGGAGGGAAAGCGCCATTAGCAGACGCGATGACTTCATCCAACAAAATCTCACAAATAACGCACTGCTGTTTGTCATCGAGACACTGCCTGCACCAGGGGCTGCTCCCCGGGCGCCCATAATCAATTTCTGCTAATTTCCCCATTCTGCGGCTCCGCGAGGGTGCTGGTAATTTCATATTTTACACACCCACAGAGGTTACGGTAATTGATTCAGTTCTGGAAAGTGCTGTAATGACTTTGAATGAACTTGAAAGGCTTTGCATTTGTTTTCAGAGGCTGTTAGAGTGATTCAAACTCTGCCGCACGGGCACAATTTGTAAAGGTTGGACACGAACGCGACGGATTAGCTTTTCTCAGAGACAGCTCTCTTCTCGTTATAACCTCCCTGCTCACGAGGCAGGCGGGCTCGGCACGGAGACACTCGGCTTCCTTTTTATCTGCACCTCGACGGTGACGGGAGTCATCGCTGAACATCTGAAGGAAGAAAAGGCAATTATTGAAAAATCCTTCCAGAATGACTCGGCTTTCTGACTCCTATCTCTTTAGCAAACACCCAAAAAAGTAAGTTGGCAAAGATGAGAAGTTGTGGAGATGACTTTGGCACTTTGAAAAAAAGTCTGTTCATATATATCTATATCTATCTATATATATATATATAGCTCCAACCTCACTTTCCTGCTGAGCTGTATGTCCTGCCCTGAGCAGCTCCGTTAAGCCAGCCAGGTACAACTGTGATAAGAACTGCAGGGCAGAGACATTGTCAGCTCTCTGGCAGGGGCACCTGGTGTGTAGCAATTAGAAAGATACGCGAGGGATCCCCGTGCCCCGCACTGCGCTGAGCTGGTTGTATGATGAGACATGTAATCTGAACGACCCCCTTTAAGGTTACTGCAGCCCGTCTTCTAGCTTAGAAAGTCCGGTCTCAGCAGGGTTAAACAACTGCTCAGGTTCCTCAGCCTGTCTGGTTATAATGCCTGTGCCCCTAACCACTGTACCACCCTGCCATCCTGCCAGTGGAGGTGGAACATCTGGCTTTCTTTCTTTTTTGTTTTTTTTTTTTTTTTACAGGCAGAGTGGACAGTGAAAGAGAGAGAGACAGAGAGAGAGGTCTTCCTTTGCCGTTGGTTCACCCTCCAATGGCTGCCACCAGGTGCTTCTCCTGGTCTCCCATGGGGTGCAGGGCCCAAGCACTTGGGCCATCCTCCACTGCACTCCCGGGCCACAGCAGAGAGCTGGCCTGGAAGAGGGGCAACTGGGACAGAATCCGGCACCCCGATCGGGACTAGAACCCGGTGTGCCGGCGCTGCAAGGCGGAGGATTAGCCTAGTGAGCCACGGCGCCGGCCCATCTACCTTTCTTTAAAACCTAACCAATTAAACTACACTTTGATTTGCAATGTCTGTCAGTATATATATATATATATATATATATATATATATCATATAAATGTTCTCAAAATAAGGGGCTTGTGTTATGGTGCAGCGGGTTAGGCTGCCACCCGTGACACTGGCATCTCATCTGAGTGCCGGTGCGTGCCCCGGATGCTCCACTTCTGATCACCTCCCTGCTAATGTGCCGGGGAAAGCAGCAGCAGAAGGCCCAAGTGCTGGGTTCCTTCGCACACGTGGGAGACCCATGACCTAGACAGAGTTCCAGGTTCCAGGCTTTGGCCTAGCTCAGCCCCGGCCATCGTGGCCCTTTGGGGAGTGAACCTGCAGGTGGCAGGTCTGTCTCTCTCTGTAGTTCGGCCAATGCTACGTCACTGAGTAAGGAAGTGATGTGCGTGGCTGGCTCCCCTCCTCGCTCTCCTTGCCCCCACTTTCTGACGTGCTCTGCAGCGCCGCTTTGCTTTCAGACTAACTGCTGGTACTACCGCTTTGGGCTCTGTCTTGGGATTTTTATGACAATGTACCTCCACTTGCGGAGTAAAGGCCCCTGGTGAAATTACAGGTGTTCCCAGAATTCAGTCATCCAATGACACCTCAGCCAGATGCTGTGTTTTGGGGGTGTAGGCATTCTCTCAAGAGTGTGTGGGTGGGCGGGGGAGATTTTCAGTAACGGGGTGTCCTGGTGAGTGGAACGATGAGCCGTAACCCACTTGAGCTCGCCCACATCCACCTGCCAGGGTGAGGAAGCACCAGGGGCTCTTCAAGTGGGAGAGGAAGAGTTTGGAGGTGGGGACGGAGCCCCCTCTCCAGCTGCACAGGAGGGAGGCTCAGAGAAATTTAGCAGTTGCTATTTATAAGCGAGGAGTGAAACGGGAGTGCGACTCTGGGCTGAGTTCCCTGGAGTAAGGTTCGTCCAGGTTGAAACCTGCTAATCTTCGTTGTGACACGGCTCCTGGGAGGGAGACAGCCCGAGCCAAATTTCAGAGGAGATGGGCCCATGGGAGAGATGGAAACCTGACCGTCAAGGGAACCTCAGGAGTGGGGTGGGAGACGGATGGTGGCCAGGACTGGGGTGTGGGTGGTGCTGAGGGGTGATGGAGGACCCTCGGGGCTGTGGAGGGGAGGGAAGATGTCAGGGAAGGAAGAGCTATGGGTACATGGAGACAGCAAATCTCCCGGGCTCAGTGCTGGACCCCAGGCGTTGGACCCAGCAGGTGAAGAGAGATGCCTAAAGTGTACCGAGCACCCTGTTCGAGGCCACCCGCTCCATGGGTGCCGCTCTATTTCCTACAAATGCCTTCAGGACAGTGAGCTGTGCCAAGCCCGGCTGTGACTGGTGTGGGCAGAGGTCAAGCCCAGGCCCGATGCCCCCCACACAGCTGGATCCCTGTGTACACAGCAGCACTTTTCTCCAAGCCTGCTCGCTGCTGCCTTCTTTCCTCTCTGTCCTGGAGCTTCTGGCTGTTTATGCTGTTTGTTGAGTTCCTACTCAGCTTGGGCGCCTGGACAAAGGCTCAGAACGTGGTGTTTTATTAAATGCTCCCAGGAGTGCAGCGAGGGAAGTGTGATTCGGACCACCGTTGTCCCAAAGAGAATGCTCGTCTTCAGAGGGGTAGAGCCGCTTGTCCACGCTCACACCGTGGGTTTGTGGCAGAGCGGGGCTCCAAGGCAGCCTCGCTGGGCAACCACACTGTGCTCTCAACGTGAGCTATGGCCTCTTGGCTGTTGCTTCGCAGATGCATTTGGGACCAAGGTCATCTCCAGACCTGGGCTTGGGAACAGCACTGGTGCCGGGGAGCAGAAGGGTGGTGTCACGGACAGCCCAGACCATCTTCTTTTTGCCTTGCGTTCCTACCGCTGATGTAGAGAAAGTGGCTTCCCCTTCAGCCATCAGAGACAATCTGATGAGTGTCAGGAAAATGACAGACGGTGTGCATTCTCCCGTCCTAGCCCCAAGGGTGAAGGATTTGTGTCCAGAGTGAGAGACGAAGCTCTCACTTCACGTTTCCATCCAGCAACGAGGTCCTGGGATAGCTGGAGTTCTCCTGCCGGGGGAGAGGTGGTGGCGACAGGAAAAGGCTGCAGCGCAGGGCCGTGTCCTCGCTCTGCACTTCCAAGCCTCCTGGGATAAACTCCATCCGCCGAGGTAAGCTTACGTTTTTACCCACGCTTTCGTAGCTCTTGGTAGTGGACACGTTACTTTATCCCGATTTTTTTTCATGTGTGAAGTTGTTGTCATAAAGGAGACAAGAACGCCTCATTTTTTCTGGTTGTCAAGAAACGCGAACGAGAAAGTAGCAGACAGCAAGTGCAGACTGCAGCATGGCCAGGTGCCGTACAGTGTGGCACGTGGGTGCTGCTGGCACCCAGGCCGTGGGTTTGAAGCCCAGCTCTGTGGTTTTCTTAGTGACCACCTGGAAGAAGAGGTAGTTTTTTATTTTTTAGCTTTTGGGAGCCTCTAGTTCTTCATGTTGTTCACCTTGCCCCGTGAAGCAGAGGGAAGGGTGACAACGCGAGGGAATGTGTGGGAAAGTGCAAACCCTGGTGTCTGGCATGCAGTGAATGCCTCCTAGACATTAGCTACTGTAGGGACCTTGTGAGAAGTCTATTAGGCGGCTCCCGGAGCAGCTGAGGCACAGTAAGGAGGGGGAAGGGTGGGGTAGGAGCAGGGGCATGGTGACGTCGCTCCCCTGTGCAGGAATCCAAGAATGGGGGTTCACGTGACTTCAGCTGGGTGCTGAGGCCAAGAAGGCACTGCAAGAGTGGCCCTGAGGGAGGTGCAGGAAAACGGGCTCCCCCAGTCCCCGGCCTGTTTTGAAGACACATGAAAGATACGCTGTGCTCCCAGTGCTGTGCACACCGTCCAGCTGGAAGGAACCGTACTTATTGGGCATCTGTTACCTTCCAGGGACTCTTTGAGACGTCCCTTGGCCCTTGAGCAAAACCGACGAGGTTGCACCGTTACCCCCATTTCACAGATGAGAAAGTGGACGTTCATGAAATGGAAGTGGATCAGGCAGCGGAGTGGGGAGTTGAACCCAGATCTCTTGGAGACCCTGGAACGTGGCGTCTGGCCACACTGCCCCAGAGTGGGGCGCTTGGGAGGGGGACCAGAGAGGACACCACAGCTCCCAGAAGGGCTAGTGTCCCAGCTTCTTCTCTCCCCACCCCCAGGGGACCAGAGGCGGCCAGGGCCCCAGCGGATGCCCTGCTGGCCACAGCACCCACTGCGTGGTTCGTTCTGTCTCTCTGCATGCCCCAGCCCCGCGCCACACTGGAGGCCTCAGCTAATGATCCTAAACTGCCAGCTCCCTGAGACCCAGACAGCGGCCCAATTATCTCCCGCCAATCGCAGGCCAGCTCCCTGCTTGGGCTCCACATCTAGTGGCGATTTCTCTTGTTCGGGAGAGTCAGCCAGGGACCCATGAGCCGCTGTGAAGGTAATGAGGAAACCCTTCTTCCCCCATGGAAGGGAAAGGAGGGGCTGCGAGGGGCTCTGGGGTGGTTTTCCTAGGCAGATCCCTGCACTGGGGGGTTGGGAGTCGATCAAGGAAGAGCAAGGGTCCAGGTGTGCACAGAACTCGCCATGCATGAAGGTGCCATGCCTGGGGCCTGCACGCTCTCTGTACCCTGTCTGCAGGCCTCCTCTCTGGGCTCGCTCTGAGCTGCCCCCTCCAGCTCTGTTCAATATCTTTGGAAAGAGGCTTTCACTCCACACCTTGTGCACCCAAGCCTTCTTTGTTATCTCCATAGCACTGAGCATGGTCTGAGACTATTTGTTGTTTTTTTTGCTACCACCACCAGAACGGGAGTTCTGTGAGATTAGAGACCGTTCTTGCTTGCCCTTCATACTCTTCCTCACGGGGAAAAGAGGCTTGAAAACCATTCGCTGGATGCTTGAGCCAATGAGTTAGGGACTACTTTAATTCCCATTTCACCTGGGAGAGAACCGAGGGGCTGCACACATGAACGGACGATGGCTTGGCCATACGTGACAAGAGAACTCTGGCCGATCATCCCTGTAGCCACCAGCCGTGGAGGATAAACCACAAACTTCACAGCAGACAGCTCCAGACGGTCGAGGCTTGATCAGCACACTGACAACTTCCTTAGTTTTCCCTCCTGCTTTTTGGATCACCCAGAGAAAGCCAAGTGCATTACCTGAGCCAATCCCATGGGATGTCCAGCCTCCAGAGCCAACAGCTTCCACCAAGGGGCACCAGAAGCCTTCCCCCTTTTCTGCCAGTTTCTGGGTCTCTGCCAAATACAAGGAATGGTGGTTGGCTCCGTTGCTACAGCAAGCTCTGCGTAAATGGCCTTGTCCATATTTGGGTGATGGTCATCCATGGCTATAACACTGAGGAAGCCTTGGAGGGTCTGGAAAAGTCTCAAGGTTGCACCGCTAAAGAAGATCAGGAGTAGGGCTTGAGTCTTGTGTATTTGACCCAATAAGTTCCTATTTTTTTCCACCAAGCCTTTATTTCAAAGGAATCTCTCTCTTGTCCCAGACTAAGACACCAGTGGTGCAGCCTCAGGGGTGAGGAAAGGGGATGGAGGCCAGGCAGGAGTGTGGAGAGGAAGAATGGCAGCACCAAGGGCCCAGCAGTGGCAGGCAGAGCACAGGCAGTTCAACCACAGAATTCCAGCCTTGTTGCTCTCTTCCTTCCCCATTTAACCAAAGGAGTGCTAAACGTGAGACTCAATCATTTGTCCTGGGTTGTTATTTGTCTAAAGATAAGCAGGACTACGGAGAGATTTGTGGGAATGGAGCAATTAGTATCCCCATCCATCTCAATGAAGGATAATAATAATATTAATTAATAGCCCTATCAGGGCACAGCAGAAAAATTGTAAAGCCTACAAGTGGGACATCTGCGGGGACCACATCTTTTCCTAAGAGCCCGACAGGTGCCCATTTGTTATGGGAAAAAGCAGAGATCGTGTGCCTCTTCCATCACCAGTAGCCAACTCCCAGTTCCTCATCCTGTTGTGCCAGGGGTGGGAGAATCTCAGGGCCAGAGCATGGAGCCCCAGGAAGACAGTGGACAAGGACCCGGGGTGAGGGCGTGGAGACCCAAATGCAGTCATCGTTCCTGGGAGAAGTGGGGTTACCCCGCTGAACTTAGGGACACAGAGCAGCCTCTGGGGAAGGCGTCAGTTGGGTTACCAGCATTAACCCAAACCTCCTGCTTACAGCAAGGCAGGTTCCCCTGGGGAACTCCCCACCTGGCTCTAGGTTAGCCTAGAAGTGGCCCAGCTCTGTTCAGCCCTCCTGATGACGCAGAGCCAAGACCTGGCGAATCAGCGTCTCTCTCCCCCTTTTCTGCTAGGATTGATTCAGAGACGGCCAAAGAGGAGAGCTTGAGGTTGTTAAAGACAGGTTTGGAGAAGGCGGGCACTAAGAAATGATGAAGACCATGGCTAATTAGTGGAATAGAGGTCTTCTTATCCTTCTACACACCTCTAGACAGTCGCTTCATCAACTGCTCTTTGTTTGGCCTCCAAGACGATCAGATTGGTTTTAAACTGGTAGAGGATTTTTTTTTTTAAATTATTATTTATTTGAAAGTCAGAGTTACACAGAGAGGAGAGGCAGAGAGAGAGAGAGAGAGAGAGAGAGGTCTTCTGTCTGCTGGTTCACTCCCCAATCAGCTGTAACGGCAGGAGCTGTGCTGATCCGAAGCCAGAAGCCAGGAGCTTCCTCTGGGTCTCCCATGCGGGTGCAGGGGACTTGGGCCATCTTCTACTGCTTTCCCAGGCCATAGCAGAGAGCTGGATCAGAAGAGGAGCTGCTGGGACTAGAACCGGCGCCCTTATGGGATGCCATCGCTTTAGGCCAGGGCGTTAACCCTCTGCACCACAGCGCCAGCCCCTAAACTGGTATTTAATCTGCTTGTCTGGATTCCCAGGGCACATTTTCATGGCACAGGGCTGGGATGTGGTGGGACTCGGTAGATCCTAGAAATCATAGTTGTATATGGGCTTTACCTCTGATGCACCACGCCTACAGATCAAGGTGCTCTTAGGGCAGGCACTGTGGCGTAGTGGGTGAAGCCACTGCCTATGTCGGCATTACATATGGGCTCTGGTTTGTGTCTCAGCTGCTCTACTTCCAATCCCTGCTCTTCCATCCTGGGAAAAGCAGCAGAAGATGCCCCAAGTGTTTGGGCCCCTGCACCCACGTAGGAGATCTGGATAAAGTTCTTGGCTCCTGGGCTTCAGCCTGGCCTACCCCTAGCCATTGTGGTCATCTAGGGGAGTGAACCGATTGATGGAAGATCTCTCTCTGTCACTCTGCATTTTGAATGAATAAATACGTCTTAAAAAACAATTGGGTTGGCCGGCGCCGTGGCTCACTAGGCTAATCCTCCGCCTTGTGGCGCTGGCACACCTGGTTCTAGTCCCGGTCGGGGCGCCAGATTCTGTCCCGGTTGCCCCTCTTCTAGGCCAGCTCTCTGCTGTGGCCCGGGAGTGCAGTGGAAGATGCCCCAAGTGCTTGGGCCCTGCACCCCATGGGAGACCAGGATAAGCACCTGGCTCCTGCCATCGGATCAGTGCGGTGCGCCGGCCGCAGCGGCCATTGGAGGGTGAACCAACGGCAAAGGAAGACCTTTCTCTCTGTCTCTCTCTCTCTCTCACTGTCCACTCTGCCTGTCAAAAAAAAAAAAAATTGGGGAGCTCTCATCATATGGATGATGGAAACTGCTCATGGTTTATCACCTCCATGGTTACAACAGCACGGGTGTAGCTAATGAGTGCAAAGCGACAACCTTGGAGAATGTCATAATCATGCTATTTTTTAGGAAACAAACTATCCAGATGATAATGTTTACTAGTCATTGTACCAAACTAAGTAAAACTAGAGTGGACATGGAATAAAAGTTGGAGTCAAGTTGAAAGAAGGAGTACACCTAAGTACACACTGGGACTTTCTCCTTCATTTTAGTCGCTCCTTCCACTCCCACCTCCAGGCTGACATTGTCACAGGTGAGTTTGAAGATTACCTTGACCAAGGTTCTAGACCAGTTTCTCAAAAGTGTGATCCTTGAACCACGTGCATGGGACAAACTGAACTCAGATCCCTGGGCTGGGGCATGAACTTGATTTTAAGACACTCGTAGTTGAGTTCAGGCGCCTGAATATGTGGCAGCAAATGTTCCGCACACCTAGGGACAAGGGGATGGATACCTCTTGGGTTGTGGCCACCTGGACTTGGCGTGATGCAGCAATGGCAGAGGAGAAAGTCCAGCGCAGGACACGTCAGAATAAAGTCATTCAAGATGAGTTCATAGAGCAAAATGCTAGGCAGAGTCATGGAAAGAGAGATCCATCCTGCTCCACAGGAATCCAGGGAGGATCAAAGGAAAAAGGTAAGATTTTCAGGACATTGAAGCCACATGGGGTGAAAACGGATTTCCCAAAGGGTTGGAAAAAGATGAAAGAGACATAGCCCACAGACTGGGGACATGAGTATGGAATGGTGATAAGAAATAAACAGAGTTCATTCTGGGAATGTAACCTGTGGTGGGAGCATTACAAAATGAATAATGGGGGAATAAAGCTGGAATTATGGGTAGGAACAGTGGAGAATCTAAATATCGTAACAGTAATGGGAAGTCATTTAATTTTTTAATACATAACATAAAATTGACAATTTTAGCCATTTTAAGTGCATAGTTTAATGGCATAAAGTACAATCATGTTGTGCAACCGTCACCATGATCCATCTCCGGAACTTTTCCATCATTTCAGACTGAAACTTGATGCCAATAAATAAGAATTCCCCTTTCTCCTCCCCTTCTCCTCCAAGCCCAGGTCCTGGTGAGCTCTCGTTGACTTTGTCTCTGTGAACTTGACTAATCTAGGGACCTCACTAAGCAGATCACACAACGGTTGCCCTACGTGTCTGGGTGATTTCGCCTAGCACAGTGTCTTTAAGCTTCATGCATGTTGTAGCACACATCAGATTTTCCTCTCTTTGTAAGGTGAAATAATATTCCATTCTGTTTGTTTTTCCATTCAGACACTGGGTTTCTTAATGTTTTTGAACAAGGGACTGTTGTGTCTGGTTTGATGGAGGAAAGAGGCATGGGGCCAGGTATTCAGAACCTGGAGGCACTGCAGGCTCTTCTGTGTGGTCAGGTGCGCAGTCTGGGTTCAGGATAACCAGGACAAGTAGATTAAACACTACTCTTAGTGGACACTATGGGTCCAGTTCTGGGGCTGTCACCAACCAACCAACCTAGGATGAACTGTTCAAGGAAAGCTTCCAGGTACTTGTAACAAACCAAGGAGACCGTGAGAAGGCAGATTCTCTACAGCAGCTGCCTTCCTGAGAAGCAGTTTGCCAGGGCTTCTGTAGCAAGCATCGGGGCAGTGTCCAAGCCCTTTGTGCTCTTGCGACATACGCGACACACAGCTTCATGTTTCTTCACACATTGCGTGTTCGAAAAATGGCGACAACCTCCTCCCACGGGAGGAGAACTTAGTGTTACAAGGAGGAATACTCAGGCTAGGTGCTGAACCTCTGACTCAGGCTGGTTTCCTGAAGCTCAATCTTATCTGTGCCAGTCTGGCCCCTCTGAGTGCAAGCTTTCTGGGAGCATCCTCTGAAAAGCAAGCCCAAGAGCGTAGCTACTTCGACCTGTTTCACAGTCTCTCCCCACATGCCAGTGCCTCCTTTGGTCCTAAATCCTATACTCCTGGTTCAACTGCTACTGACTGGTGGGAGAGCAGAGTGAAAGGACTCTGTGGTTGACAGCCGAGCCTGCCATGCCCACGGAGGAAGGGCACCTGCCTCGGAATGTATTTGCATTCCGAGTCTAAACGGTTTGGATTTGGGCTGGTTTAGTAGCCTCCTGGGTGAGCAGCCACCATCTCTAGTCCTTTCCCCAGGGCCAAGGGAGGGCCTGGGCAGTGTCTGAAGGGTCATTTCCAGCTTCAGATGATAGCTCTGGCTTAAGAGGCTTGGACAAGTCGGCCTCTGCCCTTGGCCATATCTGAACTGAAGGATCAATAGTGTTTTATTTTGTTTTCTCTTTCCTCTGCTGAATCATCAGGGGTGAGACCAGAACAGCTCTGGCATTCTTGATCACAGGAATCCGTGTGAGATCTTCTTCCAGAAGAGAAGCGCCTGTTCGCTGACCTAGAACTTGCATCAAAGTGAATTTTCAGGGACTGTGTGCTTCTGCAAAGCAGGGGGTCTGCCAGCTGCGCCTCTGACCCCGGCCCGGCCCCCGTGTCGATTCAGGGACGCCTTTGTAATGGGTTTCCCTTGCGTGTGGTGCACCCAGGATGCCCGCCCTCTTTCTTCTGGATCAGCCCTTTGCTTTTTCCCCCCAGGAAAAGTGCCCTCTCCTCCTCCCTGTGGCCTCACTGGGGCTTTTAACAGAGGCGCCTCTCCCGCTTGGGCTCCTGGACACAGGGGTGATCACAGAATGAAGGCTGGCCAGCCAGAACTCTCCACACCCCTGGCCACAGCAAGCAGTCCAGGGAGAGACCCGGGTCGCAAGCATGATCTGTGGGTTTTCACCAGCACAGGGCTGAGGCAGGAATCTTCCTTTGAGATCGGGGGTTGGCATACTTTCCCCATAAAGGGCCAGGTGGTAAATATTTTAGGGCCTTTGGGTCATATAATTTTTGTTGTAATTACTCTGTCATCAAAGTATAAAAGTAGGCACAGATGACAAATTAATGAATGAGTTTGACTGTGTTTTAATAAAACTTTATTTGGCAAACAAGGCAGTGGGCCAGCTCAACCCTAATGTTGAGCTAGGACAATCTGAACGTAGGAACACAGGCTCTGTCTTGTGAAGAGAGCCATCCTGAAACTAACCTGGAGGAACATGGAATGAAAAGTCCGAATGTGATCTGACAACAGCCACTGATGCCTGGATACAGCCACGCCTGACGGACATGCCAGTTATGTACCCAATAGGCTCATTTACTGCCTAAGGTAATCTGGTACGGGGATTCGCCATCCAAGAGAGTCTTGACTCCTGTGGACCCTGCTCTTGGAGCCTTAAAGCCGTAAAACACCTGAGCTGGAACGGCCCACCCACAACTAGAAAGCAGTGACAGAGTCCTCCCCAGAGCCTCACCACACTGGCGAGAGGCCAGATGACCCCGTCCACCCAGAGCCCACCCAAGCCTCACCCCCTTTCATCCACTTGTTTGCTCTTGGTGAACCCAGGACAGATGCCACTGGCGTCCCTCCATGGAGCATGCAATGTTTTTCCAGACCTCAGCCTTGACTTTGAAGGTGGGCACAGGAGTGAATGTTTATGGCATGGAGCACACACACACCATGTGTGTGACCATGGCCATGTGCTGCCCTTATCACAGGTCGAGAGGTAAGAATGTCATCCCTATTTCACACAGGAGGGACCGGCGGCAGAAGTCAGAAAGTTAAGTGCTTTTCCTAAAGAACCCCAGAGAGTAAGTGAAGGAGCTAGGACCTGATTCCAGCTCTAGGAGGTTCTAAAACCCAATCCACCTCACCCCCAGTACCACTGCTGTCTTCCCCAACGAGAGGCCAACAGTGGGGCTTTGGTCCCTGCCATGGAAACAGCGTGTTTAATAAACCCAAGTGTTACATGGACGAAGAATGGAAGGAAGGGGAGCCAATGACCTCTCTCACTGGGTTCACCAAGAGTGTCAGAAGCAAATGTAGGCCTGTTAGCTGTAAATATAGACTCCAGCCTTTTTTTCCCCCAAGTAAATTGGTGGAGTTGTATTGGAAAATTTCTTCTGCAAAATGCTAGCAGTGCAGTGACGCTTAAATTTTATGTGTGCAAGATTATGACTAGATACATAAAATGGGAAGATGCAAATCTGCAACTGACAAGAGTTGCTACATAATTATTATTTCTTTTTCTTCGC